>NC_035178.2:16287721-16596905 GCF_001659605.2 Manihot esculenta | reverse complement strand
TATGATAACATGAAATGCATCACATCACAGCTAATCACATCAAGGATGAATTTGTCACCAATAGTCCTCTACATGGTCCAACTGTGCCAGGGGCGTAGAATGGGCCTCACTGGTCTTTCTCTTACATAATCATAACATAACATTCCAACTGTGCCAGGGGCGTAGAATGGGCCTCACTGGTCTTTCTCTTACATGGTGCCAGGGGCGTAGAATGGGCCTCACTGGTCTTCCGTACCGTATCATCATCATCATAACATATGGGGACTAAAGGATCATTCAACATTCATCCGCATCATCAACATATTATGCAATGCAACATATTCGTGAGTTCTAATGCAAGCACCCTATTATATCTCATGGCATTCATGATGCGTGAATCATGCTAAAACTGGTTTATTTATTTAAAAGCATAAGAGTTATTCCACTCACCTCTGGCTGAAGCTCTACTGACTCAGAAGCAGCTAAACTCACTGCTGGGGTCCTTGGTTCCTCGGGTCCGAACCTACACAGGTGGACTCAAATGAGGGACCAAACAACTAGAACATAACTCTAAAAACATCCCCCAAAAACCCCCTAAAACACCTCAAAACATCCATGCAAAAACATGCAAAGGAAGGCTGGACAGGGCACTTTCGGCGGCAGGTTCGGCGGCCGAAAGTCCCTCCAGAGCCGAAAGTCAGGCAGGTTCGGCGGCACCTTTGGCGGCCGAAACTCCCAGACAGAGGCGAAACTCATGCATGTTCGGCGGTACTTTCGGCGGCCGAAACTCCCAGACAGAGACGAAAGTCTCCTTTCGGGGGCAAGCTTCGGCAGCCGAAGGCTGCTTCCACAAGCATGTTCGGCGGCCGAAAGTTCCTTCGGCTGCCGAACCTGGTTTCTCCCTTAGTGGCAGAAACTCAGCTCTTCTATGCATAAATGCCTCCAAAACTTCCCAAACATGCATAAACCTATTCTACAACACACATACACAAGCATACCAGCTCCTAGGGGCTTCAAACTATCCTAAGCCCCATCTATAACACATCAAACATGCATTGACAAGCCACATTGTTCAAAAACACAACATAACTCATAACCCTAACTATAAGCTAAACATGCATTCTACCCCATAGATCTTCATAAAACTTACTTAAGACATGCAATGAGCTTAAGATCGGCTCTTACCTCTTAAAGATCGAGAGAGAGACGACCTAATCTTGGAGATGGGAGATTTTCAACTTCCTTGGGTCTCCAAGCTCAAAACTTGCTCAAAACATTGAAAATCTTCAAAACAAGATGAAAACTTGTGAAAATCGTGAAAGATTTGAAGGAAGAACTCAAAGATTGGTGAGGGACGGCAGAGAGCTCACCTTGGCCGACAATGGGGAAAAAGCTCGCCCGTTTTCGGCTAAGGGACCCTTTTATAGTGGCTGGCCAGGCCACGTTCGGGGGCCGAACGTGCCTCCGCATGCATGCCATGTTCGGCGGCCGAACTTGAGGTTCGGCAGCCGAACCTGGACTTCCCTCACTTATGCCTTCGAGGGCCTAAGGCACACCCGAAATGCTTGCATGTTCGGCGGCCAAACCTGGGTTTTCCTTCAAGGTTATTTTCATGCAAAAACTCATTTCCTTTTCACTTAAAACCATGAAAAACATTAAAATATTTTATGAAAACATGTTTCTACCCTACTAGAGGCTCCCGACATCCGAGATTCCACCGGACGGTAGGAATTTCGATATCGGAATCTAGCCGGGTATTACATTCTCCCCTCCTTAAGAACATTCGTCCCCGAATGTTCCCCAACTAGCACATAGCATGGCATACACATATCATACATATAAAACACATGAAACATATAAGAACTAACCTTAGAAAAGATAAGGATATTGCTGGAGCATGGACTCCCGTGTCTCCCAAGTGCATTCTTCCAAATTATGGTGGTTCCATAGGACTTTCACTATCAGGATTTCCTTGTTCCTTAGCTTTCTGATCTGGGTGTCTAGGATCCGTACTGGCTGCTCAACATAGGTGAGATCCTCTTGGATCTCCACATCAGGCTCACTAAGAACCTTGCCCGAATCTGACACGAACTTCCTCAACATTGAAACATGGAAAACCGGATGGATTCTTTCCATTGAAGCAGGTAAATCCAGCTTGTACGACACATTCCCAATCTTTTGCAAGAATTCAAAGGGTCCGATGTATCGTGGGGCTAGTTTACCTTTCTTCCCAAAATGAACCACTCCTTTCATTGGAGACACCTTGAGCAATACCAGATCCCCCTCCTGAAACTCTACTTGCCGTCTGCGAATGTCTGCATAACTCTTCTGTCTGCTTGCAGCAGTCTTGATCCTTTCTCTAATTATGGGTACCACCCTGCTGGTAATCTCTACTAGCTCAGGCCCTGCCAAGGCCTTCTCTCCAACTTCCTCCTAGCAAACAGGTGACCTGCACTTCTTTCCGTACAAAGCTTCATATGGAGCCATCCCGATGCTAGCATGATGGCTGTTATTGTAGGCAAACTCCACCAAAGGTAGATGCTGCCTCCAAGAACCGCCAAAGTCCAGCACACACATTCTGAGCATATCTTCGATAGTCTGGATGGTCCTCTCTGATTGTCCATCAGTCTGGGGGTGGAAGGCAGTACTGAAATCCAACCTAGTACCCATGGCATTCTGCAGACTCCGCCAAAACCTGGAGGTGAACTGGGGCCCTCTATCAGACACTATTGAAACAGGAACCCCATGCAGCCTGACGATCTCATCAACATACACCTGCGCCAACTTGTCCACAGAATAGCCACTCCTAACAGGGATGAAGTGAGCAGATTTGGTGAGTCTGTCCACAATCACCCATATGGAATCCAATTTGTTGGACGTCGCCGGTAACCCCACTACGAAGTCCATAGCTATATTCTCCCATTTCCACTCTGAAATAGGTAGCGGGTTAAGCATTCCAGCCGGCTTCTGATGTTCCAGCTTCACCCTCTGACACACTTCGTAGGCTGACACAAACTGTGCCACTTCTTTCTTCATCACTGGCCACCAATAAACTTTCTTCAGATCTTGATACATCTTGGTGGCTCCGGGGTGAACGCTGTATCTTGCATTATGAGCCTCCCTCATAATGTCTCCTTTTAGCCTGATGTCATCTGGTACACACAATCGACTCCCATAGCGGAGGATCCCCTTATTGTCAAATCTGAACTCACTGTCCTTGCCTGACTGAATAGTCCTGGCAATTTTCACTAACTCTGGGTCCTCATGTTGTTTCTGAGCCACTTGCTCCAGAAACACAGGTGTCACTCTCATCTGGGCCACTAAAGCACCTGTACCAGACAACTCCAACTGTAGACCTTCATCAATGAGCTTGTAAAACTCCTTCACCACTGGTCTCCTCTCTGCCCTAATGTGGGATAGACTGCCTAGTGACTTCCGGCTTAGAGCGTCTGCCACGACATTCGCCTTACCCGGATGATACTGAATCTTGCAATCATAGTCACTCAGCAGCTCTACCCATCTCCTCTGTCTCAAATTCAAATCTCTTTGACTCAGGATGTACTGCAGGCTCTTATGATCTGTAAAGATCTCACATTTTACCCCATAGAGGTAGTGCCTCCACATCTTGAGTGCAAAGATTACTGCTGCCATCTCTAGGTCATGCGTGGGGTAATTCAACTCGTGCTTCTTCAGCTGTCTAGAAGCATAAGCAATTACCCTTTCATTCTGCATTAGTACACAACCCAGTCCCACACGGGACGCATCACAAAAGACTGTAAAGTCCTCATCACTAGATGGCAGAGCTAACACTGGTGCTGAAGTCAACCTCTTCTTAAGCTCTTCAAAACTCTCTTCGCACTGGTTGGTCCACACAAACTTTTGATTCTTCCTGGTCAATCTGGTCAAAGGAGCTGCAACTTTCGAGAAGTCCTGGACGAACCTCCTGTAGTAACCTGCCAAACCCAAGAAACTCCTGATTTCTGTCATTGAAGTGGGTCTAGGCCAGTTAGCCACAGCTTCCACTTTCTTGGGGTCTACCTCGATTCCATTTTCTGACACCATATGCCCCAAGAAAGAGATGCTCCTCAGCCAGAACTCACACTTAGAGAACTTGGCATACAAGCCATATTCCCTCAAGGTCTGCAAAACCAACCGCAGATAATGGGCATGCTCCTCTGCATTCCTGGAATACACTAAGATATCATCTATGAAGACAATAACAAAGTGATCCAGGTATTGGCTAAACACTCTGTTCATAAGATCCATGAATGCTGCAGGGGCATTGGTTAACCCGAACGGCATTACAAGGAACTCAAAATGCCCATATCTGGTCCTGAAGGCTGTCTTCGGCACATCCTCCTCCCTTATCCTTAGCTGATGGTACCCCGATCTCAGATCTATTTTGGAGAAACAACCTGCTCCGGCTAGCTGGTCAAATAGATCGTCGATCCTAGGCAACGGGTACTTATTCTTGGTAGTGACTTTGTTCAACTGCCTGTAGTCGATACAAAGCCTAAGGGATCCATCCTTCTTTCTCACAAACAAAACTGGTGCACCCCAAGGTGAGGTGCTCGGTCGGATGAAGCCCTTTTCTACCAGCTCTTGCAACTTTTCCTTCAATTCCTTCAACTCAGCTGGAGCCATCCTGTAGGGAGGGATAGAGATCGGTCGGGTTCCAGGCATCAGTTCTATCTCGAACTCTATCTCCCTAGCAGGTGGTAAACCTGGCAACTCGTCTGGGAAGACGTCTAGAAACTCTCTAACCACTGGCACCAAGGTGGGCTCTCTAACCTGACTGCTAAGCTCTCTCACATGAGCTAAATACCCTTAACATCCCTTCCTAAGCAACCTACGAGCTTGAAGAGCTGATATCAGACCTCTAGGTGTACCCCTCCTGTCTCCCCTGAAGACAACCTCTGACCCATCCTGACCTCTGAACCTGACTACCTTGTCCCTGCAGTCCAAGGTAGCACCATGGGTAGATAACCAGTCCATCCCTAAAATGACGTCAAAATCTGTCAAGTCTAGAACCACAAGGTCGGCGGAAAGGCATCTTCCCTCAACAAAGACTGGACTGCACTAGCAGACTGACTCTGCTACTGATGGATCACACTTGGGTCCACTGACCCAGAGAGGACACTCTAACTCAGAGATCATCAACCCCAACCTCTGGACGGCTCTCGGAGCTATAAAAGAATGAGATGCACTAGGGTCCATTAAGGCATACACATATGAACAACCAATGACTAAATTACCTGCCACCACGGTGTTAGATGCATCTGCCTCCTGCTGAGTCATTGTGAAGATCCGTGCTGGAGCTGATGGACCTTCACCTCTGAAACCCGCTGAAGAAGAGGCTGCTTCTCTCCTTCTACCTCTGCCACTGGCCTGAGTCGTGGCTGGAGCTGCTGGCTGAGCCACGCTACCAGAAGCTGTCTGCTGAGACTGTGCTCCAAAAGCTGCCCTAGGACACTCCCGAGCCATGTGTCCCTCTTGCCCGCATCTGAAGCAGGCTGCTGTCCCAGCTCGGCAAACTCCCCTGTGTGGCCTACTACATCTTGCACAAACTGCATTATCCACACCAGAGCTTGAGCCACTCCCTAGTCCTAGACTGGACTTGACCTTGTTCCAAAACTTGTTCTTCTTCGACTTCTTGGTGGTACTGCTCCACCTCTTGCTACCTGAAGCTGCTGCACTAAAAGAAGAAGAGCCTGGGGTCTTAGAACCAGAAGGTTGTGTCACTGACTGCTTAACTGTCCCCTGAACAATGGCACTGGCCTCCATTTTCCGGGCCATATCCACTATGGCATGAAAGCTCTCCCTATCTGCTGACTGGATCAAGGAGGAGTATCTGGAGTGGAGTTTCATGATATACCTCCTTGACCTTTTCTGGTCCGAGTCAAGATTTTGCCCTGCAAATGGCAACAGCTCCAAGAATCTGTCTGTGAACTCCTCTACACTCATCTCATCGGTTTGCCTCAACTATTCAAACTCTATCATCTTCAGCTCCCTTGAATTATCTAGGAAAGCCCAACCTGCAAACTCGTTTGCAAACTCTTCCCAAGACATGCTGTCCACTCTCGGGTTCACATAATTCTTGAACCACTCTCGTGCCTTCTTGCACTTAAGCGTGAACTCAGCCATCTGAATGGCTCTACTGTCATCAGCCCCAATCTCATTTGTGATCCCCTTAACCCTTTCAAGATACACAAATGGGTCATCCCCTTTTTCATACTGAGGAGCACCCAGCTTCATGTAGTCGGTCATCTTGACCTTGCTCCCATTGGCTGAGCTAGGTCTAGAAGGTTGAGTAACTGGGGCTGCTGGTTCTGTAGGTGGTGGAGGTGGTGCAACATTTTCTGAGGTAGGGTTTGCTGGGTTTGGATAGTAAGGTGGGGGTGGATACATTGGGTATTGTGAATATGGTGGGTAGTAGGGTGGGTATGGCATCTGTGTGGGAAAAGGGGTGAAGCTAGGGTAATCCGATGTACCTCCCATCGAATACCCAGGATTTTGTGAGAAGTGTGGGTAGTGGGGTGGCTGAACAAATCCCGAGGCCTGAGTGCCTCCTTGGGACTCTCCCATTCCCTCTTCTGACATGCTAACTCCCAGACTGCTATCCCTCCTCTGCTCTACATCCATATCATCCCCCATGTCTTCTGACATTCCTTCCTGAACTGTTCCCCTCACTGATCTGCTCCTACCCAGATCCAGAGACCTTCTAGGGTCTCTTACTGCTCTTTCTCTGTTAGACCTACTAGACATTGCCCTAGGCAATGTAGGAGGACGGGCGCTCATGCCCTCATCCTCAGGTGGCACTCCAGTCAATCGTGCAGATCGACGAGTTCCTCTCATCCTGTTTTCTGAAAGGCAGCACATAACAAGCAAACATCAGCATCATATGGTTCATGTGGGCACACATGAACCCTCATCACATACATATCATATCATTAATGCACATGCATATAATCATGGCATTTCACATCATCATGCAAGACAGAACTCCACATCCTATCCTAGTGGACATGATCTTCCTATTGTGCTTGACCTTCTATAACATCTATGAGCCCGACACTCTAGGTCCGACCATATGAACCTAGGGCTCTGATACCATTCTGTAACGACCCGAAAATCGGACCGCTACCGGCGCTAGGATCCAGGTCGGCTTAAGGCCGCCGGGACCCGTAGCAAGCCTAACATGCATCCTGTGAACCTGATTTATCCCATACATGATCAACAACATACATAAAAATTAAAACTTTTCTTTCATTCATTCTCTCATACACCAACTCAACTTGTGCATGCACTGAACATAAACATAATCATAAACATTGGCCCCCCTGTGGGACCCCATCAATGCCCCCAATGGGTGGCATAACATGTGTAGAGTTGGTTTACATAAGCATTACAAAACATCTACGATCATATATTAAAAGGGATACCATACACATAGGGTCAAGCACAATCTCTAATCCTCAATGTCACTACATTACATAACTATTCACAACTCTATATCATTATACAATTTTTCATGTCCACATTCTAGCTATTACATATACGAGACTTCATTACTCTTGTTGACCTCCTGGTCTACCCTGTACCTGCAAGCCTGGGGGTTAAGGGAGAGGGGTGAGCTACAAGAGCCTAGTGAGCAGAATAATAAAACATTTAAAATATATGATAACATGAAATGCATCACATCACAGCTAATCACATCAAGGATGAATTTGTCACCAATAGTCCTCTACATGGTCCAACTGTGCCAGGGGCGTAGAATGGGCCTCACTGGTCTTTCTCTTACATAATCATAACATAACATTCCAACTGTGCCAGGGGCGTAGAATGGGCCTCACTGGTCTTCCGTACCGTATCATCATCATCATAACATATGGGGACTAAAGGATCATTCAACATTCATCCGCATCATCAACATATTATGCAATGCAACATATTCGTGAGTTCTAATGCAAGCACCCTATTATATCTCATGGCATTCATGATGCGTGAATCATGCTAAAACTGGTTTATTTATTTAAAAGCATAAGAGTTATTCCACTCACCTCTGGCTGAAGCTCTACTGACTCAGAAGCAGCTGAACTCACTGCTGGGGTCCTCGGTTCCTCGGGTCCGAACCTACACAGGTGGACTCAAATGAGGGACCAAACAACTAGAACATAACTCTAAAAACATCCCCCAAAAACCCCCTAAAACACCTCAAAACATCCATGCAAAAACATGCAAAGGAAGGCTGGACAGGGCACTTTCGGCGGCAGGTTCGGCGGCCGAAACTCCTAGACAGAGGCGAAACTCATGCATGTTCGGCTACACTTTCGGCGGCCGAAACTCCCAGACAGAGATGAAAGTCTCCTTTCGGGGGCAAGCTTCGGCAGCCGAAGGCTGCTTCTACAAGCATGTTCGGCGGCCGAAAGTTTCTTCGGCTGCCGAACCTGGTTTCTCCCTTAGTGGCAGAAACTCAGCTCTTCTATGCATAAACGCCTCCAAAACTTCCCAAACATGCATAAACCTATTCTACAACACACATACACAAGCATACCAGCTACTAGGGGCTTCAAACTATCCTAAGCCCCATCTACAACACATCAAACATGCATTGACAAACCACATTGTTCAAAAACACAACATAACTCATAACCCTAACTATAAGCTAAACATGCATTCTACCCCATAGATCTTCATAAAACTTACTTAAGACATGCAATGAGCTTAAGATCGACTCTTACCTCTTGAAGATCGAGAGAGAGATGACCTAATCTTGGAGATGGGAGATTTTCAACTTCCTTGGGTCTCCAAGCTCAAAACTTGCTCAAAACTTGAAAATCTTCAAAACAAGATGAAAACTTGTGAAAATCGTGAAAGATTTGAAGGAAGAACTCAAAGATTGGTGAGGGACGGCGGAGAGCTCACCTTGGCCGACAATGGGGAAAAACCTCGCCCGTTTTCGGCTAAGGGACCCTTTTATAGTGGCTGGCCAGGCCACGTTCGGGGGCCGAACGTGCCTCAGCATGCATGCCATGTTCGGCGGCAGAACTTGAGGTTCGGCGGCCGAACCTGGACTTCCCTCACTTATGCCTTCGGGGGCCTAAGGCACACCCGAAATGCTTGCATGTTCGGCGGCCGAACCTGGGTTTTCCTTCAAGGTTATTTTCATGCAAAAACTCATTTCCTTTTCACTTAAAACCATGAAAAACATTAAAATATTTTATGAAAACATGTTTCTACCCTACTAGAGGCTCCCGACATCCGAGATTCCACCGGACGGTAGGAATTCCGATATCGGAGTCTAGCCGGGTATTACAGGTTCGGCGGCCGAAAGTCCCTCCAGAGGCGAAAGTCATGCAGGTTCGGCGGCACCTTCGGCGGCCGAAAGTGCCCTCCAGAGACGAACGTCCATTTTCGGGGGCAGGCTTCGGCAGCCGAAAGGCTTGCCTCACAGACAGGTTCGGCGGCCGAAAATCCTTTCGGCTGCCGAACCTAGTTTCTCCCAAAGGGCAGAAACTCAGCTCTTTTATGCACACTTTCCTTCCAAACCTTCCAATCAAGCATCCAACTTGCTCAAAATATGCATACACACATACATCAACACCTAGGGGTCTCAAACTATCCTAAACCCCAACTGCAACACATCAACATGCATATCCAACACACATTGTCCATATAATCACATAAAACCTAACAAAGCTCAACTAACCTAAACATGCATTTCTACCCCGTGAATCAACTTAAAACTTACTTAAAACATACTATAAGCTCACGATCGGCTCTTACCTCTTGATGATCGAGAGACAGACGACCTAAACTTGGAGAACCAAGGAAAAGAGCTTCTGAGTCTTCCAAGCCTCAAAACTTGCTTAAATGCTCAAAATCTTCAAAACAAAGTGAAATCTCATAAAAATCATAAAAGATTTGTAGGAAGAGACTTAAAATTGGTGAGGGACGGCGGAGAGCTCACCTTGGCCGAAAATGGGGAGAAAAGTTCGCCCATTCGGACAAGGGGACCCTTTTATAGGTGGCTGGCCAGGTCACTTTCGGGGGCCTAACGTGCCTCCGCATGCATGCCATGTTCGGCGGCCGAACATGAGGTTCGACGGCCGAACCTGGACTTCCCTCACTTATGCCTTCGGGGGCCTAAAGCATTTGAAGTGCATGCATGTTCGGCGGCCGAACCTGAGTCTTCCTCTCAAGACCATTTTTCATTCAAAACTTAGTTTCTTTCTTGCTTAAAACCATAAAATACATTAAAACATTTTATGAAAACATGGTTTTGCCCTTCTAGAGGTTTCCGACATCCGAGATTCTACTGGACGGTAGGAATTCCGATACCGGAGTCTAGCCGGGTATTATACATATTCTACATGGTATAGCTCATTGTTTCTGGTGTTTATTGATCCTTATAGGCGAAGCGCGGACTTTACTAGAAGGTTGACTTAGCTCTCACTCTTGGTCTACCTTCCATTATTTGTGAATCAGAGTCTATATTATTTGTGAATCAGACTCCCAAATTCTCATTAATGCACTTCAGTATCCTTCAATTCCTTCCCCCTAGGAGATTTGAGCAACAGTGACGAGTATCATAAAAGCCTCCTCTTCTTTCCTTTGAATCTCCTTTCAGCATATCCTACATCTCACTAACAGTTAGGCAGATATACTGCAACCAAACTTTGTGCTGGAGACTGGACTATATAATTTACATTCCTTACAAACTCTTTTTTAGTTCTTTGCTGCATTTGTAGCTTTGTTATGCATTTCCTTTTTGTTGGTTAAAAACTATAGTTATTATTATTATTATTATTATTATTATTATTATTATTATTATTATTATTATTATTGTTAGAATAGTATTCTAATTCTTTCAACTTTATATATTTTATAATAATTTATATAAAATATAATTTTGCCAAATTTACATTCTAAATTTAATAATTTATAGAATATTACTCTCACATCTATTCCTATTTTAGAGACATCATACTTTTATAATACACTTAGAAAATTTACGTAAATCCGATGTACATCAACTCGTAAAAATAAAAATATATTAATTTCACATAAAAATCAATAAATTTCATGCATTCATACTTAAAAATTAATATAAATCCATTTATACAAAATTATCTCTCATTTAAATCGAGAATGGTATTAATTTTTATCTTTTCAATCTTTTACCGCAAGAAAAGAAAAGTCAAAATGTTAATGGTTGCCTCAACCATTCAACAAGTATATACATAGTTATACAGGTAATTTTTATATTGATTGAATCTATTATAGATTCAATGCATAAATATTTGATTTCCTCCTATTTTATTTTATAAATTCTATTTTTATATAGTTTTTTTTATTTGTTATTTTTTAATTATATAATATTTTTTACATTAAAAGGCTAAGAAATAAGATCATAAAAATACAAGTTAAACGAATTATAAATAGACTAAAAACTACAATTCATAAATGAGAAGTCCATCAATGGATTAAGCCCAACTCATGCGGAGCATCAAACTGCCGATCATGGGAAGAGAGACATCGCTAGCATTTACCCAACTGACACCAACAAACTCGCAAGCATCACCGACTCTTCACCCAATTGACGTCGACAAATTCAAAATTAAAAACACTGGTGAGTCCCACCACCGAATCGAAAAAATCCAGCCAAAAACTATCTAAACCTTCCATACAAGAAAAGAGTGAAGAACAACACCAAGCCAAGAAAAGAGTGAAGAACAACACCAAGCCACAAGAATAAAGAGAAGGAATCTCTAAAAATAACACTCGGTAGAAAATCACCAAAAACCACCAATTTAGAGACCACAATTATTTGAGGCTACAAGCCACTCAGGTTCACCGACCACTATAAACTATTACACACTAATAAAGATCAACACAAAACTATAAAAAAAAAAAAAAAAAACTCAACAAAAGATGAGAAAAGCCAAAAAAATAAAATAAAATTACAACAAAAGCCATTAAATCCGCTTCGCCAAAAAATAAAGAAAGCCTCTAACCGGATAAAAAGATTTAAAATTCATTTTCACTTATTGCTCTACTTTTTTTTTTCTAGAAATTTATCAGTAGACTATTTTCTTATTGTTGAAATTTAATACGTATATATATGTATGTAGGCGAATAATTAAGTTGACTATTCAATATTAACGTTAGAGGATAAGACTTGAAAGATGTGTGAGATAGTTATATAATCTTATCATTATTCAAATGCAACGAATTTATCTTGAATCCCTATAGGACAAACTTTTTGAGCTAAACTTATGGATTGAGCCGACTCTTTTTATTCTTATTATTATAATAAATAATTAGATACTTTTGAGTATATATATTTTATTTTCTCAATTCAATTAAAATAATTCAATTAAAATAAGCCATTATAAAATGATAACATGTATAGGTGATACTTTATTATAAGAAAAATGACTAAAGTCTTTATGATATAGAGAAATTTACTAATTGATTTTTTTTTATTTTAAAAAATGGATTAGCGTTTTAAAAAGTCAATTAGTTCATTTCTCTATTAATTTTAGTCGTAAGTATTGTAAAAAAATCTAAAATAGGAACTAATTAATAAATTTTTTAAAAATTTGAGAGATTAATTAATATATTTTTTAAAATTATAAAAATTAAATAGTAAAATATTTAAGGACTTAAATTAATAAAAAAATAACTAATAGATTTTTTAAAATGTTAAGACATTTTAATAAATTTTTAAAATTAAAATATTAATTAATAAATTTCTTTTTATTATAAAAATTAAATAGTAATTTTTTTATATACTCATTCATTCCCCAAGTATTCTTATATAATTTAAAAAGTCTTTTGAATAAATAGTAAGATATTTATGTTCATTTTAAATTTTATTTAAACATTTTAATTTTTAAAGCAATTATTTAAATCACACTTTTTTAAAAAAAAATAGCAAAAATTAAAACTTAAAAGAAAAATGATTTAATTTGCACATAAGAATTTTGTGAAACAAAATCCAGTATGTGATGTTGTCAATTGATTTGTTGGTTGTCAATTTTGACAGAATTTCTTTAAAATAGAAAATTCGGATGAATGACCCATGATAATAATATTTAAATTAAAGATGCAAACCTTTTGCTTTTCTAATTCAATTGGCCTTGAAAAAGGTAGTTTATAATTAAGGGAAAAATTTTTTATTTATTTTTTAATATACTTTATAGCCATTAAAAATGAAATAATTTATGTTACTAAATTATATTTAAATAAATATTTCATTCTTAAATACATATTAAATAGAGTTATTTAATAAATTAATAAAGAGTTATTATCTAAAAATGCATAATTTAAATCATGAAAAAGAATATATATATATATATATATTATGAGAAGAAAAACATAATTACTTTAATTAAATTAAAATAATTGAGTAACGTATTTTTTTGAAAATGTATTTTATATATTATTTCCTCAAGTCCATGCGGTGATGCTCAGTGGCTTTTTCTTCGTATGGAAATTGAATTGTAGGGAATGTGCTCTTGAGTAGTATTTGGTTCAAATCAAAAAATTTGATTGAATTGAATTAATTTTAAAATTTAATTTGGTTTTTTATTTAATTCGGTTCGATTCGGTTTTTAATTTCAGAAATTTTAATTATTTCGATTCGATTCGATTTTAATCAGAAAAAAATCGAAAAAACTAAATCTAACCGATTAGTAATAATAATATGTTATTTTTAATAATATAGAGAAATTAAATTATATTAAGATTAAAATATTTTAATTAAATTCTAAAATATTAAAAATAAAGTGTAAAAAATAAAAAATTTATTAAAAATCAAAATCGATCAAACCGAATCGAATCAAACCGAATCAGACTGATTCAATTTCTAACTAAAATCGATTCGATTTGATTTTTATAAATACTAAAATTTTAATTTTTAATTTATTTAATTTAATTTGATTTTAAATCGAATCGACCAAATGCTTACCTTATAGACATTGCTCCTCTGGCTTTTTGTTCATGAACGAGTCTTTTCTATTAAAAAGTTATAATTAATATAAATATAAATTTAAAAAATAAATATTTATGTATAATCTATAATATATGTATATATAAAAGTATAAATGAGAAACAAACTTTTGAATTGATTAAAAGATTTTCATATATTTTTAATATTTATAAAAATTAAGTAATAATATATAATTTTAAATTAATTTTCAAATTATTTTATATATATTTAATATAATCCTAATGAAAATAGAATTATTATTTTATATATGAATTCTATTATATTAATAACTCTTAATTAATTAGTAATTTCTCATAAATAAGAATTTTAATAATATTAAGATAATTAAAATAAACCATAAAATTTATTAACCGTGAATCAAACAAAATTTGATGTTTAACGCCGTTGAATTGAAATTTTTGTAAGATTATAATTATAAATATAATCTCATTAAAAATAATTATTTTTTTATTTATATAATAATAATAATAATAATAATAATAATAATAATAATAATAATAATAATAATAATAATAATAATAATAATAATAATAATAATAATAATAATAATAATAACTATGTGATAGAAAATTATGCCATTTAATAATTTGATTTTAATTTATTTAATAAAATATTAAAAAATTCTTCTTAAATTAATAATTTCTATTAAAATAGTTGAATATAATTAATAGATTTTTCGATATAAATAATAATAATTTTATTAAATATTTTGTATTAAAATAGCCTAGTACAATTAGTAAATTTTTCGTTATAAATAATAATAATTTTATTAAATTTAATTAGTATGTTTATAATAAAAATATGAATAGAAAATGATAAATTACTAACTTAGTATGGGAAGTAACAGAGTCCAGTAATCTTATTTGCCTTCTTATTTATAATAAAGTCGACCAACAATATATAATATTTTTCACCTTTTCATAAAAATTAAATTAGATTATTAATATTATTTATTGTTTAAATTTGAAAAATAAAATAGATTCATATATGATAAATGAAAACGTATATTTTTATGTAATGAGATATTTTTTAATTAATGTTATTCGAAAATAATTATTTTTTTATTTTATTTAAAATAATTTGTTAGGCATCAATATAATAGAATCATTTCAAGTTATTCTAATAAATATACTAAAAAAAGTTGAAGTATTCAAGCAATTAAAATGTTAGCATAAAATTATATACCAAATAGATAAAAAAAATAATTTTAACTGGTAATAAAATAAAAAATAAATAAAACTATGTAATTTATTATGGAAAGATTATAATCCATATATTCATAGCATAAAAGTATTTTTTTCTTTCTTAAAAAGATTATTAATATTTATTTCTTTTTTAGAACAATAATATTAACAGTAATGATTATTATTGCAGTAAAAAAATTTATATATTGTTTTAAGAACAGTAAAATTATTTGATATTAAATATATTAATATTTATAAAAAATTGAAATCGATACTAACACAATATATTATTCTCAAGAAAATAAAATTATTATATCATAAAAAATTTATATTATAATTTTACATTATTTAAATATGTAAATATGCTTACTAATAAGAAATAAAATAATAAGTATGTATAATTGAAATTTTTTATATTTTATTTTATTTTGAGTTAATTTATAATAATTAAATTTTAATGTCAATATTTTCACTTTATATTTTATTTATATTTATTCATGTGAAATTAATAGATAAAATAAAAGTATAAAATAATATATCATAATTACATATCAAAGTAAATACAATCTCTAGATAATTTTTATTAAATATATATTATTATTTAATAATTTTAATAGTTTTTTAATATAAATTAATTAAATAAAATACTGTTAGTTTTATAGAGAAATTCAACTTACAAGAATGATGAAATTTTTGAAATTTTACTTAATAAATAGATAAAATAAAATCAACAATAACACTATTAAAATGTTATGATGATAATTTAAAATTTTATCTAATAAAATTTTTATTTTTATAGATATATAAAATTACATGTATGCACATGCATTATAAGATTACATGTACGTACGTGTAAATTTGCCAAAAAGAAACTAATTTTTTTTAAAAGTACTTGAGATCCACAAAAATTAATTATATATGTCTTATTTTAAGAAGTATAGAAAAAAAATAGTTTATTAACAAAAGCAAAAAACCTTTCTAAATTCTTGAAAAATTTATCAAAAGTGATTTAAATTCTAGTCAAATAAAATAATTCATTTAAATATTTAAATTTTAAAAATAACACAAAAAATTTAAAATCTAGCATTGTTAAATCTCCATTAACAAATATTAAAATCTTTAACAAGTATTAAAATCTTTAACAAATATCATAATAGTGATTCTAGGCCTTAAATAAATAAATTGAATATTATATTTTAATAATTTAGTTTATAAATAAATTATGTTAATTTATATTATAAAAAAATATAAACAAATATCTTATAGTTTGATCGATTTTTCATTTCTGTAATTTACTAACTCATATAATAATGTATTATTATGACACAATTAAATCACAAACCTCAAAGTAAACCACATATCTCGGAGTGAAAAAGCAATAAAACCATAAGCTACTTTTTTTTTTTTTTTCTTATATTATTATTATAGATAAATAAAATAATTTTATAAAATTTATAAAATAAATAAAATATTTGATGTGGTCGGAAATAAAACTAAATTGCAATTGGTCAATATGCAAAAGAGAAGAGATGAGGTGGTTGGCGCCTATGGGCAACCACTCCGATGCTCAAGTCAGTAAACTGATAGAATGAGCAAATGTAATAAGTTGCTTAGAACTCAGAATGGGTGTGTAAGAATGTGTAACTTAATTTCTGTACATATTGGCTTTTATACTTTAAAAAGGTAGAGTTCGTTATCAAATCTCCTAGAAATCTGACTGGTACTGGCTAGTGGATAAGGGGTCCCGTGAATATAGGTGTAATCTACTGGATTATATCCGCTAATGGTAACTTTACGTTAAGTCTCGTCCTGCTCAGAAGAGGGCAAGCCTTAATGAAGAATCGAGTGCTACGATATCTGGATCTTCCCTTCTATGGGTGAGACTGTGTATCAGCTTATCAGACCCTTACCACGTGGCCCTGTCTTATGGTGACAACTCATGCCTTATTTTGGGCGATTATTATATTGCATCAGAGGTCCCCTATTAGTCTTTGATTCTTTAGATTCGATGGTTACAATTATCTTCACGATCTTGGGCATGTGGCATGTCTGGATTGGCTCTTCATTCTCGCGTCGCTTTGCTCGTTCCTGGTCATAAATGATGATTACCTTGTTTTTCGAGCTGCATTCAAAACCTACCGTTAGAATCGTAATATAAAAACCCTTCTTCTCCTCCGATTTTTACTTTTGCTCACAATTGAGCTCTATACTTTAGAAAAGACTCGACCATTCAGCTTCTCATTCCCACTTTTTTTTATTCAAGGTAATTCCTAATCGTCCTTCCTCACATAAAAATAAATAGAAACTCTTCCTCTTCTTTGATACGGATCCAATAGGGCAAATTTTTAACAATGGTGTGGAGCAAACTTATGTCATTCAAATGGATCTAAAAGGAGTTCAAAATCATATTCATATGATCCATATATATTTGGGGCGTGCTTTAACTTATATGGGATAGATTTGGTGCAACACTTGCAATCATAGGCTTAGGGAGCCTAATCAAACCTATGGGCTAAAACTACACAAAGGGAAGCCTAAAGTGAAGATCAAGTAAGGCTTTTGTGAAGATTCAGCTTTGTTATGATGGGCTTGCTATATTTTTATTATTTAACACTTGTTTTATTTTAGCTTTGTTTGGCTTTGTATTCTGGCCATACTTTATCTTTTAAGTTTTAGAGTGTTGAGCCATGTTTTAGGCTTATGTTTTAATACTTATGTGTTATTTTAGTGTGTGATTGGGCTTGGGCCTTATGTGTTTAAGTCAGGTCCAAGAAGAGTGTCTTAGGGTTTTATTTGTTTTTCTCTTTACTATATAAGGATAAGAAACAATTATAAGAGGCAGCTTTTAATCAAAATTTCAGAATTCGTCTCATGCCTTTGGCATGTATTGCTTTGAGTGAGAGTGAGGATTTGCTTTCATCAATTGCACCAGGAATCTTGGCTTACTTATCAACTATTCGTTGTGGCGTTTGTCAGATTCTCATCTAAATCCTTCGATCATTGGTGTTTCAGCTTCTCTAAGTGTGGGGTGTCATAGGAGGTGGGTTTATCAAATCTTTGGATTCCATATCTACTTGTGCGTGTGGGTTTGAGGCTTGTGCCATAGGGTTCCGCGTCAGTTGGTATCAGAGCCAAAGTGAGGTAAATTCTGATTTATCTTAGGATCTAGGGTTTTTGAGTTTTCATTTTCTTCCTTGTTGTTTTCGGTGAAAGCTTGTGTGTCCATGGCTGCACCTTCTTGATTATTAATCATAAAGAAAAAAAAAATTCAAAATCCAAAAAAAAAAAAAAAACGCCTTTGCCTTATTTACCTTAATCTGGCCGAAATTGTGATATGCTTCCTTTTTCATCTATATTGCCTTACCTATCTCAATTAATTGCAGTAATTTATGGGAATCAATTTGAATTTTGAATTTTTGAATTGGGTCAAATCCAGATTAGGAGATAAAAGAAAATTCTGCCTATTTCCTAAAGTGCACATTTAGGGCAATTGAATCTAAATTGATTTGATGTCAAATCCTTCTTTTAACACCAGAATTCTCGTCCATGTTTCTGATCTGAGTGAAATTTACATTTTTCTTTTCTGATTCTATTTGTGGGGTTTTGATACTTTCCTTTTTGGGTAGATTTAAGTAGATCCATATTTAATTTGCGTTGAAGTGAATTAAATGCAAATTTTTTTTGTCCAGGTTCGTTTTTATTTGATTTCTAAGTTTCTTTTTTTGGTTTAAGCTTGCTTTTGCTTCCTTTACATTGCTGGAGTATTGTTTGCTTGTGTCTATACTCTAGGTGATATTTTTCTAGTAGCACAAAACCTAGTTCATGTGTTACTTTCCAAATTGTCAGTGTCTTCTTTCTAGTTTTTTGCGCGCTTCCTTCTTTCTTTAGGTTTTCTTCTTTGTTTCATTAAACGCACCTTGTGGTTGGTTGGTTGACCTTAGTTTCTGAAGTGCAATTGAAGAATCAGCAAAAAAATGGTAAGAGTGCAAACACTTGAGTACTTTTTTTTAACACAATATTTGCTAATTCTTTTTGTTCTTTGTTGATTTAAAGTAGGATGAGTAAAGACAAGAATGTGGTGGATCGTATTGATGGAAGTGAATCGAATATGAATAACGATTATAAGCTCTTTAAGAAGTCAATCAGTGGTGAGTTACAAAGGCTCAACAAGACTCTTGAGAGGTTGACTGAAACTATGGAGAGTTTGAATGTCTCACAAGTTTCCACTTCTACAAGAATACCTTAAAAAACTCCTAATTTCAATAATGACTGTGATGATTCGGATGTGTTGGTTAATAATGTGTTGCTTGCTGCACATTGTGAGATGCTTGTTGCTAGGCGTGCTCTGAATATGCAGGTTAAGAAAGAAATCCTAGAACAACAAGAAAACATATTTCACACTAGGTATTTAGTTAATGGAAAAGTGTGTACTCTCATTATTGATGGAGGTAGTTGCACAAATGTGGCTAGTGTGTATATGGTGGAAAAATTGGGCTTGACTTCTATTAAACACCCTAAGCCATATAGATTGCAATGGTTGAATGATTGTGGTAAGGTTAGGGTTACACGCCAGGTGGTTATACCATTTTCTATTGGTAGGTACAAAGATGAGATCTTATGTGATGTGGTACCTATGCAGGCAAGCCATATGTTGTTGGGTAGACCGTGGCAACATGATAGAAAAGTGCAACATGATGGGTTCAATAACAAGTACTCCTTCACTCATGAAGGACAAAAGGTTATACTCGTTCCTTTATCACCTCAAGAGGTATATGTTGATCAAATAAAGATGCTGGAGAGGGAGAGGGAGGCTTCAGCCTTGGCCACAAAGGGGAGTGAGAGCTTGAATTCTGCGGAAAAGATGAGAGAAAAGAGTGAGTTTGAGGGTAAAGAGGCTGGAAAAGAATCAAGACTAGTTCAAGGAGGGAAGGTGGAGAAAGAAAAGGAGAAAGAAAAGGCTAAAGTTTCAATCTTAACTTCCATAGAGATTGAAATTGAAGAGGAAGTTGTAATGCATGAATCTAATGTAGTTGTTGTTGAGAATTCCATCAATGAACTTATAGAAGAGGTTGTGAATGATGAGGGACATGGGGAGCACGTGATTGATGAGGTGGAGGAGGCGAATGAGACTGTTTTGAAAGTTGTAGAGGAGAATAGGTCACATCCACAAGATCTTTGTAATACCCGGCTCGAGTCCGGCATCGGAATTCCTATAGTTCGGTGGAATCTCGGGTGTCGGAACCCTCGAGAAGGGTAAGATATATGTTTTCTAATGTTTTGTGATTTGTTTTACGGTTTTAAGTATAAAGGAAAATGAGTTTTTGAAAAAAATGAGCCAAGGGAGAAAATGGCAAGTTCGGCCGCCGAAGGTGACTTTCGGCCGCCGAACCTTGCATGGTTTCGGATTCACGTTTGGCCGCCGAAGGTGGTCTGGCCAGCCACCTATAAAAAAGGGCGCCAAGTCGGTGGAAGGATGATATTTTGCTTCCATCTTCAGCCAGAGGTGAGTCCAACACCCTCCCTAGTTGACTTTCATGATCTTGCTCAAATCGTGTAAGGTTTTGAAGAGTTTTTATGTGTTTTTGAAGGTTTTGAGAGTTTTGAGCAAAAGAACCAAGTTTTGACGTTTGGAGAGTTGTGAGGAGATTTCTCCATATCTCCACGTTAGGATCACTTGATCTCTTGTTTGGAAGAGGTAAGTCAAGATCCAGAACCTCTTTTACTGATTTGTGAAGGTTTTATGGGAGTTGTATGGATAGTATGCATGAATAGGGTTTTGGTTGAGGTTTTTCATGATTTTGTGTTTAAGCATGTTTAAGTGTTGTTTCATATGTTTCTTGGGGTTATAAGTGAGTTTTAGGCCCTTTGATGCAGGTTTTATGGTATGTGCTAGTTGGGAGCAGTTGATATGCATGTTGGGTAAGTTTGGGGGAAAGGTTTGCATGAAACAGAGCAGGGTTCTGCCCAACGGGCAAAACCAGGTTCGGCCGCCGAACCCCTTGTGGAGGCAGTTTCAGTTGCCAAAGCTTGCCCCCGAAAGCTAGGCTTTCGGTTTAGAAAGGGGCTTTCGGCCGCCGAAAGAGGGAGTTTGGCCGCCGAAAGTGTGTGAGTTTCGTCTCTGGACGAGACCTTCGGCCGCCGAACATGCATGAGTTTCGTCTCTGGAGAGGGGTTTCGGCCGCCGAACCTGCCGCCGAAAGTGCCCTGTCCAGCTTTCTTTTGCATGTTTTATGTGATTGTTTGGGGATCTTTTAGAGGGTTTTTGGGGTGTTTCTTAGAGATGTTCTTGAGTTAGTTTGGTCCCTCATTTGAGTCCACCTGTGTAGGTACGGACCAGAGGAACCCCAGAGAGCAGCAGTGAGCACTGTTTCAGAACCTGCAGAGTGAGTATAGAGTCAGCCAGAGGTGAGTGGAACTTCTCTTTTTAGAACGAAACTGCTTTGAGCATATGTCATGCATCATAAGATTCTAGTAGGATGTTTGCATTAGTTTCACGAAGATGACGCATTGCATAATACGATGTATATGAGGCTGTGGATAGACCAAGGCGACTCCAATAGCCCAAGCTCTGTTATAAGACCTGGCCGGGCCAGGCAGCCATCTGTAGGTAAGACCTGACTAGATCAGGCAGCAGAGATAGTAAGACCTGGCTGGGCCAGGCAGGCAGAGTTGTAAGACCTGGCCGGGCCAGGCAGATTGAGGTTGTAAGACCTGACTAGGCCAGGCATCCTTTCAGTGGGATTTTTGGTGGTCATGTCTATCCCTGAGATGATGTGATGTAGTGCATTCCATGAGATCATGTTTTCAAATTCCGGTTTATAGTTCTGCTCATTGGGCTTGTATAGCTCATCCCTCTCCCCTATCCCCCAGGTTTGTAGGATCAGAGTCCAGAGGGAGTCCAGCAGGGTGTGCAAGAAGAAGAGTTATGTAATAGCTAGTGTGGACATGTACATGTAAAGAGATAATGTATAGTGTGTAGCTTTGTGCTTGACTTATAAGAGTTGTAATCCCTTGTTGTAGACACATGATCAGTTTATGTATGTTTCTTTTATTGTTAATGAATATGAGAAAACCAGGCTTAACATTATGAGTTGTTAGAGCAGAAATAGTGCATGCACAGGTTAAGCCCTGGAGGAAAGAAAAGTTTTAATGGTTTGACAGAAAATGTATGATCATGTATGGGATTTCACAGGTACACAGACAGTATAGCAGGCTTACTACGGGTCCCGGCGACCTTAAGTCGATCTGGATCCTAGTGCCGGTAGCAGTTCGGTTTCCGGGCTGTTACAGATTGGTATCAGAGCCCTAGGTTCACATGGTCGGACCTAGATAGATAGAGTTGGGCTCATAGAGGTTTAGTGGGTCAAGCACAATAGGAAAACATGTCCACTAGGATAGGATGTTAGTCCTGTCTATCTGCTGATGTGCAATGCCATGATACATGTGTTGTTTTCCTATATGTGTTGCTTATGTGCTCTGTTATGTGTTGTTTTCCAGAGAGAGTTAAGATGCGAGGAACTCGTCGATCCGCGAGATTGACTGGAGTCCCACCTGAAAGTGAGGGTACAACTGCTCGTCCTCCTGCATTGCCAAGGGCAAGGACTCACAGGTCAAGCAGGGAGGGAACGTCAAGAGACCCGAGAAGGTCTTCTGACGAGAGTAGAAGAGGAATAGGCAGAGGGGGAAGATCAGAAGAAGAGAGAGTTGCTATAGAGGAGGCTCAGAGTAGAGATGGAAGTATGGGTATAGGAAGGTCAGAAGAAGGTATGGGGGAGTCCCAGGGAGGCGTGCAGGCCTCGGGGTTTGGCTATCCACCCTTTCCACAGGGCCCAGGGGATCCGATGGGAGGCACGTCGGATTACTCTAGTTTTGCCCCATATCCACCCTACATGCCATATATGCCCTATCCTTCCTTCTATCCACCATATCACATGTATCCACCCCCACCTTTTCATCCAAGTCCAGTACAGCCTGAAGCAAGAGAAACAGTACCTCCACCACCACCACCTGAACCAGTAGCCCCTGTTGTTGAAGCACAACCCAGTTCTTCAGGGGGAAATAAGGTGAAGATGACGGAGTACTTAAAGTTGGATGCTCCTAAATTCAATACGGGAGATGATCCCTTTGAGTATCTCAGTGCAGTCAGAATGATAACAAGTGAGTTGGGAGCAGATGAGAGCAGGGCCATTGAGATGGCAGGGTTCACATTAAAATGTAAGAAAGCCAGAGAAAGGTTCAAGAACTATGTGGACCCCAGAATAGACAGTATGACATGGGAAGAGTTCGCCAACGAATTTGCTGGGTGGGCTTTTCCTGACAGTTCTAGGGAGCTAAAGGTTGTGGAGTTTGAGCAGTTGAGACAGACGGAGGAGATGAGCGTTGATGAGTATACAGATAAGTTCCTAGAATTGTTGCCATACGTGGGTCGGGCGTATGATACGGATCAGAAGAAGGCAAAGAGATATGCCACGAGGCTTCATCCCAGGTATTTCTCCTTGATTCTCCACGCGGAGAAGGAGAGTTTCCACTCCATTGTGGATGCTGCTAGAAAGATGGAGGCCAGTGCCATAAGTCAGGGTGTAGTCAAGCAATTAACAGCACAGTCTTCTGGTGCTAAACCAGGTTCCTCCTCACAGAGTACGGCAAGTGCGAGTAAAAAGAGATGGGAGAAATTCAGAGGAAAGAGAGGCAAGTTCTGGAACAGGATTAAGACAGGTTTGGGAATGAGTAGCGGCTCCAGCTCTGGTACAGATTTTCCAGTTTGCAATAGGTGTGGGAGACCGCACAGAGGAGCTTGTTTGTTGGGATCTACAGCCTGCTATAGATGTGGGCAGGAGGGACATTATGCACGGGAATGTCCTCAGGCGACTTTGGTTACACCATCCCAACAGATGACCTCAGGTAGTGTCGTACAGTCAGCAGCTTCAGCCCGTCCACCAAGCAGTGGCAGAGGTAGAGGAAGAGGGGCAGCCTCTTCATCAGGGATGGGTTCCCGAGGTGCAGGTCGGTCAGCTCCAGCACGGATTTTCACCATGACGCAACAGGAGGCAGACACTTCGAACACAGTGGTGTCAGGTACTCTCATCATTGGGTGTTCAGAGGTGTATGCTTTGATGGACCCCGGTGCTTCTCACTCTTTCATTTCTTCTAGAGCCGCAGAGAGATTGGGGTTGCTTGTATCCGAGTTAGCGTGTCCTCTCTGGGTCAGTGGACCTAGATGTGACCCATCATTGGCAGAGTCAGTCTGTCAGTTCAGTCCAGTGTTTATAGAGGATAGATGCCTTCCAGCTGACCTTGTGGTTCTAGAGTTGACAGATTTTGATGTCATTCTAGGGATGGATTGGTTATCTACCTATAGTGCTACCTTGCACTGCAGGGACAAGGTAGTGAGTCTCAGAGACCAGGATGGGTCCGAGTGTGTCTTCCGAGGAGACAGGAGAGGGACACCTAGGGGTTTGATATCAGCCCTTCAGGCTCGTAGGATGTTGAGGAAGGGGTGTCAGGGGTTCCTAGCTTATGTGAGAGAGCTAGACAGTCGGGTTAGGGAACCATCCTCAGTACCAGTTGTTAGAGAATTCCCAAATGTGTTTCCTGAAGAGCTTCCAGGACTACCACCTGATAGGGAAATAGAGTTCGAGATAGAGTTGATGCCCGGTGCCAGACCGATCTCTATTCCTCCCTACATGATGGTGCCAACAGAGTTGAGAGAGTTGAAAGAACAGTTACAGGATTTGGTAGCAAAAGGTTTCATCCGCCCGAGTACCTCCCCTTGGGGTGCTCCAGTATTATTTGTCAGAAAGAAGGATGGACCACTTAGACTTTGTGTTGACTACAGACAGTTGAACAAAGTCACTATAAAAAACAAGTATCCTTTACCCAGGATCGATGATCTATTCGACCAGTTGGCAGGCGCAGGTTGTTTTTTTAAGATAGATCTGAGATCCGGATACCACCAGTTGAAGATCAAAGAAGGAGATGTATCCAAGACTGCTTTCCGAACCAGATATGGGCATTATGAGTTCCTAGTGATGCCGGTCGGGTTGACTAATGCCCCTGCAGCATTCATGGATCTCATGAACAGGGTTTTCAGGGAGTACTTGGATTGTTTTGTGATCGTCTTTATAGATGATATCTTAGTGTACTCCAGGAATGCAGAGGAGCATGCCCAGCATCTGAGACTAGTTTTGCAAACTTTGAGAGAGCATGGCTTGTATGCCAAGTTCTCCAAGTGCGAGTTCTGGCTAAGGAGCATTGCCTTTTTGGGACATGTAGTATCAGAGGAAGGAATAACAGTAGATCCCAAGAAGGTAGAGGCAGTAGCCAATTGGCCTATACCCACGACAGTGACAGAGATCAAGAGTTTTCTGGGTTTGGTAGGCTACTATCGGAGGTTCGTTCAGGACTTTTCGAAGATAGCTGCTCCTATGACCAGACTGACCAGGAAGAATAAGAAGTTCGTATGGTCAGAGGATTGTGAGGAGAGTTTTGAAGAGTTGAAGAGACAGTTGACTTTAGCACCGGTGTTAGCTCTGCCGAACAGTGATGATGATTTCACAGTGTTCTGTGATGCATCCCGAGTGGGATTAGGTTGTGTGTTAATGCAGAATGACAGAGTGATAGCTTATGCTTCTAGACAGCTGAAGAGGCACGAGCTGAACTACCCGACACACGATCTTGAAATGGCAGCTGTTATCTTTGCACTGAAGATGTGGAGGCATTACCTCTATGGGGTAAAGTGTGAGATCTATACGGATCATAAGAGCCTGTAGCACATCTTGAGTCAGAGAGAGTTAAACTTGAGGCAGAGACGGTGGGTAGAATTGCTCAGTGATTACGATTGTAAGATCCAATACCATCCGGGTAAGGCTAATGTTGTAGCTGATGCCCTAAGCCGGAAGTCACTTGGCAGTTTATCCCACATTGCAGTAGAGAGAAGACCGGTGGTGAAGGACTTTTATAGACTCATGGATGAAGGGCTACAATTGCAGTTATCTGGTACAGGTGCTTTGATTGCACAGATGAGAGTTACACCAGTGTTTCTAGCGCAAGTGGCTCTGAAACAGCACGAAGATCCTGAGTTAGTGAAGATTGCCAGGACTGTTCAGTCTGGCAACAGTGCAGAGTTCAGATTTGACAGTGAGGGGATTCTTCGTCATGGTAAGAGATTATGTGTACCAGATGATAGCAGTTTGAAGGAAGACATTATGAGGGAAGCTCATAGTGCGAGGTATAGCGTTCACCCTGGAGCCACCAAGATGTATCAAGACCTGAGAAGAGTATATTGGTGGCCAGCGATGAAGAGGGAAGTGGCACAGTTTGTATCAGCCTGCGAGACATGTCAAAGGGTGAAGCTAGAACACCAGAAGCCGGCTGGAATGCTTAACCCACTGCCGATTCCAGAGTGGAAATAGGAGAACATAGCTATGGATTTTGTAGTGGGTTACCGGCGACGTCCAACAGGCTAGACTCCATATGGGTGATTGTGGACAGACTGACGAAATCTGCTCACTTCATTCCAGTCAGGAGCAACTATTCTGTGGACAAGTTAGCGCAGGTCTATGTAGAAGAGATAGTCAAGCTGCATGGAGTTCCAGTGTCGATAGTATCAGATAGAGGCCCACAGTTCACCTCCAGGTTTTGGCGGAGTCTGCAAGCTGCTATGGGTACAAGATTGGATTTCAGCACTGCTTTCCATCCACAGACAGATGGTCAGTCAGAGAGGACCATCCAGACCATAGAAGATATGCTGAGAATGTGTGTGTTAGACTTTGGCGGTTCTTGGAGGCAACATCTACCTTTGGTGGAGTTTGCCTACAACAACAGCCATCATGCTAGCATAGGGATGGCTCCTTATAAAGCTCTGTATGGGAGGAAGTGCAGAACACCTGTTTGCTGGGAAGAGGTAGGAGAGAAGGCTCTTGCAGGGCCAGAGTTAGTTGAGATTATCAGCAAGGTAGTGCCTGTGATCAGAGAGAGGATCAGAACAGCTGTAAGCAGGCAGAAAAGCTATGCAGACATCCGTAGGAAGCAGATAGAGTTCCAGGAGGGGGATATGGTATTGCTAAAGGTGTCTCCAATGAAGGGAGTGGTTCGCTTTGGAAAGAAGGGTAAATTGGCTCCACGGTACATAGGTCCCTTTGAGATCTTGCAGAAAATCGGGCCTGTGTCGTATAAGCTGGATTTACCTGCATCGATGGAACATGTTTCGATGTTGAGAAAGTTTGTGTCAGATCCAGAGAAGGTTCTTAGTGAGCCTGAGGTGGAAATCTTAAGCGATCTCACCTATGTCGAGCAGCCAGTGCGGATCATTGACACCCAGATTCGAAAGCTGAGAAACAAGGAGATACCAATGGTGAAAGTCCTGTGGAACCACCATAACCTAGAAGAGTGCACTTGGGAGACACGGGAGTCGATGCTCCAGCAATATCCATATCTGTTTTAAGGTGAAGTTTTCCCCTTTGCTATATGTAGATGTGTTTTGTGTGTCGTTGTTTGAGGAACATTCGGGGACGAATGTTCTTAAGGGGGGGAGAATGTAATACCCGGCTCGAGTCCGGCCTCGGCATTCCAGTCGTCTGGTGGAATCTCGGGTGTCGGAACCCTCGAGAAGGGTACGACATATGTTGTCATGTGTGTTTTAAGAGTTTTGAATGTTTTCAAGTGTTAAAGGAAATGAGTTTGGACAGAAAAGGAATAAGGGAGAAATGCAAAGGTTCGGCCGCCGAAGGTCACTTTCGGCCGCCGAACATTGCATGGTTTCGGATTCACTTCCGGCTGCCGAAGGTGGTCTGGCCAGCCACCTATAAAAGGGCCAAAGGTCGGTGGAAGGAGGATATTTCTCCTACACTTGCAGCCAGAGGTGAGTTCAAGCCTCTCCCACGTTGACTTTCATATTTTTCATGTTTTTCACCAAATCTTTCAAGGGTTTTAAGCGTTTTGGTGTGTTTTGAAGGTTTTGAGCAAAAATAGCAAGTTTGGAAGTTTGGAGCTTTGGAAGAGGTTTTCTTCATATCTCCACGTTAGGATCACTTGATCTCTTGTTTGGAAGAGGTAAGTCAAGATCCAAAACCTCTTTTACTGATTTTTGAAGGTTTTATGGGAGTTGTATGGATAGTATGCATGAATAGGGTTTTGGTTGAGGTTTTGCATGATTTTGTGTTTAAGCATGTTTACGTGTTGTTTGTATGTTTCTTGGGGTGATAAGTGAGTTTTAGGCCCTTTTATGCATGTTTTATGGTATATGCTAGTTGGGTGTAGTTGTTATGCATGTTGGATAAGTTTGGGGGAAAGGTTTGCATGAAACAGAGTAGGGTTCTGCCCACGGGCAAAACCAGGTTCGGCCGTCGAAGGAAGGTTCGGCCGCCGAACCCCTTGTGGAGGCAGTTTCGGCTGCCAAAGCGTGCCCCCGAAACTTGGGACTTTCATCTCTGGAGGCAAGGTTCGGCCGCCGAAAGTGCCGCCGAAGGTTGAGTTTTGTCTCTGGACGAGACTTTCGGCCGCCGAAGGTGCCGCCGAACATGCATGAGTTTCGTCTCTGGAGAGGGGTTTCGGCTGTCGAACCTGCTGCCGAAAGTGCCCTGTCCAGCTTCCTTTTACATGTTTTATGTGCTTGTTTGGGAGTCTTTTAGAGGGTTTTTGGGGAGTTTCTGAGAGATGTTCTTGAGTTAGTTTGGTCCCTCATTTGAGTCCACCTGTGTAGGTACGGACCAGAGGAACCCCAGAGAGCAGTAGTGAGCACTGTTTTCGAACCTGCAGAGTTAGTACAGAGTCAGCCAGAGGTGAGTGGAACTTCTCTTTTCAGACTTAAACTGCTTTGAGCATATATCACGCATCATAATGAGTCTAGTAGGATGATTGCATTAGTTTCACGAATATGATGCATTGCATAATACGATGCGTATGAGGCTGTGGATAGACCAAGGCGACTCCAATAGCCCAAACTCTGTTATAAGACCTGGCCGGGCCAGGCAGCCATCTGTAGGTAAGACCTGATTAGATCAGGCAGCAGAGATAGTAAGACCTGGCTGGACCAGGCAGGCAAAGTGTAAGACCTAGCCGGGCCAGGCAGACGGAGGTTGTAAGACCTGACTAGGCCAGGCATCCTTATAGTGGGATTTTTGGTGGTCATGTCTATCCCTGAGATGATGTGCTGTTATGCATTCCATGAGATCATGTTTTCCACTTATGTTTTATAGTTCTGCTTATTGGGCTTGTATAGCTCATTCCTCTCCCCTATCCCCTAGGTTTGCAGGTTCAGAGGTCAGAGGGAGTTCAGCAGGGTATGGAAGAAGAAAAGTTATGTAATAGCTAGTATGGACATGTAATTGTAAAGAGATAGTGTACAATGTATAGACTTGTGCTTGACTTAGAGAGTTGTAATCCCCGGTTGTATATACATGGTCAGTTTCTGTATTTATGTTTCTTTTATGAATGATGTCTATGAGAAAACCAGGCTTAACATTATGAGTTGATAAACCTGCAATAGTGCATGCACAGATTAAGCCCTGGAGAAAAGAACAGTTTTAATGGTTTGACAGAAAATGTATGATCATGTTTGGGATGTCACAGGTACACAGACAGTATAGCAGGCTTACTACGGGTCCCGGCGACCTTAAGTCGATCTGGATCCTAGTGCCGGTAGCAGTTCGGTTTCCGGGCTGTTACATCCGTCTCGTTTATGCTTATCTTGTCCTCCTCACTCTCTTAGTTGGTGTTCCTGTATAGATCAACATTTAGCAAGTCATCTTGATTTATTTCAAAGATTTCTTGACTTAAGCAATCAATAACATTTAAACCATATATAGGAGATACATAATTAGGGAATTTCTTTGCATCACAAACATTAAACTTGATTACTTCCCCTTCAAATTCCATAGTCAATATGCCATCGTGCACATCTATCTTTATTCTGGTCGTGCTTAGAAAAGGGTCTTCCAAGTAAGATGTCCGATGTCGTATTGCCTTTATCCTCCTCTATGTCAATTACATAAAAATCTGATGGAAAGACCAGTTGGTCCACCTGCACTAAGGCGTCTTCTAGGATGCCTTTGGGATAGATAATAGACCTGTTAGCCAGCTGAATAATAATACTGGTGTTTTTTAGTGGGCTTGCATTTAATGAATCATAAATGGAGAGAGGTATAACATTGATCGATGCCCTGAGGTCGTACATGGCTTTCTTTATTTCCATATTACCTATCTTGCATAAAATAGCAAACATCCTACGGTCTTTGCACTTAGCTGAAAGTTTCCTTTGAATAACAGCCAAGACACATTCTCCTACACTTACCTTCTCATGTTCAGCAAGCTTTCTGCGGTTGGTGCATAGCTCCTTCATGAACTTTGCATATCGTGGTATTTGTTTGATGGCATCTAGCAAAGGTATATTCATCTCCACTTTGCAAAAGGTTTCAAGTATTCTTTTTCTTCTTTTTCGTTTTTAGATCTTGCTAATCTTTCTGGAAAAGAGGGTGGAATTTTAAATTGGTTTGATGGTTTTTATGCTTTCTGATGTCTTGGTGTAAAATTTATTGCTTGCTTTTCAGCGATTTGCCCTAGAGGTATGGGTAAATTATGGTTCAGGGTCATTAATCTGTAGTTCTTTTTCAACGGTTTGCCTAGGTGTTTGGGCAAATTGAGGCTCCATTCTATCACTTTGCAACTCCTTCCCACTTCTCAAGATTATGGCACTAGCATTCTGTTTTGGGTTGATCTCCATTTGGGAAGGTAATTCCCCTTGTGATTCTAGCTTACTTAATGAGGTAGCAACTTGGCTAATTTGCTGTTCTAGGTTCCGTACCGTGTTTGCTAAAGACTTCACGATCTCTTCAAGGGGCACGCTGGTTTTTTGAGGTGCAGCTTGGGCTGAATTTCTTTGTTGATAATTTTGATATTGATTTGCCCTAGCGTAACTGAAGTTTGAGTGCTCCCTCCAACCTGGATTGTAGGTGTTGGAGTAGGGATCATATCTTTGTTGGCCATTAAACCCTCCAACCGCATTGACCTGCTGGTCCTCTTCTTGAAGGAAAGGACATAAGTCAGTTCGATGTCCAATGGTGGCATAGATTCCACATGGCCTTACTTGCTGATTTTGTTGATCTTGCTAGGCCTGTCCTACAATAAGGCTACGGACAGTAGAGGTTAGATTAAAAATTTGTGCAGCTAAGGAAGTACTTACCTCATTTACTCTCCTTGGCAGTTGACTTTGATCTCCATATTGCTTTGAGGCTGCTGCCATTGTGGAAATCAAGTCTCTTATGGCTTGAAGTGTTTTGTCTTCAATCGATCCTCCACATGCTGCATCAATAAATTTCCTTTTGAAAGGTAACAAACCTTCATAGAAGTATTCTATGAGGGACTTTTCCGAGATATAATGTTGAGGGCAACTTGTGCATAATCGTTTAAATCTCTCCCAATATTCATATAGTTCTTCAGAGTCCCTTTGCTTGATACCACTGATTTCCCTCTAGATGCCAATGGCTTTTGCAGTGGGAAAGTATTTACTCAAGAAGGCTCTTACCTTTCCAACCCATGAGGTGATGGATTCGAGTGGCAAATAGAACAGCCAATCCTTGGCAAAATCATCAAGTGAGAAGGGAAAAGCTCTGAGTTTAACATGTTATTCAGAAATACCTTGAGTTCTGAAGAACATGTTAAACTCAGAGATTTTCCCTTCTCACTTGATGATTTTGCCAAGGATTGGCTGTTCTATTTGCCACTCGAATCCATCACCTCATGGGCTAGAATGGTAAGAGCCTTCTTGAGTAAATACTTTCCCATTTCAAAAGCCATTGGCATCATGAGAGAAATCAGTGGTATCAAGCAAAAGGACTCTGAAGAACTATATGAATATTGGGAGAGATTCAAACGATTGCGCACAAGCTGCCCTCAACATGACATCTCTGACAAGTCCCTCATTGAATACTTCTATAGAGGTTTGTTACCTTCGGAAAGGAGATTAATATATGCATCGTGTGGGGGATCGATTGAAGACAAGACACCTCAAGACATAAGGAACCTGATCTCCACCATGGCAGCAGCCTCAAAGCAATATGGAGATCAAAGAGAACTGCCAAGGAGAGTCAATGAGGTAAGTAAAGCTTCCTTAGCTTCACAAATTTCTAATCTAACCTCTGCTGCCCGTAGCCTTGTTGTAGGATAGGCTTAACAAGCTCATCAAATTCAGCAAGTAAGGCCATGTGGAATCTGTGCCACTGTAGGACATCCAACTGACCTATGTCCTTCTCTTCAAGAAGAGGACTAGAAAGTCAATGCGGTTGGAGGGTTTAATGGCCAATGAAGATATGATCCCTACTCTAACACCTAGAATCCAGGTTGGAGGGAGCACCTAAACTTCAATTGCATTAGGGAAAATCAGTATCAAAATTATGAACAAAGAAATTCTACCCACGCAGCACCTCAAAAAACCAGCGTGCCCCTTGAAGAGATCGTGAAATCTTTAGCAAGCAAAGTGCATAACCTAGAACAGTAAATCAGTCAAGTTGCCACCTCAGTAAGTAAGCTAGAATCACAAGGGAAATTACCTTCCCAAATGAAGATCAATCCAAAACAAAACGCTGGTGCCATTACCTTGAGAAGTGGGAAGGAGCTGCAGAGTGACAGACTGGAACATCGGTTTGCCTATACCCCTGGGCAAACTGTTGAAAAAGAACTACACAGTAATAACCCTAAACCATAATTTGCCCAAACCTCTGGGCAAACCGCTGAAAAGCAAGCAGTAGATACTGCACCAAGACAATAGAAGGCATAAAGACTACCAGACCAATTCAAGGTTCCACCTCCATTTCCAAAAAGGCTAGCAAGGTCTAAAAAAGAAAATGAAGAAAAAATACTTGAGACCTTTCACAAAGTGGAGATAAATATACCTTTGCTAGATGCCGTCAAACAAATACCACGATATGCAAAGTTTTTGAAGGAGCTATGCACCAACTGCATAAAGCTTGTTGAATATGAGAAGGTAAGTGTAGGAGAATGTTTCTCGACTGTTATTCAAAGGAAATTTCTAGCCAAGTGCAAAGACTGTGGGATGTAAGTTGTTTCATGCAAGATATGTAATGTGGGAATGAAGAAAGCCATGTGTGTAACGACCCGGAAACCGGACCGCTACCGGCGCTAGGATCCAGATCGGCATAAGGCCGCCGGGACCCGTAGCAAGCCTATTATGCATCCTGTACAGCTGGTATAATCCCAAACATGATCAAACATTTTCATAAAACATTTAAAACTTTACCTTTACCCAGTTTGACCTGTGCATGCACTATGGCTGAACTCATAGAACCCCTAGGGTCAGCATACCCTATGTCAAACTCGGTCCAACACATATATCAACATAATATAAAACTCATGTACAAAGGGATTATCCAACTCGGGCCAAGCACAATACTATAACTCTGAACATATTACATAAAATCATTTTACAATACAACTCTTTTACATCATTACATAACTTTATATTACATCATGTCCACTACTATTCTATTACATATCATAACCATAGCCATATCCTGTTAACTTCCTGAACTACCTCTGACCCTGCAAACCTGGGGTTAGGGGAGAGGGGTGAGCTATAAAGCCCAGTGAGCAGAAACCATAAAGAAAACAGTTCATTTTAACGTATGCTATCATGGAATGCATCACATCACAAACATATCACATCAAGGATAAATTTGTCACCAATAGCCCTCTACATATCGTTACATGTCCAACTATACCAGGGGCGATGAGGCCACACCTAGTATTCGCTTACATAACTCATATCATAACATGTCCAACTACACCAGGGGCGATTAGGCCTCACCTAGTGTTCGCTTACATATAACATAGTGCCAGGGGTGACCTGGTCTTTCTATCTCATATCATACCATGTCATATCTTATCATATCATATCGTACTGAGGGCTAGAGGATCATTCAAGATTCATCCACATCAACAACATATTATGTAATGCATCATATTTGTGAATTCTAGTGCAATACAACCTACTACATATCATGGCATTTTATGATGCATGGATCATGCTAAAACATTCATTAACTTTAAAACAGAGTTCTGTTCCACTCACCTTTGACTAGCTCTGGGCCGACTCTGAAACGGCTGACACTGCTAAACACCTCGATTCCTCGGGTCCGATCCTACACAGGTGGACTCCAGTGAGGTGCCAAATATACTCTAAACAACTCATAAACAACTACCCAAACTATCACCAAACTCAACCTGTGCATGCACTATACATAGACATAATCATCAACCCACACTGGAGTCCTCAACAATGCTCCAATGGGGTAACATAACATACATTGAGTTTGGTTCATCATATTCATTTATTAAAATCATTACATTTAAAAGATCATGTAAACAAAGGGGATTAACATACAACTAGGGTCAAGCACATCTCTAATCCTCAATTTCATCATTACAATACATAACTGTACTAAACATTATATATCAACATTTTTCATGTCCACACTAGCTATTACATGACCATAACTTCATTACTCTTGCTAACCTCCTGGTCTACCCTGTACCTGCAAACCTAGGGGTTAAGGGAGAGGGGTGAGCTACTAGAGTCCAGTGAGCAAAATAATAAAACATAGTATTTAAAACATGTGATATCATGGAATGCATCACGGCACAAACATTTCACATCAAGGATGAACTTGTCACCACTTAGCCCTTTATACAGTCTCATTATGCCAGGGGCGTAGTGCAGGCTCGCCTGGACTTCCATAGCATATCATACATATTCAATCATGCCGGGGGCGTAGTGCAGGCTCACCCGGACTTCCATAGTCTGTCATATCATACTATATAAGGGCTAATGGATCATCCAACATCCATCCACATCAACAACATAATATGCAATGCAACATATTCGTGAAGTTCTAATGCAAGCACCCTAATATATCTCATGGCATTCATGATGCGTGAATCATGCTAAAACATTCATTTTTTTACTTTAAAACGTAGAGAGTTATTCCACTCACCTCTGGCTAGCTCTGACAAGACTCGAAGGCAATTATCTCACTGCTGGGGTCCTCGGTTCCTCGGGTCCGAACCTACACAGGTGGACTCAAATGAGGGACCTGACATACATAAACATGACTCTAAAATACTCTCCAAAAACTCCCCTAAAACACCTCAAAACATCCATAGAAAACATGCAAAGGAAGGCTGAACAGGGCACTTTCGGCGGCAGGTTCGGCGGCCGAAAGTCCCTCCAGAGGCAAAAGTCATGCAGGTTCGGCGGCACCTTCGGCGGCCGAAAGTGCCCTCCAGAGACGAAAGTTCATTTTCGGGGGCAGGCTTCGGCAGCCGAAAGGCTTGCCTCACAGACAGGTTCGGCGGCCAAAAATCCTTTCGGCTGCCGAACCTGGTTTCTCTCAAAGGGCAGAAACTCAGCTCTTTCATGCACACTTTCCTCCCAAACCTTCCAATTAAGCATCCAACTTACTCAAAACATGCATACACACATACATCAACACCTAGGGGTCTCAAACTATCCTAAACCCCAACTACAACACATCAAACATGCATATCCATCACACATTGTCCATATAATAACATAAAACCTAACAAGGCTCAACTAACCTAAACATGCATTTCTACCCCGTAGATCAACTTAAAACTTACTTAAAACATACTATAAGCTCAAGATCGGCTCTTATCTCTTGAAGATCGAGAGAGAGACGACCTAAACTTGGAGAACCAAGGAAAAGAGCTCCTGAGTCTTCCAAGCCTCAAACTTGCTTAAATGCTCAAAATCTTCAAAACAAAGTGAAATCTCATGAAAATCATAAAAGATTTGTAGGAAGAGACTTAAAATCGGTGAGGGACGGCGGAGAGCTCACCTTGGCCGAAAATGGGGAGAAAAATTCGCCCATTCGGACAAGGGGACCCTTTTATAGGTGGCTGGCCAGGCCACTTTCGGGGCCTAATGTGCCTCCGCATGCATGCCATGTTCGGCGGCCGAACATGAGGTTCGGCGGCCGAACCTGGACTTCCCTCACTTATGCCTTCGGGGGCCTAAAGCACTCCCGAAGTGCATGCATGTTCGGCGGCCGAACTTGAGGTTCGGCGGCCGAACCTGAGTCTTCCTCTCAAGACCATTTTTCATTCAAAACTTAATTTCTTTCTTGCTTAAAACCATAAAATACATTAAAACATTTTATGAAAACATGGTTTTGCCCTTCTAGAAGTTTTCGACATCCGAGATTCCACCGGACGGTAGGAATTCCGATACCGGAGTCTAGCCGGGTATTACATTCTTCCCCCCTTAAGAACATTCATCCCCGAATGTTCACCAAACATACATAGCATGGCATCAAACATAAGCATACAAATAGGAATACATAACACTTTCCTTAGAAAAGATGAGGATATTGCTGGAGCATGGACTCTTGTGTCTCCCAGGTACACTCTTCAATGTTGTGGTGATTCCAAAGGACTTTCACCATCGGGATTTCCTTGTTCCTTAGCTTTCTGATCTGGGTGTCTAGGATCCATACCGGCTGCTCAACATAGGTGAGATCCTCTTGGATCTCCATATCAGGCTCACTAAGAACCTTGCCCGGATCTGACACGAACTTTCTTATCATGGAAACATGAAAAACCGGATGGATTCTCTCCATTGAGGCAGGTAAATCTAGCTTATACGATACATTCCCAATCTTTTGCAAGACTTCGAAGGGTCCGATGTACCGCGGAGCTAGCTTACCCTTTTTCCCAAACCGAATCACCCCTTTCATTGGAGACACCTTGAGCAATACCAAATCCCCCTCCTGAAACTCTACTTGCCTTCTGCGGATGTCTGCATAACTCTTTTGCCTGCTTGCAGCAGTCTTGATCCTTTTTCTGATGATGGGCACCACTCTGCTGGTAATCTCTACTAGCTCAGGCCCTGCCAAAGCCTTTTCCCCAACTTCTTCCCAGCAAACAGGTGACTTGCACTTCCTTCCATACAAAGCTTCATATGGAGTCATCCCTATGCTAGCATGATGGCTGTTATTGTAGGCAAACTCCACCAAAGGTAGATGCTGCCTCCAAGAACCGCCAAAATCCAGCACACACATTCTGAGCATATCCTCTATTGTCTGGTTGGTCCTCTCTGACTGTCCGTCCGTCTGTGGATGGAAAGCAGTGCTAAAATTCAACCTGGTACCCATAGCGTTCTGCAGACTTCGCCAAAACCTGGAGGTGAACTGGGGCCCTCAATCAGACACTATTGAAACAGGAACCCCATGCAACCTGACAACCTCATCAACATACACCTGCGCTAACTTGTCCACAGAATAGCCACTCCTGACAGGGATGAAGTGAGCAGATTTGGTGAGTCTGTCCACAATCACCCATATGGAGTCCAATCTGTTGGACGCCGCCGGTAGCCCCACCACGAAGTCCATAGCTATATTCTCCCATTTCCACTCTGGAATAGGTAGTGGGTTAAGCATCCCAGCCGGCTTCTGATGTTCCAGCTTCACCCTCTGACATATTTCGCAGGCTGACACAAACTGTGCCACTTCTCTTTTCATAGCTGGCCACCAATAAACCTTCTTCAGATCTTGGTACATTTTGGTGGCTCCAGGGTGAACACTGTATCTGGCATTATGAGCCTCTCTCATAATGTCTCCTTTCAGTACTACGTCATCTGGTACACACAATCTGTTTCCATAGCGGAGGATCCTCTTGTTGTCGAATCTGAACTCACTATCTTTGCCTGACTGAACAGTCCTGGCAATCTTCACTAACTCTGGGTCCTCATGCTGTTTCTGAGCTACCTGCTCCAGAAACACGGGTGCCACTCTCATTTGGGCAACTAAAGCACCTGTACCAGACAACTCCAACTGTAGACCTTCATTCATGAGCTCGAAGAACTCCCTCACTACTGGCCTCCTTTCTGCTGATATATGGGACAAACTGCCAAGTGATTTCCGGCTTAAGGCGTCTGCCACAACATTCGCCTTACCCAGATGGTACTGGATTTTGCAATCATAGTCACTGAGCAGTTCTACCCATCTTCTCTGCCTCAAATTCAAATCTCTCTGACTCAGGATGTACTGCAGGCTCTTATGATCGGTGAAGATCTCACATTTAACCCCATAAAGGTAATGCCTCCACATCTTGAGTGCAAAGATGACCGCTGCCATCTCTAGGTCATGTGTAGGGTAATTCAACTCGTGCTTCTTCAGCTGCCTAGAAGCATAAGCAATCACCCTTTCATTCTGCATTAGCACACAACGCAGTCCCACACGGGATGCATCACAATAGACTGAGAAGTCTTCATTACTAGATGGCAGAGCTAACACTAGTGCTGAAGTCAACCTCTTCTTTAGCACCTCAAAGCTCTCTTCACACTGGTCGGTCCATACAAACCTTTGGTTCTTCTTAGTCAGTCTGGTCATGGGAGCTGCAATCTTAGAGAAGTCCTGAACAAACCTCCTGTAGTAACCTGCTAAACCCAAAAAGCTCTTGATCTCTGTCACTGTAGTGGGTCTAGGCCAGTTAGCTACAGCTTCCACTTTCTTGGGGTCTACCTCGATTCCATTTTCTGACACCACATGCCCCAAGAATGAAATGCTCCTCAGCTAGAACTCACACTTGGAGAACTTGGCATACAAGCCATGTTCTCTCAAGGTCTGCAAAACCAACCTCAGATGATGGGCATGCTCCTCTGCATTCCTGGAATACACTAAGATATCATCTATGAAGATAATAACAAAGTGATCCAGGTATTGGCTAAACACTCTGTTCATGAGATCCATGAATGCTGCAGGGGCATTGGTTAACCCGAACGGCATCACAAGGAACTCATAATGCCCATATCTGGTCCTGAAGGCTGTCTTCGGCACATCCTCTTCTCTTATCCTTAGCTGATGGTACCCCGATCTCAGATCTATTTTGGAGAAACAACCTGCGCCAGCTAGCTGGTCAAATAGATCGTCGATCCTTGGCAACGGGTAGTTATTCTTGGTAGTGACCTTGTTCAACTGCCTGTAGTCGATACAAAGTCTGAGAGATCCATCTTTCTTGTTCACAAAGAGCACTGGAGCACCCCAAGGTGAGGTACTCGGTCGGATGAAACCCCTATCTACCAGCTCTTGCAACTGTTCTTTTAACTCTTTCAATTCTGCTGGTGCCATCCTGTAGGGAGGGACAGAGATCGGTCTAGTTCCAGGCATCAACTCAATTTCGAACTCTATCTCCCTAGCAGGTGGTAAACCTGGCAGCTCGTCTGGGAACACATCCAAGAACTCACTGACCACGGGCACTGAGGCGGGCTCTGTAACATGACTATCCAGCTCTCTCACATGAGCTAGAAAACCCTGACAACCCCTCCTGAGTAGCTTACGAGCCTGAAGGGCTGATATCAAACCTCTAAGTGTACTCCCCCTGTCTCCTCTGAAGACAACCTCTGACCCAGCCTGACATCTGAACCTGACTACCTTGTCTCTGTAGTCTAAGGTAGCACCATGGGTAGATAGCCAATCCATCCCTAGAATGACGTCAAAATCTGTCAAATCTAGAACCACAAGGTCGGCGGACAGGCATCTTCCCTCCATAAAAACTGGACTACACTGGCAGACTGACTCTGCCACTGACGGGTCACACTTGGGTCCACTGACCCATAGGGGACACTCTAACCCAGAGACCATCAATCCCAACCTCTCGACGGCCCTCGGAGCAATGAAAGAATGAGATGCACCAGGGTCCAATAATGCATACACATCAGAACAACCAATGATGAGATTACCTGACACCACGGTGTTGGATGTGTTTGCCTCCTGCTGAGTCTGGTGAAGATCCGTGCTGGAGCCGACGGACCCTCACCCTTGAAACCCGCTGAAGAAGAGGTTGCCCCTCTTCCTCTGCCTCTGCCACTAGTCTGAGTCGCGGCTGGAGCTGCTGGCTGAGCCATACTGCCAGAAGCTGTCTGCTGAGACTGTACCATAGAAGCTACTCTAGGACACTCCCGAGCCATGTGTCCCTCCTGCCCACATCTGAAGCAGGCTGTTGTCCCAACCAGACATACTCCCTTGTGCGGCTTCCCACACTTCATACAAGCTGTAATACTTGCACCCGAGCTCGAGCCACCTCTTAATCCCAAACCTGACTTGATCTTGCTCCAGAACTTGTTCTTCTTGGACTTTCGGGAGTCTCTGTCCCACTTCTTACTGCCTGAACTCAGAGAAGAAGGGTCTAACCTACCCCCTCTTGGGGTCTTGGAACCAGAAGGCTGTGCCACTGACTGTTTGACTTTCCCCTCGATGATAGCACTAGCCTCCATCCTCCGAGCCATATCCACTATGGCATGGAAACTCTCCCTCTCTGCTGACTGAATCAAGGAGGAATACCTGGAATGGAGTCTCATGATATACCTCCTTGACTTCCTCTGATCTGTGTCCAGATTCTGCCCAGCATACGGCAACAGCTCCAAGAATCTGTCTGTATACTCATCCACGCTCATCTCATCTGTCTGCCTCAACTGCTCAAATTCAATCATTTTCAGCTCCCTGGAACTGTCAGGGAAAGCCCATCCTGCAAACTCATTGACAAACTCCTCCCAGGATAGACTATCCAACCTCGGGTTCACATAGTTCTTAAACCACTCTCGGGCCTTCTTGCATTTTAATGTGAACTCAGCCATCTGGATGGCTCTACTGTCATCAGCTCCTATCTCATCTGTAATTGTCTTGACCCTCTCTAGGTATACAAACGGGTCATCACCGGTTTCAAACTGGGGAGCACCCAACTTCATGTAGTCGGTCATCTTGACCTTGCTCCCACCAGATGAGCTAGGTTTAGGCATTTGGGTTTCCGGGGCAGTAGGTGCTGCGGGTGGTGGAGGAGGTGCAGCATCCCCTGGAGTAGGGTTTGTTGTACCTGAATAGAAAGATGGGGGTGGGTACATAGGGTACTGTGGGTAGAAAGGTGGGTATGGCATCTGAGAGTGATAAGGGTTAAAACTGGGGTAATCCGATGTACCTCCCATCGAATACTCGAGATTATGTGAAAAGGGTGGGTAGTAAGGTGGCTGAACAAATCCCGAGGCCTGAGTGCCTCCTTGGGACTCTCCCATTCCCTCTTCTGACATACTTACTCTGAGACTACCATCCCTCCTCTGATCCACATCCATCTGATCCCCCACATCCTCTAACATATCCCCTTGCACTGTTCCCCTCACTGATCTGCTTCTACCCATATCCAAAGACCTTCTAGGGTCTCTTACTGCTCTTTCTCTGCTGGACCTACTTGACATTGCCCTAGGCAATGCAGGAGGACGGGCATCAGTTCCCTCGTCCTGGGGTGGTACTCCAGTCAATCGTGCAGATCGACGAGTTCCTCTCATCCTATTTACTGAAAAACAACACACATCACATAAACATTAGCATCAAATGGTTCATGTGCAAACACATGAACCCGCATCACATACATCGCATACATAGCATATCATTAATGCTCATGCATAAAATCATGGCATTTCACATCACTATTAAAGACAGGACTCTACATCCTATCCTAGTGGACATGATCTTCCTATTGTGCTTGACCTTCTAGAACATCTATAAGCCCGACTCTCTCTAGGTCCGACCATATGAACCTAGGGCTCTGATACCATTCTGTAACGACTCGAAAATCCGGACCGCTACCGGCGCTAGGATCCAGGTCGGCATAAGGCTGCCGGGACCCGTAGCAAGCCTAACCATCATCCTGTAAACCTGTTTAATCCCATACATGATCAACACATACATAATAATTTTGAACTTTTCTTTCCATTCTATCACCAAACTCAACCTGTGCATGCACTATACATAGACATAATCATCAACCCACACTGGAGTCCTCAACAATGCTCCAATGGGGTAACATAACATACATTGAGTTTGGTTCATCATATTCATTTATTAAAATCATTACATTTAAAAGATCATGTAAACAAAGGGGATTAATATACAACTAGGGTCAAGCACATCTCTAATCCTCAATTTCATCATTACAATACATAACTGTACTAAACATTACATATCAACATTTTTCATGTCCACACTAGCTATTACATGACCATAACTTCATTACTCTTGCTGACCTCCTGGTCTACCCTGTACCTGCAAACCTAGGGGTTAAGAGAAAGGGGTGAGCTACTAGAGCCCAGTGAGCAGAATAATAAAATATAGTATTTAAAACATGTGATATCATGGAATGCATCACGGCACAAACATTTCACATCAAGGATGAACTTGTCACTACTTAGCCCTTTATACAGTCTCATTATGCCAGGGGCGTAGTGCAGGCTCGCCTGGACTTCCATAACATATCATACATATTCAATCATACCGGGGGCGTAGTGCAGGCTCACCCGGACTTCCATAGTCTGTCATATCATACTATATAAGGGCTAATGGATCATCCAACATCCATCCACATCAACAACATAATATGCAATGCAACATATTCGTGAAGTTCTAATGCAAGCACCCTAATATATCTCATGGCATTCATGATGCGTGAATCATGCTAAAACATTCATTTTATTTACTTTAAAACATAGAGAGTTATTCCACTCACCTCTGGCTAGCTCTGACAAGACTCGAAGGCAGTTATCTCACTGCTGGGGTCCTCGATTCTCGGGTCCGAACCTACACAGGTGGACTCAAATGAGGGACCTGACATACATAAACATGACTCTAAAATACTCCCCAAAAACCCCCTAAAACATCTCAAAACATCCATAGAAAACATGCAAAGGAAGGCTAAACATGGCACTTTCGGCAGCAGGTTCGGCGGCCGAAAGTCCCTCTAGAGGCGAAAGTCATGGAGGTTCGGCGGCACCTTCGGCGGCCGAAAGTGCCCTCTAGAGACGAAAGTTCATTTTCAGGGGCAGGCTTCGGCAGCCGAAAGACTTGCCTCACAGACAGGTTCGGCGGCCGAAAATCCTTTCGGCTGCCGAACCTGGTTTCTCCCAAAGGGCAGAAACTCAGCTCTTTCATGCACACTTTCCTCCCAAACCTTCCAATCAAGCATCCAACTTACTCAAAACATGCATACACACATACATCAACACCTAGAGGTCTCAAACTATCCTAAACCCCAACTACAACACATCAAACATGCATATCCATCACACATTGTCCATATAATCACATAAAACCTAACAAGACTCAACTAATCTAAACATGCATTTCTACCCCGTAGATCAACTTAAAACTTACTTAAAACATACTATAAGCTCAAGATCGGCTCTTACCTCTTGAAGATCGAGAGAGAGACGACCTAAACTTGGAGAACCAAGGAAAAGAGCTCCTGAGTCTTCCAAGGCTCAAAACTTGCTTAAATGCTCAAAATCTTCAAAACAAAGTGAAATCTCATGAAAATCATAAAAGATTTGTAGGAAGAGACTTAAAATTGGTGAGGGACGGCGGAGAGCTCACCTTGGCCGAAAATGGGGAGAAAAGTTCGCCCATTCGGACAAGGGGACCCTTTTATAGGTGGCTGGCCAGGCCACTTTCGGGGGCCTAACGTGCCTCCGCATGCATGCCATGTTCGGCGGCCGAACCTGGACTTCCCTCACTTATGCCTTTGGGGGCCTAAAGCACTCCCGAAGTGCATGCATGTTCGGCGGCCGAACCTGAGTCTTCCTCTCAAGACCATTTTTCATTCAAAACTTAATTTCTTTCTTGCTTAAAACCATAAAATACATTAAAACATTTTATGAAAACATGGTTTTGCCCTTCTAGAGGTTTTCGACATCCGAGATTCCACCGGACGATAGGAATTCTGATACCGGAGTCTAGCCGGGTATTACAACCATGGTGCTATGGACTTCGCAATTTAGAAATAGGTAAGGTCTTTAAAGTCAACAGACACCGCCTGAAGTCATATTATGAGGGATTTTTTGTTCAAGTAGTGGAAGAAATTCCCTTGAATATCCCCTCTCTATTGGTTTGATCAAATTGGGACAGTCCAGCCCGCGAATTTAAACCAGGGCGCTACTGGAAGGCAACCTAGCGGCGACAATTTTTCCAGAACTGATTTGCCCAAATCAACTGGGAAAATCGCTACATCAGATGACTATGAGATTGCATTTATTATCTAGGCAAACCGTTTTCCCCTAATCACTTTAAATTATTTCTTTTATTTTTGCTTACTTATGCTACCTTCTTCACTTAGTTTTCTCTCAGGCCAACACACCTTCCCTCACAGACAAGCCTGGTGGAAACAAAGATGGTGGCTACTTCCAGACCAGGCCAGTGGCATTGCTTAAGCCTTCCCAAATTGGTGCATGACCCCACAAACAGTGATGAGGAGCCAATCGTGAACCCCTCACCCATCGCGAACATCGCTGTTGAGACTGGGTCAATGGCTGAAGTGTCTTAGTGCACTTAATCACTACCGTCACCAACACTTATCAGTGCCAGCCACGGGCGCCGTCTACAGCACCACACTCTGCACCTCAGGCTGATGACACAGTGACTCCTCAGACCACACCATCGCCATCACTATCTCCTTCAGACAAATGCAGACAGAAGCGCCCAACACCTATGCCCTCATCTAGGCATCCTAGCACTAGTTGCCATATTGAGTCCTTACCCAGCGGGCCAACCACAACTTTCGAAGCACACAAAACCCCTAGCTCCAACTGCGATTTGCCCAAATCACCATCCACAGGTCATGCTTCGAAGGCACTGGTCTTTAACAAACATGCCGAACGCACCAGATACGAGACCATCTCTTCCCTCCCTTATATACTAGGTAAGTTTCTACATCTTCAGACACTTAATGTATTGGGTATTCGAGAGGAAGTAGAACTCTTCATTGATGGCATTGGTTGGGGATTGTTTTTCCACCTGCGTAAGCCTGCTTTCACATAACTCTTTCATGAGTTCTTTTGCACTTTCTTCTTTGATAAAACTGGTATGCTCACAGTCCACAGACCTGACATAGTTAGTCTTCGGCAAATAGGACACCACTTTCACATGTCTATGGTTGAATTCACTTCTGCACTGGGATTTGACTCCCAAAATGCTCTTTGTGATATCCCTACTGATTTTGATGTTGTTGTTGCATATGTTGAACTCTGTGATAGCCCTCCTGATTGATACTGCCCTAATAAATCCAAAGATTTGTATTTACACAATTCTTGTTTGAAATACTTGCATAGGTTTTTGGCCTATACTTTTTCTGGACGTAAGGACGCGTTAAATATTTTAACAAAAACTGAACTTTATTTTCTTTGGAGCATGGTGTTTAAGAGAAACCTTAATTTTGGATTCTAGTTTGCCACACAGATTTCTAGAATTCTTTCTTATCACTGTCTACTCATTCTTGGCCATGTTATTACTCTGCTTGCTGTTAATTTGAATATTTTTCATCTTGAGCAGACTGACCTTCACTAGGCCAGCGAACCAACCCCATTGGATTTGCGTGTCTTAGATGACATGGGGTTGCTTTACAAGGTTAGAGATATTTTCTATCTTACACCTGCAAGGCCAGTGGTACCACGCTATGAGCGTGTGTTTCGAAAGAATGCAGCAATGCAGGCTAAAGCGTCCTAAGCGACAGCCACACTTGCAGTAGACCCAGCAGAAACACCAAATGATGCACCACCACGTCCCCTCCTCAGATGCATGACTAGACAAAATTGAGACTCGAATTCTGCATATGAAGGGCATGTTGTAGCTATTGGTTGATCACTTTCTGCCTAGAGTCCACCAGAGCCGTTGATTTGGCCAATTGATTTGCCCAAATCAACACCCCTGGGAAGTTACTCTCTTGCTTACTTATTTTATTTTCCATTAAGGACAATGCTTAGAATGGGTGTGGGGGTATATTATTATTGATGCACACTGCTGTAAAGATACAGTCTTTCACATTTTTTTTCCTTTTTGTCTTTTCACACATGTATACAAATGCATAGAATTTCACAAATTTTGTTTTACCAAGCATGACAGTCAAATCATAAAGAACCTCTCTCATGACCCCATTTGTTTGCTCACCCTTTAAACCTCTATTGAATCACTTGCAGTGAGTTGCATTCATTTTTGTAATCTCTTTTTAAATTGAATCTTTTTACTCACTATGGTTCAGATGGCTGTCATTAATCCGCAGAGAGATTAACAAATTTGAAACTGTGTGTGAAATGAATGACTTATGCAATGATTGGTACCTTGATTTGCTCAAACCATGACAATCAAATCAAATAAAAAAAACAAAAAAAGGGGACAGAAAATTTAAAGTGCACAAATCAAAACTTGCTCCACTGGTTAAAGACTATAAGTAGAGCTAAGAGCCACATGAATAATGTGATCAATTGAGTAACTGGGGGTGGGTATCACAAATATACACCTTCATATAAAAAGGTTGATGAATTTTTTAAGCAAGAACAAAGTGCCTAAAAGCTGAATATATGCCAAAATGGTAAAGGCAGGTTGTGCTGAGAACTGCATAGTCAAATCAAATAAAAATTGTGCATGAAAGGAAATATAAATTTTCTCACCACTATTGATGAAAAGAAACAGAAAGAAGGGATAACCTTAGTGCATATACACAACACTGTAATGCTTCAATCTAGGAGTCTAAGGTGGTAAACTAAGTGGATACAAGGATCAAGTAGAAAAGGGGTTTTGATTGACTAGATTGTCTTTTGCTTGAGGACAAGCAAAAAGTTAGGTGTGGGGGTATTTGATCAAACATAATTTAGGCACATTTTTCCTACTATTATTAGTACTAAATTAAATATTTTCTAGTTAATTTTGTGATTTTTATCATATTTTGCAGAAAAGCATAAAAAAAAAAAGAAGATTTGATAAAAAAATGGCATAAAACCATGGAAACTGACTTAATCGGACGATTTGGGCAAACCATCTAGTGTGCTTCACAGGTTGGCTAGAGGATTGCACAGAAACTCGGAACTGCCCAGACTTGCATAAATAGTTCTTAGACAGTGATTTGTCTAGAACGATTTGCCCAAATCAACTGGGTAAATTGACAGTATGCACAAAATCAGCGGCAGGCAGGAAAAATTCCGATTTGAAAATTTAGAGATCTGGTCATCACATTAAAAATGTGGGACCCACGCCAGAATCTCCTCAAACATGCGACATAAAGACTTTCTTAAATCAAGAAATTATATTCATGAAGAAACACATTTAAGGAAGGAATCCAAAATTAAATCAAAAAAGGATTACCATTCCAAAAGGATTGCTGCTAGGGTTTTAACACCTATTTAAACACAACATTGAGGGTAGCTAGGGGAGGAGAATCTGGACAACACCGAATCAGCCTTTTCATCTCTTTTCTCTTTTTTTTCTACTTTATAAGTCATGAGTGGCTAAAAACTCCATATCTAGTTGAAGTTTGGGAGAAATTTGAGTTTTTATATAAATTGAGAGATCTAAATTCAATTGTTCGTATTTTATTCTTTAATATTTATACAAATTTTGTTCATCATCTTATTATTGCTTTGTCATTTGATCAATAGGGTCCGTTGTTCTTGATTTTAAAGTAGTATATTATTAGTTTGAATACTTGAAGTCCGTAATTGCTTAGTTTGTTCAAACACAAGTAACAATTAGTATAACAACTAAGAAGTTGCATAATCTAACTCAAACTCACTACGCGGTCGGTCAGTTAGAATTGGGTCTCTCTAATACTTAAGGCAATTGATAAATTAAAATTTTAAAGACGTTCTTTGAGCGATTTGTTGGCTAGGAATTAATTAGCAAATATTTTTTAATTAATTTAAAACCTATGGAGAGATTGGTTATGTGGAGCGTCTTTCATAACTATAACCGATTTATTGAAGTTCATAATCATAACTATAATCGATTTATAGAAGTTCATAATCATAACTATAACCGATTTATTGAAGTTTATAAAGGTATCTTTGTATCGATGATCAATTTCGAAACTGAAATGGATCCCACACTTCAACTAGGGCTTATTCTCATTGATTTGTTCTTCTTCTAATTATCGCTTTCTTACATTGCTTTAATCTTTATTTTACTTCATCATCAAAACCCTCGTTATTTTGTTTCCATTGCTTATTTGCCCAAGTCATTGTTTGAAAAGTCATAGTGTCAATTCCCTATGGATTTGATCTTATTATCACTATATGCAATTTATATTTGTTGATATTTAATAGGTTATTTTTTGTGGCTTTGACACCCATTAATGAGCCTGGCGAATACCGACGTTGTGGCCTTAGAATAAAATGCCTTAATAAATTTTTATTAAATAGGATTAATACCTGGTCATGAGCTTGGCAGATACCCGCCTTATAGCCTTAGCATAAAATGCCTTAATAAAATTTTATGAAATGGAACTAATACCCAGTTATGGCCTTTGCAGATACCTGCCTTTTGGAGAAGGCAACCGCCATTTGAAGAAGGCAACCACCGTTCCTCATAACTTAATGAACCTCGTTAAATATTATTAATAAAATTTTCTCAAGTTACAAACGTTCTAAGAATGGGGAATGACCAGGTCATCTAACTTTGCCAAATTATAAGACCCTAGGCGAATAATCTTAGAGAAATTAAATGGTCCCTTTCAATTTTCGCCCAACTTACCAGACCTGGCACTATTGCCTATTACATCAGTTCTTTTGAGGACTAAATCTCCTACATTAAAGGTATGTGGTTTGACTTTATTGTTGAACATCCTAAACCTCCTATTCCTGTAGACCGCCATTCTGATTGCAGCCTGTTCATGCAAGAATTCAGCTTGATCTAAGTTGAATTGCATTTCTTCGGGATCTCCGAAAATCCCAAGTATTGTATCCTAAAACTATTTACTTGGACTTCCACAGGGATTACTGCCTCGGCCCCATACACAAGGGAGAATAGGGTTTCCCTTGTGGGTGCTCTCGGGGTTGTTCTGTATGCCTAGAGTATGTGGGGCAATTCCTCAGGCTAGCTACCCTTGGCTTTATCGAGTCTTTTCTTTAACCCTTGTAGGATTGTCCTGTTTGTCACCTTAGTCATTCCATTGGTTTGAGGATGGTATGTCGAGCTGAATCTTAAGTCAATCTCCCATTTTCTATAGAAATCTTTAAACTTAGAACTTGCAAACTGAGTTCCATTGTTAGTGATTACTACCTTTGGGTTTCCAAACCGGGTGAAGATGTTCTTATTGATGAAAGAGATCGCCTGTTGGGTGGTAATGGACTAAACTGCTTCAGCCTTAACCCATTTGCTGAAATGATCTACCACCACTATCACGAACTTCTTTAACTCGATTTGTAACGACCCGGAAACTGGACCGCTACCGGCGCTAAGATTCAGATCGATTTAAGGTCGCCGGAACCCGTAGCAAGCCTAACATACATCCTGTACATCTAAATAAAAATCCCATACATGATCATACATTTTCATAAAAACTTTAAACTTTTCATATACCAAGCTTGACCTGTGCATGCATCATAACTGTATACATAAAACCCCTCACTGGAGCCCTCACCAAATGCTCCAGTTGGGTCAACATCTCATATGTCAAGCCTGGTTCAACATATATCATCATTAAAACATTTACATAAAGATCATGTACAACAAGGATTTACAATAAACATTAGGGCCAAGCACAATGCTAATTCTCATTACATTACTTTACATTACATAACATATCCAATTGTGCCAGGGGCGTAGCATAGGCCTCACTGGACTTTCTCTCACATCATGCCAGGGGCGTAGAATGGGCGTCACTGGCCTTTCATACCATATCATAACATATCATATCGAGGGCTAGAGGGTCATCCAATATACATCTACATCAACATCATATTATGCAATGCATCATATTCGTGAATTCTAATGCAAAACAACCTAGTACATATCATGGCATTCGTGATGCATGAACATGCTAAAGATTTCATTTACTTTAAAACATAGTTCAGTTCTACTCACCTCTGGCTGACTCTGAACTAACTCTGAAGTAGCTATCTCACTGCTGATCATCTCGGTTCCTCAGGTCCGATCCTACACAGGTGGACTCAGATGAGGGACCAAACATACTCTAACATGACTCTAAACATCTCCCCAAAAACCCCCCTAAAGCACCATAAAACATGCATGCAAAACAGGCAAAGGAAGGCTGGGCAGGAGACTTTCAGCGGCAGTTTCGGCGGCCGAAGGTCCCTACAGAGCCAAAAGTCAAGCACTTTCGGGGGTAGGGTTTGGCGGCCGAAGGTTCTTCTAGAGCCGAAAGTCCAAACCTTCGGGGGCAGGTTCGGTGGCCGAAACTCCCCTCCAGAGTCGAAAGTCCAAACTTTCGGGGGCAAGTTTAGGCTGCCAAAACTGCCTCCACAGGCAGGTTCGGCGGCCTAACATGGCTTCAGTAGCCGAATCTGGGTTCTCCAGAATGGCAGAACCCGATTCGCCTCTCTCATCAAGCCTCCCAAAACCCTCCAAACTCATGCTCAACACTCAAAAGCATGCATAAACACATCATCAAGCATATAGGGGCATAAAACTAGTCTATACCCCAACAAACATCAACATATATCACATAAACATACATTTATCATTTAACTAACATAAACCCTAACATTTTACATCTACTCTAAACATGCATCAAAACCCCTTAACCCTTCATAAATCTTTCTTAAAAACATAAGAGAAGATGCGGATCTATACTTATCTCTTGCAAATCGAGAGGAGATGCGATCCCAAACTTGGAGATATGGAGGAACGAGCTCCGGGGGTCTCCAATCTTCAAAACTTTGATCTTAGCTTAAAATCTTCAAAACATGGTAAAAACTCATAAAAATCTTGAATGATTTGAAGGAAAACATAAAATCAACCACGGAAGAGCGAAATCTCACCTATGCCCGAAAATAGAGAGAGAAAACTCGCCCATTTTCGGACATTGGGCCTTTTATAGGTGGCTAGCTAGATCACCTTCGGGGGCCAAAGGTGCTTCTGCAAGAGCCCAATGTTCGGCGACAGAACTTGAGGTTCGGCGGCCGAACCTGGGTTTTTCCCTCCATGGCTTTTTCTTTCAAAACTCAATTTCTTTCTTCATTAAAACCATAAAAACATATAAAAACATTTTGGAAAACCTTTATCTTACCCTTCTAGAAGGCTCCGACATTAGAGAATTCCGGATTCCAACGAAGATTCCGCCGGAAGGTAGGAATTCTGATGCCGGGGTCTAGCCGGGTATTACATTCTTTCCTCCTTAAGAACATTCGTCCCCGAATGTTCAACAAACAAGCACATGCATAGCATAAACATAAAAAACACATAAACACTAACCTTAAAAGAGATAAGGGTATTGCTAGAGCATGGACTCCCGTGTCTCCCAGGTATATTCTTCTACATTATGGTGATTCCAAAGGACTTTCACCATCGGGATTTCCTTGTTCCTCAACTTTCTGATCTGCGTGTCTAGGATCCGTACTGGCTGCTCAATATAGGTGAGATCTCCTAGGATTTCCACATCAAGCTCATTAAGAACCTTGCCCGGATTTGACAAGAACTTTCATAACATGGAAACATGGAAAACCGGATGGATTCTCTCCATTGAAGCAGGTAAGTCCAACTTGTACGATACATTCCCAATCTTCTGCAAGATTTCAAAGGGTACGATGTACTGTGGAGCTAGCTTACCTTTCTTCCCAAAACGAATCACCCCTTTCATAGGAGACACCTAGAGCAACACCATATCTCCCTCCTGAAACTCCACATGCTTCCTACGGACATCTGCATAGCTTTTCTGTCGGCTCACAGCAGTTCTGATCCTTTCTCTGATAATGGGCACTACCCTGCTAGTGATCTCTATTAGCTCTGGCCCTGCTAAGGCCCTTTCTCCCACTTCTTCCAAGCAAACAGGTGACCTGCACTTCCTCCCATAAAGAGCTTCATAAGGAGCCATCCCTATGCTAGCATGATAGCTGTTATTGTAGGCAAACTCCACTAAGGGTAGATGCTGGCTCCAAGAACTGCCAAAATCTAGCATACACATTCTGAGCATATCTTCTATAATCTGGATGGTCCTCTCTGACTGTCCGTCAGTCTGAGGATGGAAAGTAGTGCTAAAGTCTAGCCTTGTGCCCATAGCATTCTGCAGACTCCGCCAAAACCTGGAGGTGAACTGGGATCTCCTATCGGACACTATTGATACCGGAGCCCCATGCAACCTCACAACCTCTTCCACATACACTTGTGCCAATTTGTCCACAGAATAGCCACTCTTGACAGGAATGAAGTGAGCAGATTTGGTTAGTCCGTCCATAATCACCCATATGAAGTCTAGTCTATTGGACGTTGCCGGTAACCCCACCACGAAATCCATAGCTATATTCTCCCATTTCCACTCTGGAATCGGCAGTGGGTTAAGCATTCCAGCCGGCTTCTGATGTTCCAGCCTCACCCTCTGACATACTTCGCAGGCGGACACGAACTATGCCACTTCTCTTTTCATAGCTGGCCACCAATAGACTCTTTTCAGATCCTGGTACATTTTGGTGGCCCCAGGGTGAACGCTGTACCTGACATTATGAGCTTCCCTCATAATGTCTCCCTTCAGACTCAAGTCATCTGGTACACATAACTTGTTCCCGTAACGGAGGATCCCCTTATCATCGAATCTGAATTCACTATTCTTGCCTGCTTGAACTGCTCTGGCTATCTTCACCAACTCGGGGTCCTCATGTTGTTTTTGAGCCACCTGCTCTAGAAGCACGGGTGTCACTCTCATCTGAGCTATCAAAGCACCTGTACCAGACAACTCCAACTGCAACCCTTCATCAAAGAGCTTATAGAATTCCCTCACCATCGGTCTTCTCGCTGCTGTAACATGGGATAAACTGCCAAGTGATTTCCGGCTTAGGGCATCTGCCACAATATTTGTCTTACCCGGATGGTACTGAATCTTGCAATCATAGTCACTAAGCAGTTCTACCCATCTTCTCTGCCTTAGGTTCAACTCTCTTTGACTCAAGATGTACTGCAAACTCTTATGATCTGTAAAGATCTCACATCTTACCCCACACAGGTAATGCCTCCACATCTTGAGTGCAAAGATCATAGCTGCCATCTCTAGATCATGTGTAGGATAATTCAACTCATGCTTCTTCAGCTGCCTAGAAGCATAAGCAATTACCCTCTCATTTTGCATCAACACACAACCTAGTCCCACACGGGATGCATCACAAAACACTGTGAAGTCTTCATTACTGGTAGGTAGAGCTAACACCGGTGCTGACGTTAACCTTTTCTTCAGCTCTTCAAAGCTTTCCTCACACTGTTCAGACCACACAAATCTCTGATTTTTCTTGGTCAACCTGGTCATAGGAGCGAAAATTTTGGAGAAGTCCTGAACGAACCTCTTGTAGTAACCTGCCAAACCCAGAAAACTCTTAATCTCTATAACTGTAGTGGGTCTGGGCCAGTTAGCTATAGCTTCTACCTTTTTGGGATCCACCTCAATTCCTTTTTCTGACACCACATGCCCCAAGAATGAGATGCTCCTTGACTATAATTCACACTTGGAGAACTTGGCATACAAGCCGTGCTCCCTCAGGGTCTGTAGAACTATCCTCAGATGATGGGCATGCTCCTCTGCGTTTCTGGAATACACTAAGATATCATCAATGAAGACAATAACAAATTGATCCAGATAATGGTTAAAAACTCTGTTCATGAGGTCCATGAATGCTGCAAGGGCATTGGTTAGCCCAAACGGCATTACTAGGAACTCATAGTGCCCATATCTGGTCCTAAATGCCATCTTCGGCACATCTTCCTCTCTGATTCTTAGCTGGTGGTACCCAGATCTCAAATCTATTTTGAAAAAACAGCCTGCTCCTGCTAGTTGGTCAAATAGATCGTCGATCCTAGGTAACGAATACTTATTCTTGGTAGTGACTTTGTTCAACTGCCTGTAGTCAATACAAAGTCTCAAGGATCCATCCTTCTTCTTTACAAATAGTACTGGAGCACCCCAAGGTGAGGTACTCGATCGGATGAAACCCTTATCTACCAACTCTTGTAGCTGATCTTTCAACTCTTTCAACTCTGCAGGTGCCATCTTGTAGAGAGGGATAGAGATCGGTCTGGTTCCAGGAATCAATTCTATTTCAAACTCTATCTCCCTAGTAGGTGGTAGTCTTGGAAGCTCGTCTGGGAAGACATCTGGAAACTCTCTGACTACGGGTACTGAGGTGGGCTCCCTAACCTGACAATCAATCTCTCTCACATGAGCTAGAAACCCCTGATGTAATACCCAGCTAGACCCCGGTATCAGAATTCCTACCGTCCGGTGGAATCTCAGATGTCGGAGACCTCTAGAAGGGTAAAACCATGTTTTCATAAAATGTTTTAATGTGTTTTATGGTTAAAGCAAGATGAAAATGAGTTTTTGTATGAAAATAACCTTGGAGGAAAACCCAGGTTCGGCCGCCGAACATACAGGCATTTCGGGTGTGCCTAAGGCCCCCGAAGGCATAAGTGAGGAAAGTCCAGGTTCGGCCGCCGAACCTCAAGTTTGGCCGCCGAACATGGCATGCATGCGGAGGCACGTTCGGCCCCCGAACGTGGCCTGGCCAGCCACTATAAAAGGGTCCCTTAGCCGAAAACGGGCGAGCTTTTCTCCCCATTGTCGGCCAAGGTGAGCTCTCTGCCATCCCTCACCAATCTTTGAGTTCTTCCTTCAAATCTTTCACGATTTTCACAAGTTTTCATCTTGTTTTGAAGATTTTCAAGTTTTGAGCAAGTTTTGAGCTTGGAGACCCAAGGAAGTTGAAAATCTCCCATCTCCAAGATTAGGTCGTCTCTCTCTCGATCTTCAAGAGGTAAGAGCCGATCTTAAGCTCATTGCATGTTTTAAGTAAGTTTTATGAAGATCTATGGGGTAGAATGCATGTTTAGCTTATGGTTAGGTTTATGAGTTTATGTTGTGTTTTGAACAATGTGGCTTGCAAATGCATGTTTGATGTGTTGTAGATGGGGTTTAAGATAGTTTGAAGCCCCTAGGAGCTTGTATGCTTGAGTTTGTGTGTTGTAGAATAGGATTATGCATGTTTATAAGGTTTGGGAGGCATTGGAGGCAAGAGGAGCCAAGTTTCTGCCCTTTGGCAGAAACCAGGTTCGGCAGCCGAAGGACTTTCGGTCGCCGAACATGGCTGGGGAGGCAAGCCTTTCGGCTGCCGAAGCCTGCCCTCGAAAGGAGACTTTCGTCTCTGTCTGGGAGTTTCGGCCGCCGAAAGTGCCGCCGAACATGCATGAGTTTCGCCTCTGTCTGGGAGTTTTGGCCGCCGAAGGTGCCGCCGAACCTGCCTGACTTTCGGCTCTGGAGGGACTTTCGGCCGCCGAACCTGCCTCTGAAAGTGCCCTGTTCAGCCTTCCTTTGCATGTTTTTGCATGATTGTTTTGAGGTGTTTTAGGGGGTTTATGGGGGATGTTTTAAGAGTTATGTTCTAGTTGTTTGGTCCCTCATTTGAGTCCACCTGTGTAGGTTCGGACCCGAGGAACCGAGGACCCCAGCAGTGAGTCAGCTGCTTCAGTCTTTGTCAGAGCTAGCCAAGAGGTGAGTAGAATAAACCTTTACGATTTTAAAGCAAATAAATTATAAAGTTTTTAGCATGTTCATGCATCATGAATGCCATGTGATGAATTAGGTTGTTTGCATTAGAATTCACGAATATGTTGCATTGCATTTATGATGTTGATGTGGATTGGTTATTGGATGATCCTTTAGTCCTCATATGATATGATGATGTATGGCATGATACAGTATGGAAGTCCAGGTTGTACCCATTCTACGTCCCTGGCACGATGTAAGAGAAAGTCCAGGTTGTACCCATTCTACGTCCCTGGCACTTTGGAATGCTATGTTATGTTATGTTAAGAGAAAGACCGGTTGTACCCATTCTACGTCCCGGCACTTTGGAATGTAGAGGACTATTGGTGACAATACCATCCGAGATGTGATTTGTTGTGATGTGTTGCATTACATGATGGCATGGGATTTTAAATGTTGTTTTTCATTATTCTGCTCACTGGGCTCTAGTAGCTCACCCCTTTTCCCTAATCCCCCAGGATTGCAGGTACGGGCTAGATAGAGAAGTCAAGAAGAGTAAAGTCATATGTTTGTAATAGATAGAAAGTGGACATGATAAATTGTATAATGATGTAAAAGTTATGAATAGTATGTCATGCTATGTATAATGATATTGAGGATTAGAAGTTGTGCTTGACTCTATGGGTTGTGTTATCCCCTTTTATTACATGATCTCAGATGTTTTATGATGTATATGTGAACCAACTCAACGCATGTTATGTCGCCCAATGGGGCTTTGATGAGATCCCACAGAGGGGTCAATGTTATGGTTATGTTTATGTTTAGTGCATGCACAGGTTGAGATTGGTACATGAGAAAATGAATGAAAGAAAAGTGTTAATTTTTATGTATGATTGTTGATCATGTATGGGATTAAACAGGTTTTCAGGTTATGTCAGGCTTGCTACGGGTCCTAGAGGCCTTAAGCCGATCTGGATCCTAGCGCCGGTAGCGGTCTGATTTTCGGGTCGTTACAGAATGGTATCAGAGCCCTAGGTTCATATGGTTGGACCTAGAGTGTCGGGCTCATAGATGTTATAGAAGGTCAAGCACAATAGGAAGATCATATCCACTAGGATAGGATGTGGAGTCCTGTCTTGCATGATGATGTGAAATGCCATGATTATATGCATGTGCATTAATGATATGTGATGTATGTGATGAGGGTTCATGTGTGCCCATATGAACCATATGATGCTAATGTTTGCTTGTTATGTGCTGCATTTCAGAAAACAGGATGAGGGGAACTCGTCGATCAGCAAGATTGACTAGAGTAACACCTGAGGATGAGGGCACGAGCGCCCGTCCTCCTGCATTGCCTAGGGCAATGTCTAGTAGGTCCAGCAGAGAAAGAGCAGTTAGGGACCCTAGAAGGTCTTTGGATCTGGGTAGAAGCAGATCAGTGAGGGGAACAGTTCAGGGAGGAATGTCAGTAGATATGGGGGATGATATGGATGTGGACCAGCGGAGGGATGGCAGTTTAGGAGTGAGCATGTCGGAGGAGGGAATGGGAGAGTCCCAAGGAGGCACTCAGGCCTCGAGATTTGTTCAGCCACCCCACTACCCACACTTCTCACAAAATCTCGGGTATTCGATGGGAGGTACATCGGATTACCCTAGCTTCACCCCTTATCCCACACAGATGCCATACCCACCCTACTACCCACCATATTCACAATACCCAATGTATCCACCCCCACCTTACTATCCAAATCCAGCAAACCCTACCTCAGAAAATGTTGCACCACCTCCACCACCTACAGAACCAGCAGCCCCAGTTACTCAACCTTCTAGACCTAGCTCAGCCAGTGGGAGCAAGGTCAAGATGACCGACTACATGAAATTGGGTGCTCCTCAGTATGAAAAAGGGGATGACCCATTTGTGTATCTTGAAAGGGTTAAGGTGAGCACAGATGAGATTGGGGCTAATGACAATAGAGCCATTCAGATGGCTGGGTTCACGCTTAAGTGCAAGAAGGCACGAGAGTGGTTCAAGAATTATGTGAACCCGAGAGTGGACAGCATGTCTTGGGAGGAGTTTGCAAACGAGTTTGCAGGATGGGCTTTTCCCGATAGTTCGAGGGAGCTGAAGATGATAGAGTTTGAGCAGTTGAGGCAGACCGATGAGATGAGTGTAGAGGAGTTCACAGACAGGTTCTTGGAGCTGTCGCCATTTGCAGGGCAAAACCTTGATACAGACCAGAAGAAGTCAAGGAGGTATATCATGAAACTCCACTCCAGATATTCCTCCTTGATCCAGTCAGCAGATAGCGAGAGCTTCCATGCCATAGTGGATATGGCCTGGAAAATGGAGGCCAGTGCCATCGTTCAGGGAACAGTCAGACAGTCAGTGGCACAACCCTCTGGTTCCAAGACCCCAGGCTCTTCTTCTCCGAGTGCAGCAGCTTCAGGTAGCAAAAAGTGGAATAATACCACTAGGAAGCCCAAGAAGAACAAGTTATGGAATAAAGTCAAGTCCAGTCTGGGACTAGGGAGTGGCTCGAGCTTTAGTGCGGATAATGCAGTTTGTGCAAAGTGTAGTAGGCCACACAGGGGAGTTTGCCGGGCTGGGACAGCAGCCTGCTTCAGATGCGGGCAAGAGGGACACATGGCTCGAGAGTGTCCTAGGGCAGCTTTTGGAGCACAGTCTCAGCAGACAGCTTCTGGTAATGTGGCTCAGCCAGCAGCTCCAGCCGTGACTCAGGCCAGTGGCAGAGGCAGAGGGAGAGGGGCAGCCTCTTCTTCAACGGGTTTCAGAGGTGAAGGTCCATCAGCTCCAGCACGGATCTTCACAATGACTCAGCAGGAGGCAGATGCATCTAACACCGTGGTGGCAGGTAATTTAGTCATTGGTTGTTCAGATGTGTATGCCTTGATGGACCCTAGTGCATCTCATTCTTTTATTGCTCCGAGAGCCGTCCAGAGGTTGGGGTTGATGATCTCTGAGTTAGAGTGTCCTCTCTGGTTTAGTGGACCCAAGTGTGATCCATCAGTGGCAGAGTCAGTCTGCTAGTGCAATCCAGTCTTTGTTGAGGGAAGATGCCTTTTCGCCGACCTTGTGGTTCTAGACTTGACAGATTTTGACGTCATTCTAGGGATGGACTGGTTATCTACCCATGGTGCTACCTTGGACTGTAGGGACAAGGTAGTCAGGTTCAGAGGTCAGGATGGGTCAGAGGTTGTCTTCAGGGGAGACAGGAGGGGTACACCTAGAGGTCTGATATCAGCTCTTCAGGCTTGTAGGTTGCTTAGGAAGGGATGTCAGGGGTATTTGGCTCATGTGAGAGAGCTTAGCAGTCAGGTTAGAGAGCCCGCCTCGGTGCCAGTGTTTAGAGAGTTTTTAGATGTGTTCCCAAACGAGCTGCCAGGTTTACCACCTGCTAGGGAGATAGAGTTCGAGATAGAACTGATGCCTGGAACCCGACCGATCTCTATCCCTCCCTACAGGATGGCTTCAGCCGAGTTGAAAGAATTGAAGGAACAGTTGCAAGAGCTGGTAGAAAAAGGCTTCATCCGACCGAGCACCTCACCTTGGGGTGCACCAGTTTTGTTTGTCAGAAAGAAGGATGGATCCCTTAGACTTTGTATCGACTACAGGCAGTTGAACAAAGTCACTACCAAGAATAAGTACCCGTTGCCTAGGATCGATGATCTATTTGACCAGCTAGCCGGAGCAGGTTGTTTCTCCAAAATAGATCTGAGGTCGGGGTACCATCAGCTAAGGATAAGAGAAGAAGATGTGCCGAAGACAGCTTTCAAGACCAGATATGGGCATTTTGAGTTCCTTGTAATGCCGTTCGGGTTAACCAACGCCCCTGCAACATTCATGGATCTCATGAATAGAGTGTTTAGCCAATACCTGGATCACTTTGTTATTGTCTTCATAGATGATATCTTAGTGTATTCCAGGAATGCAGAGGAGCATGCCCATCATCTGAGGTTGGTTCTGCAGACCTTAAGGGAACATGGCTTGTATGCCAAGTTCTCTAAGTGTGAGTTCTGGCTGAGGAGCATTTCATTCTTGGGGCATGTGGTGTCAGAAACTGGGATAGAAGTGGACCCCAAGAAGACAGAAACTGTGGCTAACTGGCCTAGACCCACTTCAGTGACAGAAATCAGGAGTTTCTTGGGTTTGGCAGGTTACTACAGGAGGTTCGTTCAGGACTTCTCGAAAATAGCAGCTCCTCTGATCAGACTAACTAGGAAGAATTAGAAGTTTGTGTGGACCGACCAGTGCGAAGAGAGTTTTGAAGAGCTTAAGAAGAGGTTGACTTCAGCACCAGTGTTAGCTCTGCCATCTAGTGATGAGGACTTTACAGTCTTTTGTGATGCGTCCCGTGTGGGATTGGGTTGTGTACTAATGCAGAATGAGAGGGTGATTGCTTATGCTTCTAGGCAGCTGAAGAAGCATGAGTTGAATTACCCCACGCATGACTTAGAGATGGCAGCAGTAATCTTTGTACTCAAGATGTGGAGGCACTACCTCTATGGGGTAAAATGTGAGATCTTTACAGATCATAAGAGCCTGCAGTACATCCTGAGTCAAAGAGATTTGAACTTGAGACAGAGGAGATGGGTAGAGCTGCTGAGTGATTATGATTGCAAGATTCAGTATCATCCGGGTAAAGTGAACGTCGTGGCAGACGCCCTAAGCCGGAAGTCACTAGGCAGTCTATCCCACATTACGGCAGAGAGGAGACCAGTGGTGAAGGAGTTTTACAAGCTCATTGATGAAGGTCTACAGTTGGAGTTGTCTGGTACCGGTGCTTTAGTGGCCCAGATGAGAGTGACACCTGTGTTTCTGGAGCAGGTGGCTCAGAAACAGCATGAGGATCCAGAGTTAGTGAAGATTGCCAGGACTGTTCAGTCAGGCAAAGATAGTGAGTTCAGATTTGACAGCAAGGGGATCCTCCGCTATGGGAGCCGTTTGTGTGTACCAGATGACATAGGGCTAAAAGGAGACATTATGAGAGAGGCTCATAATGCAAGATACAGCGTTCACCCTGGAGCCACCAAGATGTATCAAGATTTGAAGAAGGTTTATTGGTGGCCAGCAATGAAGAAAGAAGTGGCACAACTTGTGTCAGCCTGCGAAGTGTGTTAGAGGGTGAAGCTAGAACATCATAAGCTGGTTGGAATGCTTAACCCGCTACCTATTCTAGAGTGGAAATGGGAGAATATAGCTATGGACTTCGTAGTGGGGTTACCGGCGACGTCCAACAGATTGGACTCCATATGGGTGATTGTGGACAGACTCACCAAATCTGCTCACTTCATTCCTATCAGGAGTGGCTATTCTGTGGACAAGTTGGCGCAGGCGTATGTGGATGAGATCGTCAGGCTGCATGGGGTTTCTGTTTCAATAGTGTCTGATAGAGGGCCCCAGTTCACCTCCAGGTTTTGGCGAAGTCTGCAGAATGCCATGGGTACCAGGTTGGATTTCAGTACTGCCTTCCACCTCCAGACGGACGGACAGTCCGAAAGGACCATCCAGACTATCGAGGATATGCTTAGAATGTGTGTGCTGGACTTTGGCGGTTCTTGGAGGCAGCATCTACCTTTGGTGGAGTCTGCCTACAATAACAGTCATCATGGGATGGCTCCTTATGAAGCTTTATATGGAAGGAAGTGCAGGTCACCTGTTTGCTGGGAGGAAGTTGGAGAGAAGGCCTTGGCAGGGCCTGAGCTAGTAGAGATTACCAGCAGGGTGGTACCCATAATCAGAGAAAGGATCAAGACTGCTGCAAGCAGACAGAAGAGTTATGCAGACATCTGCAGACGACAAGTAAAATTTCAGGAAGGGGATCTGGTATTGCTCAAGGTGTCTCCTATGAAAGGAGTGGTTCGTTTTGGGAAGAAAGGTAAACTAGCCCCACGATACATCAGACCCTTTGAAATCTTGCAGAAGATTGGGAATGTGTCGTACAAGCTAGATTTGCCTGCTTCAATGGAAAGAATCCATCCGGTTTTCCATGTTTCCATGTTAAGGAAGTTCGTGTCAGATCCGAGTAAGGTTCTTAGTGAGCCTGATGTAGAGATCCAAGAAGATCTCACCTATATTGAGCAGCCAGTACGGATCCTAGACACCCAGATCAGGAAGCTGAGAAACAAAGAAATCCCGATGGTGAAAGTCCTGTGGAACCACCACAATATAGAAGAATGCACTTGGGAGACACGGGAGTCCATGCTCCAGCAATACCCTTATCTTTTCTGAGGTTTGTCCCTTGTGAGTTTTATGTGCTTTGTATGTATGATTTGTGTATGCCATGCTATGTGCTAGTTGAGGAACATTCGGGGACGAATGTTCTTAAGGGGGGGAGAATGTAATACCCGGCTAGACCCCGGTATCGGAATTCCTACCGTCCGGTGGAATCTCGGATGTCAAAGACCTCTAGAAGGGTAAAACCATGTTTTCATAAAATGTTTTAATGTGTTTTATGGTTAAAGCAAGATGGAAATGAGTTTTTGTATGAAAATAACCTTGGAGGAAAACCCAGGTTCGGCAACCTCAAGTTCGACCGCCGAACATGGCATGCATGCGGAGGCACGTTCGGCCTCCGAACGTGGCCTGGCCAGCCACTATAAAAGGGTCCCTTAGCCGAAAACGGGCGAGCTTTTCTCCCCATTGTCGGCCAAGGTGAGCTCTCTGCCATCCCTCACCAATCTTTGAGTTCTTCCTTCAAATCTTTCACGATTTTCACAAGTTTTCATCTTGTTTTGAAGATTTTCAAGTTTTGAGCAAGTTTTGAGCTTGGAGACCCAAGGAAGTTGAAAATCTCCCATCTCCAAGATTAGGTCGTCTCTCTCTCGATCTTCAAGAGGTAAGAGCCGATCTTAAGCTCATTGCATGTTTTAAGTAAGTTTTATGAAGATCTATGGGGTAGAATGCATGTTTAGCTTATGGTTAGGTTTATGAGTTTATGTTGTGTTTTGAACAATGTGGCTTGCAAATGCATGTTTGATGTGTTGTAGATGGGGTTTAAGATAGTTTGAAGCCCCTAGGAGCTTGTATGCTTGAGTTTGTGTGTTGTAGAATAGGATTATGCATGTTTATAAGGTTTGGGAGGCATTGGAGGCAAGAGGAGCCAAGTTTCTGCCCTTTGGCAGAAACCAGGTTCGGCAGCCGAAGGACTTTCGGTCGCCGAACATGGCTGGGGAGGCAAGCCTTTCGGCTGCCGAAGCCTGCCCTCGAAAGGAGACTTTCGTCTCTGTCTGGGAGTTTCGGCCGCCGAAAGTGCCGCCAAACATGCATGAGTTTCGCCTCTGTCTGGGAGTTTTGGCCGCCGAAGGTGCCGCCGAACCTGCCTGACTTTCGGCTCTGGAGGGACTTTCGGCCGCCGAACCTGCCGCCGAAAGTGCCCTGTTCAGCCTTCTTTTGCATGTTTTTGCATGATTGTTTTGAGGTGTTTTAGGGGGTTTATGGGGGATGTTTTTAGAGTTATGTTCTAGTTGTTTGGTCCCTCATTTGAGTCCACCTGTGTAGGTTCGGACCCGAGGAACCGAGGACCCCAGCAGTGAGTCAGCTGCTTCAGTCTTTGTCAGAGCTAGCCAAGAGGTGAGTAGAATAAACCTTTACGATTTTAAAGCAAATAAATTATAAAGTTTTTAGCATGTTCATGCATCATGAATGCCATGTGATGAATTAGGTTGTTTGCATTAGAATTCACGAATATGTTGCATTGCATTTATGATGTTGATGTGGATTGGTTATTGGATGATCCTTTAGTCCTCATATGATATGATGATGTATGGCATGATACGGTATGGAAGTCCAGGTTGTACCCATTCTACGTCCCTAGCACGATGTAAGAGAAAGTCCAGGTTGTACCCATTCTACGTCCCTGGCACTTTGGAATGCTATGTTATGTTATGTTAAGAGAAAGACCGGTTGTACCCATTCTACGTCCCGGCACTTTGGAATGTAGAGGACTATTGGTGACAATACCATCCGAGATGTGATTTGTTGTGATGTGTTGCATTACATGATGGCATGGGATTTTAAATGTTGTTTTTCATTATTCTGCTCACTGGGCTCTAGTAGCTCACCCCTTTTCCCTAATCCCCCAGGATTGCAGGTACGGGCTAGATAGAGAAGTCAAGAAGAGTAAAGTCATATGTTTGTAATAGATAGAAAGTGGACATGATAAATTGTATAATGATGTAAAAGTTATGAATAGTTATGTCATGCTATGTATAATGATATTGAGGATTAGAAGTTGTGCTTGACTCTATGGGTTGTGTTATCCCCTTTTATTACATGATCTCAGATGTTTTATGATGTATATGTGAACCAACTCAACGCATGTTATGTCGCCCAATGGGGCTTTGATGAGATCCCACAGAGGGGTCAATGTTATGGTTATGTTTATGTTTAGTGCATGCACAGGTTGAGATTGGTACATGAGAAAATGAATGAAAGAAAAGTGTTAATTTTTATGTATGATTGTTGATCATGTATGGGATTAAACAGGTTTTCAGGTTATGTCAGGCTTGCTACGGGTCCTGGCGGCCTTAAGCCGATCTGAATCCTGGCACCGGTAGCGGTCCGATTTTCGGGTCGTTACACCTGACAACCCCTCCTAAGCAACCTATGAGCCTGTAGGGCTGATATCAGACCTCTAGGCATACCCCTCCTGTCTCCTCTGAAGACAACCCCTGACCCATCCTGCCCTCTGAACCTGACTACATTGTCTCTGCAGTCCAAGGTAGCACCATGAGCAAATAGCCAATCCATCCCTAGAATGACATCAAAATCAGTCAAATCTAGAATCACAAGGTCGGCTAGAAGGCATCTACCCTCAATAAATACTGGACTATACCGGCAGACTGACTCTGCCACTGATGGATCATACTTGGGTCCACTGACCCAAAGGGGACACTCTAACCCAGTGACTATCAAACCCAACCTCTCTACGGCTCTCGAAGCAACAAAAGAATGAGAAGCACCAGGGTCCATTAAAGCATACACATCTGAACAACCAATTATGAGATTACCTAACACCACGGTGTTTGACGTGTTAGCCTCCTGCTGCGTCATAGTGAAGATTCGAGCTGGAGCTGATGGACCTTCACCCCGGGAACCTGCTGAAGAAGAGGCTGCCCCTCTCCCTCTGTCTCTACCACTGCCCTGAGTCATGGCTGGAGCTACTAGCTGAGCCATACTACCTGGAGCCGTCTGCTGGGACAATGCCATAAAAGCCATCCTAGGACACTCCCGTGCCATGTGTCCCTCCTGCCCACACCTGAAGCAGGCTGTTGTCCCAAACCGACATACTCCCTTGTGTGGCTTACCGAACCTCAAGCATTCTGAACCATTTGAACCTGAGCTCGAGCCACCACTTAATCCCACACCTGACTTCAAACGGTTCTAGAACTTATTCTTCTTTAGCTTTTTAGTGGTGCTGCCCCACTTTTTACTGCCTGAAGTTGCTGCACTCAGAGAAGAGGGATCTAACTTTCCCTTGCCTAGGGTCTTGGAACCCGAGGGCTGTGCCACCTGCTGTTTAACTGTCCCCTGTATAATGGCACTAGCCTCCATCTTCCGTGCTGCATCCACTATGGCGGGGAAGCTCTCTCTCTCTGCTGCTAGGATCAGGGAGGAATACCTAGGATGGAGCCTCATATTATACCTCCTAGCTTTCTTTTGATCTGTCATATGCCTGACTCACATACTGCAGCAACTCCAGGAATTTATTTGTGTACTCATCAACACTCATATCTTCTGTCTGCCTTAGCTGCTCAAACTTGACAACTTTCAACTCTCTGGAACTGTCTGGAAATGCCCATCCAACAATCTCATTTGCAAACTCCTCCTAGGATAGGCTGTCCAACCTTGGGTCCACATAATTTTTAAACCATTCTTGTGCTTTCTTGCATTTCAATGTGAACCCTGCCATCTGAATGGCTCTATTGTCATTTGCCCCCAGCTCATTTATTATAATTTTTACCGTTTTGAGGTACTCAAACGGATCATCACCTGTCTTGAACTTGGGAGCATCCAGCTTCAGGTAATCTGTCATCTTTACTTTGCTCCCCACAGATGAGCTAGGTTTAGGTGTTTGGATATCAGGGACTATAGGTTCTGCTGGTGGAGGAGGAGGTGCAATATTCTCTGGGTTAGGATTTGCCGTATTTGGGTAGAAGGGTGAGGGTGGATACATAGGGTACTGTGGGTATGGTGGGTAAAAAGGAGGATAAGGCATGAAGGAGGGATATGGGTTAAAGCTGGAGTAATCCAATGTACCCCCCATCGGATACCCTGGGCCCTGTGGAAAGGGTTGAGATTGGGGTGGATAACCAAACCCCGAGGCCTGAGTGCCTCCTTGAGACTCTTCCATATCCTCTTTTGACATACTCATGCCCAGACTACCATCTCTTCTCTGTTCATCATCCACAGATTCCCTCACATCTGCTGACATTCTACTCAGATCTGTTCTCCTCCTATTTACATCAAAAGACCTTCTAGGGTCCCTTGATGTCCCTTCTCTGCTGGACCTACTAGACATTGCCTTTGGCAAAGCAGGAGGAAGGGCATCCATGCCCTCATTCTCAGGTGGGACTCCAGTCAATCGTGCAGATCGATGAGTGCCTCTCATTCTGACTTCTGAAAAACAACATATACACATAGACATTAACATCATATGGTTCATGTGGAAGCACATGAACCCACATCATACATAACATATCATTAATGCACATGCATATAGTCATGGCATTTCACATCATCATCAAGACAGGACTCTACATCCTATCTTAGTGGACATGATTTTTCCTATTGTGCTTGCCCTTCTATGACATCTATGAGCCCAACACACTCTAGGTCCGACCATATGAACCTAGGGCTCTGATACCACTCTGTAACGACCCGGAAACCGGACCGCTACCGGCGCTAGGATTCAGATCGACTTAAGGTCACCGGAACCCGTAGCAAGCCTAACATACATCCTGTACATCTGAATAAAAATCCCATACATGATCATACATTTTCATAAAAACTTTAAACTTTTCATATACCAAGCTTGACCTGTGTATGCATCATAACTATATACATAAAACCCATCACTGGAGCCCTTATCAAATGCTCCAGTTGGATCAACATCTCATATGTCAAGCCTGGTTCAACATATATCATTATTAAAACATTTACATAAAGATCATGTACAACAGGGATTTACAATAAACATTAGGGCCAAGCACAATGCTAATCCTCATTACATTACTTTACATTACATAACATATCCAATTGTGCTAGGGGCGTAGCATGGGCCTCACTGGACTCTCTCTCACATCGTGCTAGGGGCATAGAAGGGGCCTCACTGGCCTTTCATACCATATCATAACATATCATATTGAGGGCTAGAGGGTCATCCAATATCCATCCACATCAACATTGTAACGACCCGGAAACCGATACCCCTTCTGTAACGGCCCGAACCGCCACCGGCGCTAGGATCCAGATCGGCTTAAGGCCGCCGGGACCCGTAGCAAGCCAAACATACATACTATTACCTGGTCAAATCCCATACATGATTAAAAACTTAACCATAAAAACATGAAAACTGAACATCTGTTGAACCCAAACCTGACCTGTGCATGTATCCTGACATGAAACATACATCATAAAAATCATAAAACCATAAAACCTCCACTGGAGTCCTCATCATATACTCCAATGGGGTAACATTACATGCCTCAAGTTTGGTTCTCAACTCAACATATAACATAAGCATAACCATGCATTAACAGGGACTAACCAGTCTATAGGGCCAAGCACAACTAATCCATAGACACAACTTTACTTAACATTACATTATCTTACATGAATTTATAATACATGTCCACTCTAACATACTAAACATAAACATAATCTAAGCTATTACAACATGCATATCTTAACCTTGACTTTACCCTGCAGCCTCTGGACTCTGACTTAAACCTGCAACACTGGGGTTAGGGGAAAGGGGTGAGCTAAAAAGCCCAGTGAGTAGAAACAGGAAAAACCATTCATTAATTACATGCTTTCATGAAATGCGTCATAACACAAGTAAATCACATAACTTTCTCTGGTCCGTCTCGGGGTTCATGCAGATAACTATTCCCCACGGAGTGTTTTCTGAGAGTACTCTTGAATTGCTAGCATCTTTATTCTCAAGGATCGGACATGACCCCAAAAATCCCTCTGTCGGTGCCCGGCTCCCCAAAGAAGCTCACAGGACTAACATAGACATAACATGGTGTCTGGTCCACAGAGAGCTCACATGGACTTTCCTACAGGTACTCGTCCGGCTCTCAAAGGACTTAGACAAGACTCAATGACAGATATGGGCTATTGGAGTCGCCTTGGTCCAAACCTACCTCAGCATCAACATGAAATAATGCAATGCAACATATTCGTGAACTAGTGCAATCAACCTACTATACATAATCATGATGCATGCTCATGCTTTAGGCCTTAGAATTTCTTAAAATAAAACATTAAGTTTAGTTCTACTCACATCCTGGCCGACGCCGACTGACTCTGCACCTGCTAGCACTAATGGCCTCCTCGGTCTCTCGGGTCCGATCCTACACAGGTGGACTCGAATGAGGTGCCAAACATACTCTAACAACTCATAAACATACCCCCAAAAACCCCTCTAAACATCACTTAAACATGCATGGAAAACACCCAAGAAACGGCTGGACAGGGCACTTTCGGCGGCACCTTCGGCGGCCGAAAGTCCCTTCCAGAGACGAAACTCGGGTAGGTTCGGCGGCAGGTTCGGCGGCCGAAACCCTAGGACAGAAACGAAAGTCCCTCCTTCGGGGGCACATTCGGCAGCCTAAAGACTGCCTCCCATGCAGGTTCGGCGGCCGAAACTCCTTTCGGCGGCCGAACCTGGTCCCCTCTGGACGACAGGTCCGATTCTGCCAAGCCAAAAACCAAACTCAAATATACCCAAATCCTCACATACTCTCTCCCAACATGCATACTCACTCCCACAAGCATAAAGGAGCATAAACTAACACAAACTCCTCAACACAAACATCACATACCATACATTGGGCATAAAACCCACATAAACCTAAACATGCATATCTACCCATACTCAACCATCAAAACCTTCATAAAACTTCATAAAAACACTAGGGAAGCAAGGATCTACACTTACCTCTTGAAGGTCAAGGGTGGTGTGACCCCTAACTCGGAGGTGTGGAGAATCCAAGCTCCAAAAGCTCCAAACTCTCAAAACTCCTTTTAAGCTTTAAATCTTCAAACACAAGGGTAGAAATCATGAAAAACTTGAGAGATGGGTAGAGAAAACACGAAAACGACCAAAGGAAGGCATAAACTCACCTGAGCTCGAGAATAGGGAGGAAACTCACCCATTTCCGATCTGAGGGCCCTTTATAGGTGGCCTGGTCGAAGACCTTCGGCGGCCTAACGTGCCCCCTAAACTCATGCATGTTCGGCGGCCGAACTTGACTTTCGGCGGCCGAACCTTGGCTCGTTTAAACAAGACTTTCGGAGGCCAAAGGCGCTCCCGAAGCCTTTCCATGTTCGGCAGCCGAACTCCACTTTCGGCGGCCGAACCTGGCAATTGCCTCCTTGGTCTTTTTCCTTTCAAAACTAAATTCATTTTCAATTAAAACCATTGAAATCATTATAAAAACATTTAGAAAATACATTTTACCCTTCTAGAGAGATCCAACACCCTAGATTCCGCCGGAGGGCAGGAATTCCGATGCCGGATTCTAGCCGGGTATTACATTCTTCCCCCCTTACAGAACATTCGTCCCCGAATGTTCCTCAACTACTCATGCATAAAAACATAACATAAGAACATATCGTCGTACATACACATCAAGCAAGCAATCAAGCAAGCAAGACCTCTAAACTTTCTCCTAAAAGAGACACGGCATTGCCGGAGTCAAAACTCCCGGTTCTCCTAAGAACACTCCTCAAACTGGGGTGATTCTACAGGACCTCTCCATCTGAATCTCCTTGTTCCAAAACTAACTAACTGATGTGTCCATGATCCACAATAGCTGCTCAACTCAGGTGAGATCCCTTGGGACCTCCACCTCTGGTTCCTCAAGAACCCTACTTGGATCGGACACGAACTTTCATAAAGTGGAACGTGGAAATCCGAATGGATTCTCCCCTTTATGAATCACCCTTCTCAAAGGAGACACCTCAAGCAATACCTCAACCTCTTCCTGAAACTCCTCCTGCTTCCACTGCGCTACTCTGATCTTCACTTCTGATCCGCAAGGATCCATCCTTCTTTTCCACAAAAACCGGCACTAGAACACCCCAAGGAGAGTGACTAGGTCGGATGGAACTCTCACCTACTAACTCCTGCAGTTGCTCCTCCAACTCAAAACTCTGCAGGTGCCAACCTGTAGGGAAGGATAGAAATGGTTCTGGGTCCAGACACCACTCCTATTCCAAGCTCTAACTCCCTAACAGATGGTAAGCCTGACAGCTCGTCTAGGCAGACATCTAAGAACTCTCTAACTACTACTATCACTGAGGCTGGTTCCCGACCCAATTACTAATTCTCTAGCAAGAACTAGAACCCTCTGACAACCCCTCCTACGCACCCTATGAGCCTGACAGGCTGACATCAAACTTCTAGGCAACCTACACTGTCCCCTCAAAAGACTACCTCTGACCCATCCTGTCCTCTGAACCTGGCCACCTAGTCTCTACGGACCAAGGTAGCACCACAAGTAGAAACCCAATCCATTCCGAGAGTGACGTCTGAACATTCAAGTCCAAGACCTCAAAATCGGGTGGATGGATTCTACCCTCAGTTGGCACTTGAACTGAACCGGCAGACCGACTCTGCCTCAGATGGATCACACTTGGGTCCACTAACCCTGAGAGAACACTCTAGCCTAGAAGTTATCAACCCAACCCCTCGACGACTCTTTAGAGTAACTAAGGAAAGAGAAACACCAAGGTTCACAAAAGCATGCACATTAGAACATCAAAGTGAGCGTACCTGACACCACCGTGTTCGATGTGTCTGCCTCCTGCTGAGCCTGGACGAAGATCCGAGCCGGAGCTGACGGACCTCCTCTAAGGGAACCTGCTGAAGAAGAGGCTGCCCCTCTCCCTCTGCCTCGACCACTAGCCTGAAACATGGTTTGAGCTGCTGGCTGAGTCGCTCCACCTGAAGCTGCCCGTTGAGACTAAGCTGACCGGAGCTTATTAGGACACTCTCGTGCCATGTGCTCCTCCTGTCTGCATCTAAAACACACTGTCGTCCCAGCCAGACAAACTCCCTGGTGTGTCTTACCACACCTCCTGCAACGAGTTGCACCCGAACCAGAGCTCGAACCACCAAAACCCAGACTGGCCTTCAAATTCTGCCAAAACTTCTTCTGCGACTTCCTGAGACCTCTCTTCCATTTCTTACCTCTCTTGGCAGCTGTACTCAAAGTGGAGGGATCAATCCCTCCTGAACCCGAGATTCTAGAATCCTGGGTCTGAGCATCTTCCTGGGAATCTCCCATACCTTCTCCAAACATAGCCACATCCAAACTCATATCTCTCCTCTGAACATCCATCTCAGGCTCTCTCATACTAGCTGACATCCTCCTTAGATCCATACCTTCTCTGCTTGCATCAAAAGACCTCCTAGGGTCCCTTGATGTCCTCCATCTACTGACTCCCCACGACTGCGCTCTCGGCAGGGTAGGGGGAAAGGTGTCCTTACCTTCCCTCTCTGACGGAACTCCTGTCGATTCCACAGATCGACGAGTACCCCACATCCTGACTCCTCTGAAGCATACACACAAGCATGCAAACAACATCAGCATCATACGGTCCATGTGGAAACACATGAACCTACATCATACATACATAGCATACATAACATGTCATACATCATAGCATTTATGCACATGCATGAAATCATGGCATATCACATCATCATAGCAAGACAGGACTCGACACCCTATCCTAGTGGACATGCTCTTACTCTTAATCTTTCTTAATGTGCTTGCCCTACTAACACAACCTCTATGACAACCTCTTTCCGATGTGAGATATCTCAAATCCCTGAGCACATCGCTCAACACATCGTACTCTTGAGGCCCTAAGCTCTGATACCACTCTGTAACGACCCGAAAACCGATACCCCTTCTGTAACGGCCCGAACCGCCACCGGCGCTAGGATCCAGATCGGCTTAAGGCCGCCGGGACCCGTAGCAAGCCAAACATACATACTATTACCTGGTCAAATCCCATACATGATTAAAAACTTAACCATAAAAACATGAAAACTGAACATCTGTTGAACCCAAACCTGACCTGTGCATGTATCCTGACATGAAACATACATCATAAAAATCATAAAACCATAAAACCTCCACTGGAGTCCTCATCATATACTCCAATGGGGTAACATTACATGCCTCAAGTTTGGTTCTCAACTCAACATATAACATAAGCATAACCATGCATTAACAGGGACTAACCAGTCTATAGGGCCAAGCACAACTAATCCATAGACACAACTTTACTTAACATTACATTATCTTACATGAATTTATAATACATGTCCACTCTAACATACTAAACATAAACATAATCTAAGCTATTACAACATGCATATCTTAACCTTGACTTTACCCTGCAGCCTCTGGACTCTGACTTAAACCTGCAACACTGGGGTTAGGGGAAAGGGGTGAGCTAAAAAGCCCAGTGAGTAGAAACAGGAAAAACCATTCATTAATTACATGCTTTCATGAAATGCGTCATAACACAAGTAAATCACATAACTTTCTCTGGTCCGTCTCGGGGTTCATGCAGATAACTATTTCCCACGGAGTGTTTTCTGAGAGTACTCTTGAATTGCTAGCATCTTTACTCTCAAGGATCGGACATGACCCCAAAAATCCCTCTGTCAGTGCCCGGCTCCCCAAAGAAGCTCACAGGACTAACATAGACATAACATGGTGTCTGGTCCACAGAGAGCTCACATGGACTTTCCTACAGGTACTCGTCCGGCTCTCAAAGGACTTAGACAAGACTCAATGACAGATATGGGCTATTGGAGTCGCCTTGGTCCAAACCTACCTCAGCATCAACATGAAATAATGCAATGCAACATATTCGTGAACTAGTGCAATCAACCTACTATACATAATCATGATGCATGCTCATGCTTTAGGCCTTAGAATTTCTTAAAATAAAACATTAAGTTTAGTTCTACTCACATCCTGGCCGACGCCGACTGACTCTGCACCTGCTAGCACTAATGGCCTCCTCGGTCTCTCGGGTCCGATCCTACACAGATGGACTCGAATGAGGTGCCAAACATACTCTAACAACTCATAAACATACCCCCAAAAACCCCTCTAAACATCACTTAAACATGCATGGAAAACACCCAAGAAACGGCTGGACAGGGCACTTTCGGCGGCACCTTCGGCGGCCGAAAGTCCCTTCCAGAGACGAAACTCGGGTAGGTTCGGCGGCAGGTTCGGCGGCCGAAACCCTAGGACAGAAACGAAAGTCCCTCCTTCGGGGGCACATTCGGCAGCCTAAAGACTGCCTCCCATGCAGGTTCGGCGGCCGAAACTCCTTTCGGCGGCCGAACCTGGTCCCCTCTGGACGACAGGTCCGATTCTGCCAAGCCAAAAACCAAACTCAAATATACCCAAATCCTCACATACTCTCTCCCAACATGCATACTCACTCCCACAAGCATAAAGGAGCATAAACTAACACAAACTCCTCAACACAAACATCACATAACATACATTGGGCATAAAACCCACATAAACCTAAACATGCATATCTACCCATACTCAACCATCAAAACCTTCATAAAACTTCATAAAAACACTAGGGAAGCAAGGATCTACACTTACCTCTTGAAGGTCGAGGGTGGTGTGACCCCTAACTCGGAGGTGTGGAGAATCCAAGCTCCAAAAGCTCCAAACTCCCAAAACTCCTTTTAAGCTTTAAATCTTCAAACACAAGGGTAGAAATCATGAAAAACTTGAGAGATGGGTAGAGAAAACACGAAAACGACCAAAGGAAGGCATAAACTCACCTGAGCTCGAGAATAGGGAGGAAACTCACCCATTTCCGATCTGAGGGCCCTTTATAGGTGGCCTGGTCGAAGACCTTCGGCGGCCTAACGTGCCCCCTAAACTCATGCATGTTCGGCGGCCGAACTTGACTTTCGGCGGCCGAACCTTGGCTCGTTTAAACAAGACTTTCGGAGGCCAAAGGCGCTCCCGAAGCCTTTCCATGTTCGGCGGCCGAACTCCACTTTCGGCGGCCGAACCTGGCAATTGCCTCCTTGGTCTTTTTCCTTTCAAAACTAAATTCATTTTCAATTAAAACCATTGAAATCATTATAAAAACATTTAGAAAATACATTTTACCCTTCTAGAGAGATCCAACACCCTAGATTCCGCCGGAGGGCAGGAATTCCGATGCCGGATTCTAGCCGGGTATTACAAACATCATATTATGCAATGCATCATATTCGTGAATTCTAATGCAAAACAACCTAGTACATATCATGGCATTCGTGATGCATGAACATGCTAAAGATTTCATTTACTTTAAAACATAATCCAATTCTACTCACCTCTGGCTGACTCTGAACTAACTCTGAAGCAGCTATCTCACTGCTGATCACCTCGGTTCCTTAGGTCCGATCCTACACAGGTGAACTCAGATGAGGGACCAAACATACTCTAACATGACTCTAAACATCTCCCCAAAAACCCCCTAAAACACCATAAAACATGCATGCAAAACAGGCAAAGGAAGGCTGGGCAGGGAACTTTCGACGGCAGGTTCGGCGGCCGAAGGTCCCCACAGAGCCGAAAGTTAAGCACTTTTGGGGGCAGGGTTCGGCGGCCGAAGGTTCTTCCAGACCCGAAAGTCCAAACCTTCGGGGGCAGGTTTGGCGGCCGAAACTCCCCTCCAGAGCCGAAAGTCCAAACTTTCAGGGGCGAGTTTAGACGGCCAAAACTGCCTCCACAGGCAGGTTCGGCGGTCGAACATGGCTTCGGTAGCCGAAGCTGGGTTCTCCAGAATGGCAGAACCCGATTCGCCTCTCTCATCAAGCCTCCCAAAACCCTCCAAACTCATACTCAACACTCAAAAGCATGCATAAACACATCATCAAGCATATAGGGGCATAAAACTAGTCTATATCCCAACAAACATCAACATACATCACATAAACATACATTTATCATTTAACTAACATAAACCCTAACATTTTACATCTATTCTAAACATGTATCAAAACCCCTTAACCCTTCATAAATCTTTTTTAAAAACATAAGAGAAGATGAGGATCTACACTTACCTCTTGAAGATCGAGAGGAGATGCGATCCCAAACTTGGAGATATGGAGGAACGAGCTCCGGGGGTCTCCAAGCTTCAAAACTTTGATCTTAGCTTAAAATCTTCAAAACATGATAAAAACTCATAAAAATCTTGAAGGATTTTCGGACATGGGGCCTTTTATAGGTGGCTGGCCAGACCACCTTCGGGGGCCAAAGGTGCTTTCGCAAGAGCCCAATGTTCAGCGGCCGAACCTGGATTTTTTCCTCCATGGCTTTTTCTTTCAAAACTCAATTTCTTTCTTCATTAAAACCATAAAAACATATAAAAACATTTTAGAAAACTTTATCTTACCCTTCTAGAAGGCTCTGACATCAGAGAATTCCGGATTCCAACGGAGATTCCGCCGGAAGGTAGGAATTCTGATGCGGGGTCTAGCTGGGCATTACACGATTGCTTTTGGAAAAGAGCCAAGAATGTCTAGCCCCCACTGAAATAAAGGCCAAAGGCTTTTAAAAGCTGCTTGCATCTCTCTGAGGGTCTTTAGAATGCTCGCATATGCTTGACACTATTCTGGATGAGTTCTTTTGCATCTTGCATTATCGTTAGCCAGTAGTATCCTTGACTGAACGTATTTTGGGCGATCGTTCGAGCACCTTCATGACTTTATGTGATCTCCCTTATGGATATCTTTAAGGATTTCTCGACCTTTATCCTCTGTTACGCATCTTAGCTATAGTTGATTTGATGATCTCCTTTACAAATAAACATTAATTAGTGCATATTTAAAGGACCTTCTTATTACTTGTTTAGCTGATAGCTTACCGGCCAGCCATTCATCCTTTGTCGAAAATTTCTACACGGGTGTCATCCATGTTTCACCTTCCTTGATAGGAAAAGACTCCTCCTCGTCGATTGCTGGAGTATGTAGCTCTTCGAACTGGAATGGCCGAGTCAAGTGTTGTTCACCTACCACCGCCATTTTTGCCAGATGATCAACTTCCTCATTGTCACTTCTGGTCACCTGGTGAAGTTCACAATTGCCCTGCCTATCTTTGATCCTCGCCATTAAGGAGCAAACCTCTTCTTCATATTTGACTAGGTTAGGTTCTAAACTTTAAAATGTCCCTGACATTCATTAATCAATTATGAGTCACTAAAAATAATAGACTTCTGTATACCTATTTCTGCAACAATTTTTAGCGTCATAATTACAGCATCATACTCGGCTAACTTGTTGGTAGCATTGAAGGCGAGTTTTGCCCTATAGCATAGCTTTATCCTGGTTTGACTCTATAGGAGGATTCCAATTCCAAAACCCCTGACTCCACAAGCACCATCCACCCAAACTTTCCATTCATCAAAAGGTGGTTCTGAAGTCTCTAGAGGTGGATTCATCTCTGCAATGAAATCAGCTATCACTTGAGCTTTCATCACATTTCTTGGGACATATCTGATATTGAAGGCTGATAGCATTACCACCCAAGAGGACAACTGCCCTGATAGCTTTGGCCTATGGAGTATCTTTAGCAAGGGATAATTTATTTTGACCTCTATGGTGTGGGATTCAAACTAGGGACGCAACTTTATTGCAAACATCAGGACTGCGAATGCCAATTTCTAAAAAGGGGGTAATTCAACTCCACCTTCTTCAAGATTTGGGTAGTGTAATAGATTGGGTTTGCTCCTTTGTTCTCTCGAAAAAGCACAGAGCTTACTGTTTTCTGTTTCACAGACAAATAAAAAAATAAGACCTCACCTTCGAAGGGTGAGCTTAGCAAAGGGGGAGATGATAAAAAAGCTTTTAACTTTTCAAACGCTTCTACACACTCTTCCTCCCATATAAATTTATTTTTGCCTTTTAAGGCTTTAAAGAACGGGAGACATCTTTTGGCCGAGTGATCAGTCCAAATTTAGACCATTTTATCATGATGTTATTGATGTTAATTTACACTTTTTCTGCCTAATTTTGTGGTTTTCATCTTATTTTGCAGAAAATGGTGTAAAGAGGTAATTTGGAGAAAATACCCTTAAAAATGCCTAAAATGGAACAAAGAAGAGCAAGCATGCCAAGTTGTAACTGAAGAGGAGATAAACAAGGAAAGTAATTTGAAATTCAAATTTCAAATCTCCAAGAGCATTCAAAATTCAAGATTTAGCTTATTAAGGAAAGTGCTAAATAAGGAAAGTCAAAATAAGGAAAGTGCAGTCAGCAGAGCAATTTGAAATTCAAATTTCAAATCTTCAAGAATCCCTTTCCTTATTGAGGAAGTCAAATCTCAAGAAGATGCACATTCAAAATTTAAAATTCAAAATTCAGCTTGTTAAGGAAGCCAAAGAAGACATACTTGCCCCCCAAGTCTTGCACATTCAAAATTCAAAATTCAAAAGGAGGCTCCACCTCATTAATGTACACTTGGGTAGCAAGGGCAACAAGGAAGACCAACTTGGGCATTAAGGAGACCTAGGGCAACACTTTCAACTATAAAAACACACATAAGGAGCCGCCCCATGCTTTTTCTACTCTCCCTTGGACACACATACGGGATTGCAAGTGGCCACATCTCTTCTTCATCTCTTTCTTTATTTTTGGTTTTGTTTCGGCCATGAGTGGCTGAAACCTTTTTTTTTAGTTGAAGATTGGTTGATACTTTAGTTGTTTTATGGATTGGGAGATCTGAACATACATTGTTTATCTTTTGTTTTTCAATATTCATGTAATCTCATGCTTAATTCCATTGTTGCTTTGTTATTTTGATCAATATGGCCAATTGATTCTTGATTGGAAGGTAATAATTTGTTAGTTTGGATAGTCTTAAGTCCGTAATTTCTTGGATTGTTCAAACACAAGTAACTCTTAGTGTAATAACTAAGAAAATTGCATGATCTAGCAATATCACCATGCGTTTGGGTAGCTAGAATTATGTCTCTCTATTTTTTAATGCAATTAATAGTTGTTAGATGCCTAAGGCCCAAGGACATTCCTTGGCAACTTGTTGATTAGTGATTGGTTAGAGGATGTTCCCTAATTAATTTATGCTTAAGGAGGGATATGGTGGTGAGAAGCATCTTCAATCTCCATAACTAATTTATTGAATCAAACAAAGGAACCTAACTATCAATGATCAATCCCAACAACTAAAGTGGATCCAATTCTTCAACTAGAGTTTTTCTCATAATTAAATCTCTTTATTTTCATTATTTGCTTACTTTATTGCTTTCATCATTAGTTTAATTAAATCGATCTCAAAACCCCCTTTTTTACTTTACTTGTAGTTTATTTTTATTTTACTTTCAGTTTGTTTTCTTGGTCTTGATAAGAAAGATAGGTAAGTATCAATTCTCTGTGGATTCGATCCTTTCACCACTATCTACAGTTGTAAAATTATTGATAACTGAAAAGGTTATTTTTGACCGGCTTCGACAACCGCATAATCACCGAGCATGATATAAATCAGCCAAGAACCGTGACCCACCCATTCAATTTCTGTACATCATTTATGGTTCTAGGTACCTCTATGTCTTGGATGGCTTTAATTTTTTTCAGGTTTGTTTCAATACGTCTTTCAGAGACTATGTACCCTAAAAATTTCCTAGCCTATACCCCAAAGGTTCAATTTTCAGGATTAAGCTTCATACCTGCCTTATCCAGTATGTTAAATACCTTTTGGATATCGCCTAGATGATTTGCTAAGGATCAAATTTTTACTACCATATCATCCACGTATACCTCAAACTTTGATCCCACCATTTCTTTGAAGATACTTGATACTAGCCTTTAGTAGGTCGCCCTGTATTCTTTAGTCCAAACGGCATCACCTCATAACAGAAAACTCCTAGGTCATTGATGAAAGCAGTTTTTTCTGCATCTTTGGCGTCCATCACAATTTGGTAGTAACTTGAAATAGCATTAAAGAAAGAAACCACTTCATGTCCTAAGGTAGAGTCTACTAATCTGTTAATGGACAGGAGTGGATAGTGATCCTTTGGATATGCCTTTTTCAAGTCAGTAAAGTCCATGCACATTGTCAACTTCCTATTTGTCTTCTAGCCAATACTACATTGGCGAGCCATATAGGATACTGGACCTCCTTTATTAATATTGCACTTAAGAGTTTATTAAACTCCTCCTTAATCACCTGCTGCTTCTTCGGTGCAAACTTTCTTTTTTTTTTGGTACTGATTTTATTGTCTCATCAATAGACAATGTATGGGTGACAATTGTTGGGTCAACAGTAGTTTCATCTTCTGAAGACCAAGCAAAAATGGTCACTATGTGTTTTAGTAATTCTATTAATTTAAGCTTTACTTCACCATTTAATGCAGTTCTGAATAGTACCTTTTTACTAGCTCCTAGCTGGACTTTTTCCATTGGGTCTACTAGCTTTGGTTTTATGTGAGAGTCTGGTTTTTTCAATAGATCGATGGCCATCATCGCCTTTTTAAGGTTTTTTTTAGAGTGCTTGTAGCATTCTTAAGCTGATTTCTAGCTGTCTCAGACAACAATTAATCATCCTAGAGTTGGTAACTTTAGACACATAGCACCCATGTTAATAACTATTCTGTGACAATTTAAGACTGGGCGATGGAGTATCATATTGTGAGCGAGTGAAATGTCCACCACCATAAATTCTGCTTACAGCTCCCGCTTGTGCTTCTCATCACCCAGCATAAGAGGGAGATTAATGGTGTCTAGTACTGCCACAGTTTTATTCCCTAACCCTACTAACGGGTAGGATACCTTAACAAGGTTGTTCTTATCTAAAAAACATCTAGGGTGATGAGATTGACTGAGCTACCTGTGTCGACCAAGACCCACCTCACCTCATACCTGTTTAGTCGGATACTGATAACTAGCAAGTCATTCTGAAAAAACCCTGTCATCTTATTTGCAAATCTGAACTTTTTTTCTTATTTTACCCACGGTTCCTATTCTATAGAAAAGATGTCTTTAGCGACATGCTTGTTCTTTCCTTTGCCATCGTTAGGTCCTCCTGCAATCACATGTCCTACAGGCTCACTGTCAGGGGTATTTTTAGGAGTTCTTACCTCAGGCTCGGACCTCCTCTCTTCTTTGTCCTTTCTAGCAAACTTTCGAAGCGTGTCGTCCCTTATCAACTTCTCGATCTCATCTTTCAGCTGCTGGGATTCCTCCATTGTATGCTCGTGATCTTTATGGAAACAATAATATTTGGTCATGTCTCATCTTTCGGCTTTCTCAGGATTGAGCTTGGAAGGCCATCTGACCTCTTTGTCGTTCTTCTTGATTCACATTAAAATTTGTGTCTATGAGTTATTCAATGGAATGTAATTCTTATACTTACCTCAATCGTCCCATCCTTGGGACACTGGATAGTTCCTACAGTCTCCTTTAGAACCTTGCCTCTTCGGCATTTGGGTTTGCTTTTGACTCGTCCTCTACCTAAACCTAATCATCAATCTTATATATTTTTTAGCTTTATCCATCAGCTGCTGATAGGTAGCTACAGAATTCTTGATCAACGAGTCCATAAATTTGATGTTACAAGTTTCCTTTTTAGTGTCTCGCATGCTATTTCGTGATTTAATTCTTTCATATGTATTGCTTCAGCATTGAAATGTGAAATAAAACTCCTTAAAAACTCACTCTCTTTTTAGAGAATCTTTCGTAAGTCAGAGTTTTTTAGAGGTATTGATGGGTGTCAAATCCGTCAATTAAAACTGATTTTCCTTTTCTTAAATTAAAAGATTTTGTAGATCGAGTAAATGAGTGTTAATCCCATAGAGACCTTAAAATTGTTTAATCTTATGACAAGTTAGAAAAAAAAGAACTGTTTAAAGCAGAAAGAGAGAAGAGAAAAATTGTTATTTGAGAGGTTGATTTTAAGAATAAACTAAAAAGAAATAAATAATTAAGTTAAAGACTCAGCTGAAGATAATCAAAATTGAGAGGTTTGTAGTTAATCATTGATTAAACATATAGTTCATTGTGTTATCCATTGTTTAGTTATAGTGTTCAAACACGCGAATCCCACCAATTCTTTCTTATGATTAAATTAGTCCGCATAGCACATAAATTAATTCCTAGTTAATTAATAATCCCATCAAGCATGTAGATTTAATTAATTAAGTGCTTTAAAAGAGAAAAATCCAAACTTGATCAATAATAACAAGCAAATTATTTAAATCAAATCAATTAATTACTTAACATAAATAAATATGTTAATTGCTACTTGTATTAATCCAATTAAATAATTACATATTTACTTGGGTTAATTAGTAATATGTTGTCTTCTTAGAAGATTCAATAGGCCTCTTGAATTCATAAGAAAATAACAATAGAGTTGGTGTTCCTCAAAAATAGAAATTAATTGAAAATAGAAATAAAATGAATAGAAATTAAGAACAAAACCTCACAACTTTAAATAAATCTCAATTTGATTAATCTTCAACTGAATAAAAGAGTTTAACCTCTAAGAGTCATAACAAAATTGCAGAAAATAAACGAAGAAGAGAAGAAGAATTCAGCCAAGAGGAATTAAAAAAAAGTGAGAGGAGGTGATGAGAAGAATTTTCAATATTATCAACTAAAGCATAAACCTCATCAAGTAATTGCAACTGGGTTAAGGAAGCATCACTCATTCTCTTGCAAGAAAAGTTATCAAAATGGAGAAAAATTTGGTACTTAACCTTATCATCACCCTCAAAATTGAAGTTGTCATGCAGGTCCTTTTTCTTAGGCAAGTATCTGACCTTTCCACTGGCTATTTTGGGCATTCTTTTCTTTTGTTTCTTTTTTTGAGGAGAAACGAATTAAACCTCCTCACTACTAATTTCCTTTGCCTCCTGTGCTTAGCCCATGGTTCCCTTCTCACTGTGACTAGAGGTTGTTTCCTCACTACTGCTTTATGAGGCTTTCAAGACCAATGTGGTGGTCTTGGGTTGTGTTTTTCGGTCCTGTAGCTGCTTCAAAATTTTGGGCTTGACCTCCCATTCATCATCATCGTTGGTGTTCACTTCATGGATAGGGGTTTTGCCTTTGGTCTGTGAATGGGTGGCTCTTCTTATTAGGATCGGCATAGAAGAAATTGACATTGGCATCGCGGCTGCTGTTTGCATTGGTACCGCTAGCGTTTCTGTCACTCTTCCAATGGCTTGCATTTCCATCGATGAAGTCGCCGCTAGAGTGGATGAAGCTTGGTAGTGACATGTGGAGGTAGGCATAGTGGCTAGCATCGCATGGAGTTGAGTCTTAGTGCATTGGTGCTTAGCCATCGATGTTCCTACAAAAGAGGGGAGTGTCACGAGAGAAAGAGGCACAGGGAAGAAGAGGAAAGAAAATAAAAGAAAATAAGGGCTTATAGGGTTTTTAAAGTAAATAGTAAATAAAAATAGTAAAAATAAAATTACCTCTCTTTAGAGCAGTTTTAAAATTTACTCAAATAACTTACCACTCAAATAACCATTAAAGGTCATATATGGTCTCTATAAAGTTCAGACTTGTAACGACCCGGAAACTGGACCGCTACCTGTGCTAGGATTCAGATCGACTTAAGGTCGCTGGAACCCGTACCAAGCCTACTATACATCTTGTGAACTTGATAAAATCCCATACATGATCATACATTATCACAAAAACTTAAACATTTCCATGGAATTGAGCTCAACCTGTGCATGTATCATACTGAAAATATAAAATCCATACTAGAGCCCTCATCAAATGCTCTAGTACGGTAAACATTACACGCCTCAAGTTTGGTTCAAACATAACTTATAATTAAACCTTTACATAACTTATCATGTTAACAGGGATTACAAAGGTAAAGAAAACTAGGGTCAAGCATAATTCTAATCCATTATACATTACATGTCCACAACTATTCTATTACATCAGCTATACTAGCCACTAAGCTGACTCCCCGAGCTATCTTCGACCCTGCAAACCTGGGGTTAGGGGAAATGGATAAGCTACAAGAGCCTAGTGAGTAGAACATAAAAACAGTTTAATAAACATATACTCATATGAAATGCATCACAACACAAACAATTCACGTCAAGATGGACTTGTCACTAGTAACCCTTTACATAATCCAATGTGCCCGGCCCTCGAAGGAGCTCCTCAGGACTTTCGCTTAAACATAACATAACATATCCATGAATGCCAGGGGCGTAGAATGGGTCTCGACCTGGACTTCCGTATCATATCATATCATATTATATCGAGGGCTAGTGGGTCATCCAATATCCATCCAGATCAATAGTAAATTATGCAATTTATCATATTCGTAAATTCTAATGCAAAACAACCTAATACATAAACATGACATTCGTGATGCATGAACATGCTTAAAAAAGTTTGATTACTTTAAAACAATAGATTAGTTTAGTTCTACTCACCTCTGGTTGACGCTTGCCTAACACTGTAGCAGCTGACTCACTGCTGGCCTCTACGGTCTCCCAGATCCGATCCTACACAGATGGACTCCCATGAGGGATCAAACATAGCTAGTACATAACTCTAAAAAAACTCCCCAAAAACCCCCTAAAACATACCAAAACATGCATAGAAATCAAGCAAAGGAAGGCTGGGCAGGGGACTTTCGGCGGCAGGTTCGGCGGCCGAAGGTCCTCCACAGATCCGAAAGTCAGGCACTTTCGGCGGCAAGTTCGGCGGCCGAAACCCCATCACAGATCCAAAAGTCACTAACCTTCGGGGGCAGGTTCGACAGACTAACTGTAACGACCCGAAAATCGGACCGCTACCGGCACTAGGATCCAGGTCGACTTAAAGTCGTCGGGACCCGTAGCAAGCTTGCTATACTGTCTGTGTACCTGTAAAATCCCATATATGATCATACATTTGCTGTAAAAGCATAAAACTCTGCTCTGAACCACGGCTCTACCTGTGCATGCACTATCTCTGTACTTACAGAACCCCTTACTAGAGCTTGCTCTAGAGGGTTAAACTCATACTATGGTAAGCCTGGTTTCCATACTCATAAAAATATTTACATACAATAAACAGATTATGCATACCAAAAGGATTTACAACACATCTAGGTCTAGCACAATACTAAACTCTATACAACACCATTACATCTCTTTACAAATATTACATGTCCACACTATGCTATTACAAAACTCTTTACTCTTTCTGTACTCTTCTGACTTCCCCTGTACTCTGATCCTGCAAGACTGGGGTTAAGGGAGAGGGGTGAGCTATACTAGCCCAGTGAGGAGAACAATAAAACATGTGATTAAACATGCTCTCATGGAATGCATCACATCACAGACAATTCACATCATCACAGGTGAACATGTCCCCAAATAGTCCCGACATCCTAAACTCGTGCCAAGCCATAGAATGAGGTCCTGGTCTTCCTGTACACATCATAATAACTTACCATATACCGTGCCAGGCCGTAGAATGGGGTCCTGGTCTTACTCAGGGACTAATGGATCATCCACGATCACCCACACCAACAACAATATAGATGCAATGCAACATATTCGTGAAGTCTAATGCAATCAACCTATTGCTCAATCATGATGCATGAAACATGCTCTTTTAAGTTCTCATATTAAAAGCTTAAGTTTAGTTTCGTTCCACTCACCTCTGGCTGACTCTGAACTGACTCTGAAAACTCTGAAGCAGTGCTCACTGCTGATCTCTTTGGTTCCTCTGGTCCGTTCCTACATAGATGGACTCCAATGAGGGACCACACTAACTCAAGAACAACTCTATAAACCTCCCCAAAACCCCCCTTAAACCATCCAAAAAGAATCAAGAAAAACATACAAAAGAAGGCTGGACAGGGCACTTTCGGCGGCAGGTTCGGCGGCCGAAAGTCCCTTCCAGAGCCGAAACTCAAGCACTTTTGGCGGCACTTCAGCTGCCGAAAGTCCTCTCCAGAGATGAAAGTCCCTAACCTTCGGTGGCCGAAACCCCCCTCCAGAGCCGAAAGTCCAAACTTTCGGGGGCAAGCTTAGGCAGCCGAAACCACCTCCTTAGCATGTTCGGCGGCCGAATCTTCTTTCGGCGGCCGAAACTGGGTTTTCCACTAAGGCAGAACCCTGCTCAACTTCATGCAATCTTCCTCCAAACTTCTCAAACATGCAAACCTCAACTTTACAACACACATATACTCAAGCATATGCACAAAGGGGTCCAAAATTACCTCAAAACCCCAACAAACATCACAACTAAATACATAAGCATGATTTGACCACAAATCAACCAAAAACTCAACTTACCCTAATCATGCATCTCTACCCATAAACCTCCATAAAACCTTCATAAAACAGCAAAGAAGCTAAGGATCTACACTTACCTCTTGAAGATCTAGAGGATATGTGATCCTAACGTGGAGATGTGGAGAAACTCACTCTCAAACTCTCCAAACTTCAAAATCTTGGTTTTTAGCTCAAAACCTTCAAAACAACATACAAACTCATCAAAACTTTGAAAGATTTGTAAAAATCATGAAGATCACCCAAGGAAGAGCATGGTCTCACCTCTGTCTGTGAAAATGGAATAAGCTTATCCATTTCACCGACCTAGGGCCTTTTATAGGTGGTTGGCCATACCACCTTCGGCGGCCTAACGTGAATCTAAACTCATGCATGTTCGGCAGCCGAACTTTCACCTTCGGCGGTCGAACCTCGCATTTCTTACTTGGCCCTTTTCTTTCAAAAACTCATTTCCTTTACACTTTAAAACATTAAAACTTACTAAAACACTTTAAAAAAACATAACTCTTACCCTTCTAGAGGGTTCCGACATCCTGGATTCCACCGAAAAGTAAAATTCCGATGCCGGACTCTAGCCGGGTATTACACTAACCCCTTCACAGATCCGAAAGTCCATCCTTTCGGGGCAGGTTAGGCGGCCAAAGGCTGCCTCCACAGGTAGGTTCGACGGCCGAACCTGGATTCTCCAAAATGGCAGAACCTGTGTAATACCCGGCTAGACTCCGATATCAAAATTCCTACCGTTCGGTGGAATCTTGGATATCGAAACCCTCTAGAAGGGTAAAATCATGTTTTTATAAAATGTTTTCATGTATTTTATGGTTTTAAGTAAGAAAGAAATTGAGTTATTGAAAGAAAATGCTTTGGAGGAGAAACTCAGGTTCGGCCGCCGAACCTCATGTTCGGGAGCCGAACATGGTGGAGTTGCGGAGGCATTGTTAGCTTCCGAAGGTGGTCTGGCCAGCCACCTATAAAAGGCCCCCGGTCCGAAAATGGGCGAGTTTTTCTCTCTATTTTCGGGCAAGGTGAGTCTCCGCCACTCCTTTTTGTCAATCTTGTTTCTTCTCCTCAAATCCTTTAAGTTTTAGCAAGTTTTAACTTGGTTTTGAAGATTTTTGAGCTCAAATCGAAGTTGTGAAGCTTGGAGACCTCCGGAACTCATTTTCCCCAAATCTCCAAGTTGGGTCACGCATTCTCTCGATCTTCAAGAGGTAAGCGTCGATCCTCACGTCTTTGATGTTTTGAGCATGTTTTGAGGGGCTTTAAGGGGTATTGGTGCATGATTAGGTTAGTTGTTAAATGTTAGGGTTTTTATGGTTTAAGTATGAAATGCATGATTATTGAGTTGCCATGTTGATGTTTGTTGGGGTATAGGATAGTTTGAGACCCCTATATGCTTATGAATGTGTTTATGCATATTTGGGGAATATTGTGCTTGAGTTTAAAAGGTTTGGGAGGCAAAATGTGCATAAGGGCTGAGTTCTGCCACTTCTGGAATAACTCAGGTTCGGCAGCCGAAGGCACTTTCGGCCGCCGAACCTGCCTGTGGAGGCAAGCTTTTGGCTGCCGAACCATGCCCCCGAAAGTTGGACTTTCAGCTCTGGAGGGGAGTTTCGACCGCCGAAGGTGCCGCCGAAGGTGCACGAGTTTCGTCTCTGGAATGGACTTTCGGCAGCCGAAGGTGCCGCCGAAAGTGGCTGAGTTTCGGCTCTGGAGGGACTTTCGGCCGCCGAACCTGCCGCCGAAAGTGCCCTGTCCAGCCTTCCTTTGCATGCTTTCTATGATTGTTTTGTGATGTTTTAGGGGGTTTTTGGGGAGTTGTTTAGAGTCATGTTAGTATTTGTTTGGTCCCTCATTTGAGTCCACCTATGTAGGTTCAGACCCGAGGAACCGAGGACCCCAGCAGTGAGCTAGCTGCTTCAGAGTCAGCTTGAGGTGAGTAGAATGGATCTTTATGTTCAAAGCAAACTAAATTTGAGCATGTTCATGCATCATGAATGCCATGAGATGTATTAGGGTGTTTGCATTAGAATTCACGAATATATTGCATTGCATACTTTGATGTTGATGTGGATGGATGTTGGATGACCCACTAGTCCTCAATATAATGTGATGATAATATAGTGTGGAAGTCCGGTTGACCCATTCTACGTCCCGGCATAATGTAAGAGAAAGTCCGGTTGACCCATTCTACGTCCCGGCACATTGGAATGTAGAGGACTAATGGTGACAAATCCATCCTTGATGTGATTTGTTTGTGATGTGATACATTTCATGAAAACATGGATTTTAATATAATGTTTTACTATTCTACTCACTGGGCTCTAGTAGCTCACCCCTTTCCCTTAACCCCCAGGTTTGCAGGTACAGGGTAGACCGGGGAGTCTTCCAGGTTGAAGTTGCGTATATGTAATAGTTAGATGTGGACATGTATTGTAAAATGTTATATGTGATGTAATGTAAAGAATTGTATTAAGGATAGAATTGTGCTTGGCCCTAGTGTATGTAAATCCCCTTTGGCACATGATCTTTTTAATGTAATGTTTTAATGATGCTTTATGTTAAACCAAGCTTAATGTATGATATGTTACTGTTGGGAAATCCAGAGATTAATTGCAACCCAATTGCGCAGCGGAAAAATAAAATTTTGGATTTCCTTTTCCAGAATCCGAGTGCTTCGCGTAATTAATAAGATAGATATGAGACTAACCTGTTAATCTCTCCAAGAAGAAACAATGTTGAACTGATGGTGCTACCTTTTCAAACGAACACCCTCTATGGTATCCACACGAACGTCTTCTATCCTTCTAGAGTGCTAGCTCTCTCAAATATGGATAGATTATGTGCTCCACAATCTACAATCTTTTAGACTGAGTTTTCTCAAAAACACATGCACTCTACAATTCATAGAAGGGGTATTTATATGTTTTAGTCTTTTGTTTTTACACAAATCCTTTTCCTAAAAGGAGTTGTGTTTTTCCTATAACTCCTTTTCCTAAAAGGAGTTGTATTTTTCCCACAACTCCTTTTCCTAAAAGGAGTTGTGTTTATCCCACAACTCCTTTTCCTAAAAGGAGTTGTGTTCATAACCAACTATCACAATCTCGCAGATACTCAAATATCTTATGTGATAGAGTCCTTTATCTGTAACAGTTACAGATAGACTGCAGATCTTTTAAATATTATTATCTCATAATAATAAATGATTAATAATAATAACACTTTATTATTATTGTAATACCCGGCTAGACTCCGGTATCGGAATTCCTACCGTCCGGTGGAATCTCGGATGTCGGAAGCCTCTAGTAGGGTAAAAACCATGTTTTTATGAAATGTTTTAATGTGTTTTATGTTTTAAGCATGAAAGAAAATGAGTTTTTGCATGAAAATAGCATTGGATGAAAACTCAGGTTCGGCCGCCGAACCTCAAGTTTGGCCGCCGAACATGCATGCGTTGCGGGTGTGCTTTAGGCCCCCGAAAGCATAAGTGAGGGAAGTCCAGGTTCGGCGCCGAACCTCAAGTTCGGCCGCCGAACATGGCATGCATGCGGAGGCACATTCGGCCCCCGAACGTGGTCTGGCCAGCCACTATAAAATGGTCCCTTAGCCGAAAACGGGCGAGCTTTTTCCCCCATTTTCGGCCAAGGTGAGTCTCCGCCGCCCCTCACCCTTTTTCGACGCCTTTCCTCTAAATCTTTCAAGGTTTTCACTTGTTTTAACTTTGTTTTGAAGATTTGAGCTTTTGAGCAAAGTTTTGGAGCTTGGAGGTTCAAGAACCCAATTTCTCCCAACTTCGAGTTTAGGTCGTCTCTCTCTCGATCTTCAAGAGGTAAGAGCGGATCTTAAGCTCATTGCATGTTTTAAGTAAGTTTTCAGTAGATCTAGGGGTTAGAATGCATGTTTAGGTTATGGTTATACTTTTGGAGTTTATGGGTATAAATGTATGTTCATGAACAATGTGAGCTTCTTGATGTGTTGTAGATGGGGTTTATGTTGGTTTGAGGCCCCTAGGAACATGTATGCTTGTGTTTGTGTGTTGTAGAATAGGTTTGATGCATGTTGGAAAGGTTTGGAGGCGAAATGTGCATAGGGAGCCAAGTTTCTGCCCTTTGGCAGAAACCAGGTTCGGCAGCCGAAGGACTTTCGGCCGCCGAACATGGCTGGGGAGGCAGCCTTTCGGCTGCCGAAGCTTGCCCCCGAAAGGAGACTTTCGTCTCTGTCTGGCAGTTTCGGCCGCCGAAAGTGCCGCCGAACATGCATGAGTTTCGTCTCTGTCTGGGAGTTTCGGCCGCCGAAGGTGCCGCCGAACCTGCCTGACTTTCGGCTCTGGAGGGACTTTCGGCCGCCGAACCTGCCACCGAAAGTGCCCTGTCCAGGCCTTCCTTGCATGTTTTTGTATGGTTGTTTCATGATGTTTTAGGGGGTTTTTGGGGAGTAGTTTATAGTTATGTTCAGGTATGTTTGGTCCCTCATTTGAGTCCACCTGTGTAGGTTCAGACCCGAGGAACCGAGGACCCCAGCAGTGAGTTCAGCTGCTTCGGTGTTGTCAGAGTCAGCCAGAGGTGAGTGGAACTAAACTTAATCTTTTAAATTAAATGTTTTATCATGTTTCATGCATCATGATTATGCAATAGGATGATTGCATTAGTTTCACGAATATGCCACATTGCATCGATTGTTGTTGATGTGGGTGAATGTTGGATGACCCAATTAGTCCATGACAGGAAGACCAGGACCCCATTCTACGGCCTGGCACTATGTAAGGAAAGACCAGGACCCCATTCTACGGTCTGGCACGGTTATGGGACTCGAAGACCAGGAGCCCAGAGGAGGCCCTGGGGCAAATGGTAAGTAATGTATGTTATGACAGGAAGACCAGGACCCCATGCTACGGCCTGGCACAATGTTAGCTTGGACTAATTGGTGACAAGTTCACCCAACCCTTATGTGAATTGTTTGTGTTATGATGCATTTCATTGGAGCATAGTGTTAATATGTTTTATAGTCCTACTCACTCGGCTTTTAGCTCACCCCTCTCCCTTTACCCCCAGGCTTGCAGGTACGGTATAGTGCGAGAGTCCGGATAGAGTAAAGAAGTTATGCTTATGTAATAGCTAGCAATGGACATGGTCAAATTGTAATGTAATGTCTTAAGTACAGTATAGTTATGTAATGATGTTTATGGATGATTAGAGGTGTGCTTGACCATAGATGTTGTAATCCCTTTTTATACATGATCTTGGTTATTTTATGTCATTATGTAAACCAACTCAGCATATGTTGTGTCACCCATTGGGGGCACTGATGAGATCCCATTGAGGGATCAATGTTATGATTATGTTAAGTATATGTATATGCACAGGTTGAGTTTGGTTGATGTATATGGAAAGAAAAGTTTTAATTTTTTTATGTATGTTGATTGATCATGTATGGGATTAAGCAGGTTCACAGGATGCATGTGAGGCTTGCTACGGGTCCCGGCGGCCTTAAGTCGACCCGGATCCTAGCGCCGGTAGCGGTCCGATTTTCGGGTCGTTACAATTATTAATTATATTAATAATTAATATTAATAATAATAACACTTATTATTATTAATTATATTAATAATTAATATTAATAATAATAACACTTTATTATTATTAAATATTAATAATAATAACAATTTATTATTATTAAATATTAATAATAATAACACTTTATTATTATTAATTATTTTAATGATTAATAATAATAACACTTTATTATTATTAATTATATTAATGGGTTTTGGGCTTTTAACCCATTAATATAACATAGCACATCAACAACGTTTTTTTGTGTGTGACCCAATAGGCTCACATTAATTGGCAATAGGCCCAGTCCCACAAGGCTTATAAATCATAAGTGGCCTCTAGCAAGACATTATGACTACCCAACTAATATGAGGTTCAATAGTCCAATAAAGCCTAATAAATAGAACATGAATTAATCCTTTTGTCACACGATATCTAGTTTGAACATAAGTCATGGTCAATGTCAAACTTATAATATTCAAACTTATAATTTCTCGATCTCTAAGTAGACTGATAAATTCAAATGATATTGATCACACTATCAATTCATTTGAGCACGGCCATGCATTTCTCAGTCTCACTCATCGAGGGGCCCAGAAGATATCTCTCTCATAGAGAGGGACAAATCCTATCTTGATTGTTCATTTTCCTCTACATAATTTCTATTATGCTCAATCATAACCTTTATGATTGTCCGATTAAAGACAACGTTTGGTTATGTCAAAACATAACAGTCCTTATGTTGGAAACTATGACAATCTCAAGTCAAAGGATTAAGACAATCTCAAGTCAATGCGGGTCCATCCAATACTTTGTTCTCTAACAAGTATTTATAATTATTGAATTATATCAACATATACATAATCATCTCATGATTATCAATCAAGAATCATACCAGTTATATTTTATTATTATCAACATACTAATAAGTAACTAGGGATGATAATCATTATTATGTAACATGCAAACAAATAATAATGATAAAAACCTCTTTTATTAATAACCAAAATGACATATAAAAAGGTCCAAGATAATGGCCTAGGGCATATACACTAACAATCTCCCACTTGCACTAGGCCTAATCATATAAGTATCTAATACCCATAGACCTAGTGTGCTGATCATGCTTCACCTGTGAAAGAAGCTTAGTCAGTGGATCTGCAATATTGTCATTTGTGTCTACTTTGCATATTTTGATATCTCCTCTATCAATAATCTCTCGAATAAGGTGATATCACCTGAGTATATGTTTTAGATCTCTGGTGAGATCTGGGCTCCTTTGCCTGTGCTATGGCACCGTTATTACCATAATAAAGGTCCATAGGATTTGCAATGCTGGAAACCATTCCCAACTCTGAGATAAATTCCTTCAACCAGACTGCCCTTTTAGCTGCATCTGGTGCTGCTATATACTCAGCTTCTATTGTAGAATCTGCTATAGTGCTCTGCTTGGAACTCTTCCAACTAATAACTCCACCATTTAAATTGAATACGAATCCTGACTGCGGTCTGAAGTCATCTATGTCGGTTTGGAAACTAGCATATGTGTAACCACTTACAACTAGCTCGTCTTCCAAACCTCCATAAACTAGGAATGCATCCTTAGTCCTTCTAAGGTATTTTAGGATATTCTTAACAGCTGTCCAGTGACTTTCACCGGGATCTGCTTGATACCTGCTTGTTGTGCTCAAGGCATATGAGACGTCTGGTCTAGTACATAACATGGCATACATGATAGATCCAATAGCAGAAGCATAAGGGATCTTATTCATCCGTTCTCGCTCATCAGATGTCATAGGACATTGATTCTTGCTAAGATGAATACCATGAGACATGGGCAAGAATCCTCTCTTGGAATCTTGCATGCTCAACCTTTTTCAGCACCTTGTCAATATAAGTACTTTGACTCAGACCGATTATCCTCTTGGATCTATCCCTATAGATCTTAATACCAAGGATATATGCGGCCTCACCTAAGTCCTTCATTGAAAAAGAATTCCCAAACCAAGTCTTAACCTTTTGCAAGGTAGGGATATCATTTCCAATGAGTAATATGTCATCCACATATAGGACTAGAAACACAACTGCACTCCCACTAACCATCTTGTAAACACAAGGTTCATCTTCATCAATGAGCAAAAGTTCACGATTATCAGTCATGAGAAATCCATATCTCTCAGGCTGATGACGTGTCCTATCAGATCTGCGTGGGACTTGTGTCACCCTTTCAGTTTCCACAACTGTTTGTGGTTCTGAAAGTGGTTCTATCGGTGGTTCAATGCTCTCTTGTGGTGCTTGAGTTTCCTCAAGTCGCACTGTACTCCCACTTAATCTCTAAGAGATAAATTCCTTTTCCAAAAAGGTACCATTTTGAGCAACAAACACTTTGTTCTCTGAGGGAGTATAAAAGTAGTATCCTTTGGTTTCCTTAGGATACCCCACAAAATTGCACTTGATAGATTTTAGAGCTAGCTTATCTTAAACTGGACGTTTCACATAAGCCTCACAACCCCAAATCTTAAGGAAAGACAAACTGGGCATTTTCCCAGTCCATAACTCATATGGTGTCTTTTCAACCGCTCGGTTTAGAATGAATGCAGTTGTTTCCCAAGGCATAACCCCAAAACGATAAAGGGAGATTTGTTTGATTCATCATAGATCAAACCATATCTAATAAAGTTCAATTTCTCCTTTCAGAAACACCATTCCATTGTGGACTTTCTGGAGGAGTTAATTGTGAAACAATTCCACAGTTTCTAAGATGTTCATCAAACTCTTGGCTCAAATATTCACCACCTCGATCAGATCGAAGCATTTTAATAGTTCTACCAAGTTGATTTTGTACTTCATTTTGAAAAGTTCTAAACATTTCAAAAGATTCATGCTTATGTTTCATTAGGTAGCCATAGCCATACCTACTGAAATCATCAGTGAATGTAATGAAGTACTGATAACCTCCCCTGGCACTAATGTTTAGTGGGCCACATACATCTGTATGTACTAAGCCCAATAAGTCTGAAGCCCTTTGACCTTGTCCAGTAAAAGGGTCCTTTGTCATCTTACCAAGTAAACAAGATTCACAATTTTCAAATGATTCAAAATCAAATGAATCTAATAAACCATCCTTATGGAGCTTAGATATGCGATTCTCATTCATATGGTTAAGACGACAGTGCCATAAATATGTTGGGTTTAACTCATTTGGCTTAGTTTTCTTAGAAGTTATGTTATAGATATTGTTGTCTCTAGAAACATCTAGATCAAGGACATAAAGGCCATCATATGAATTTGCAATACAATAAAGCAAATCATTTTTATTAATGGAGCATTTCTTATTCTTAATAAGAAATGAAAAACTTTCATCGTCCAAAACAGAAACTAAAATAATATTCCTACTCAAAATAGGAACATAAAGGCAATTATTCAAAACTAACAAAAACCCATCGGGCAAAATAAGTTCATAAGTCCCTATAGCTATGGCAGCAACTCTTGCTCCATTGCCTACACGTAGGTCCACTTTGCCCTTTTTCAGTTTTCTACTCCTTTTGAGACTCTGCACATTTGTACAAATGTGAGAACCATATCTGGTATCTAATACCCATGAAGTAGAAATAGATAAATTAATATCTATAACATAAATACCTGAAGTCGTAGTCTCACTACTCTTCTTCTTCTTGCACTCATCCAAATAGAGTTTGCAATTTCTCTTCCAATGCCCTGGTTCCTTGCAATGGAAGCAAATTCCTTCCTTAGGAACTATTTCCTTAGGAACTTTTGCCTTGGATTGCCATTTAGGCTTGCCTCGTCCCTTAGGCCCATTACCACCTTTAGACTTGGGCTTCCCCTTATTTTTCATGGGCTTACCCTTATTGACATTCAAAATTTGGGTAGGCCTTTTCTTGATATTTACCTCAGCTGTTTTTAGCATCCCATGCAGCTCAGGAATAGATTTCTCCATATTGTTTATGTTATAGTTCATGACAAACTGAGAAAAACTGCCAAGTAAAGAATGTAGGATCAAATCCGTGGAGAGTTCTAAACTAAGAGGATAGCCAAGCCTAGCAAGGTGATCAATGTAACCTTTCATCTTTAAAACATGAGCACTAACTGAATCACCTTTAGCCATTTTGCAATCATGCAATGCGATGGTGGTTTCATACCTGTCCTGCCTAGCTTGTTGTTGGAAAGCCTGTTTGAGATGGACACTCATCTCATAGACCTCAAGGTGCTCCAGATCCTTCTGAAGTTCTTGTCACATAGTTGCCAACATAAGACATCCAATGTCATTAGAATCATCCATATGCTTCTTATACTTGTTCTTAACAGCATTAGTAGCATCAGCAGGAGGTGGTTCAGGGACAGCTTCATTGGGTGACAGGTGACAGGCGTCCGACGCCCGTCATTGGGTGTCCTCAGATTGACCATGGCCAAATCGCGTTCCTCATGAACACGATTTTTCCAGAAATTGATTTCCTCTTTTTTTTTATTATTGTTGTTTTAATTTTAACAATTAAAACTTAAAACAACGAATCAAAACAATTTTGATTCTAGATGTAAAAGAACAATTTTAATTTAATTTTTCTAATAATCTAAATGATCCAATCATTCATCCATAAATTTAACCATAATTATCATGTCATTCTAATAAATATATATCACATATATAATAGCAATCATGGCATAATTAATTTTAAACGAAAAGCACAACCAGGCTCTGATACCACTGTTGGGAAATCCAGAGATTAATTGCAACCCAATTGCGCAGCGAAAAAATAAAATTTTGGATTTTCTTTTCCAGAATCCGAGTGCTTCGCTTAATTAATAAGATAGATATGATACTAACCTGTTAATCTCGCCAAGAAAAAACAATGTTGGACTGATGGTGCTGCCTTTTCAAACGAACACTATCCACACGAACGTCTTCTATCCTTCTAGAGTGCTAGCTCTCTCAAAAATGGATAGATTATGTGCTCCACAATCTGCAATCTTTTAGACTGAGTTTTCTCAAAAACACACGCACTCTACAATTCGTAGAAGGGGTATTTATATGTTTCAGTCTTTTATTTTTACACAAATCCTTTTCCTAAAAGGAGTTCTATTTTTCCTACAACTTCTTTTCCTAAAAGGAGTTGTGTTCATAACCAACTAATACAATCTCGCAGATACTCAAATATCTTATGTGATAGAATCCTTTATCTGTAACAGTTACAGATAGACTGCAGATCTTTTAAATATTATTATCTCATAATAATAAATGATTAATAATAATAACACTTTATTATTATTAATTATATTAATAATTAATATTAGTAATAATAACACTTATTATTATTAATTATATTAATAATTAATATTAATAATAATAACACTTTATTATTATTAATTATATTAATGATTAATAATAATAACACTTTATTATTATTAATTATATTAATGGGTTTTGGGCTTTTAACCCATTAATATAACATAGCACATCAACAACGTTCTTTTGTGTGTGACCCAATAGGCTCACATTAATTGGCAATAGGCCCAGTCCCACAAGGCCCATAAGTCATAAGTGGCCTCTAGCAAGACATTATGACTACCCAACTAATATGAGATTCAATAGTCCAATAAAGCCTAATAAATAGAACATGAATTAATCCTTTTGTCACACGATATCTAGTTTGAACATATGTCATGGTCAATGTCAAACTTATAATGTTCAAACTTATAATTTCTCGATCTCTAAGTAGACTGATAAATTCAAATGATATTGATCACACTATCAATTCATTTGAGCACGGCCATGCATTTCTCAGTCTCACTCATCGAGGGGCCTAGAAGATATCTCTCTCATAGAGAGGGACAAATCCTATCTTGATTGTTCATTTTCCTCTACATAATTTCTATTATGCTCAATCATAACCTTTATGATTGTCCGATTAAAGACAACGTTTGGTTATGTCAAAATATAACAGTCCTTATGTTGGAAACTATGACAATCTCAAGTCAAAGGATTAAGATATAACTACTTTGAGATTCACTTATGACAATGACCCATGTAGTGATCTCAATGCGGGTCCATCCAATACTTTGTTCTCTAACAAGTATTTATGATTATTGAATTATATCAACATATACATAATCATCTCATGATTATCAATCAAGAATCATACCAGTTATATTTTATTATTATCAACATAATAATAAGTAACCAGGGATGATAATCATTATTATGTAACATGCAAACAAATAATAATGATAAAAACCTCTTTTATTAATAACCAAAATGACATACAAAAAGGTCCAAAATAATGGCCTAGGGCATATACACTAACAGTTACCCCATTAGAGCATTTGCTGAGGGCTCCAGTATGGGGTTTTACGTTTATGGTTATGTGCATGCATAGATTAAGCTTGGTGATGAAAGAAAAAGTTTAAAGTTTTATGTGTATGTGTGATCATGTATGGGATTTAATAGGTTTACAGGAAGTATGTTAGGCTTACTACGGGTCCCGGCGACCTTAAGTCGATCTGAATCCTAGCGCCGGTAGCGGTCCGATTTCGGGTCGTTACAACCTGATTCTGCCTTATGCACTCAGCCACCAAAACTCTCCAAATCCTCACATCCAACCCCTCAAAACATGCATACACACTCAAATATGCATAAAGGGGTATAAAAACTATCCTAAACCCCAACAAACAACTATGAAACATCACAAGAGCAAGCATTCATCATCAAAACTAACACAAACCCTAACACTTTAGATCTAACCAATTCATGCATTTTTAACCCTTAGCCTTTTCTAAAACTTACTTAAAACATAGGAAAAGGCAAGGATCTACACTTACCTCTTGAAGATCTAAGGTAGATGCAACCCAAGCTTGGAATTGAGGAGAAATGGTCTTCAAACTTTAAAATCTTGGATTCAAACTTAATCCTTCAAAAAACAAGAGAAAACTCATGAATATTTTGAAAGATTTGAAGGAAAAGCAACAAAATCAACAATGGGAGGGCAAGAACTCACCTTTGCCCGAAAATGGAGAGAGAAACTCTCCCATTTTCGGACTGGAGGCCTCTTATAGATGGCTAGCTAGACCACTTTCGGGGGCCGAAAGGAGAGCTCCTGCGGCAGCACCATGTTCAGCGGCCGAACCTGGGTTTTCCCTTCCAAAACATTTTTCTTTCTTCTAAAATTTTTAACTCAAAAAAACCATAAAAATCATTTTATAAAACCTTATTTTACCCTTCCAAGAGGTTCCGGCATCCGAGATTTCGAATTCCAACGGGGATTCCATTGGAAGGTTGGAATTCCGACGCCGGAGTCTAGCCGAGTATTACAAGATTTGTCCAGAAGATCTAATCTGCTCCAAGGTTGAAGATAACAGAGAAATAAATTAAAAATTAGAAAAAACCTCCCAGTGACCGTACAAGCTTAGGCAAGCCTGTAACCTTGGATTGCCTCCCAAGCAGCGTCCTTGTTTACTGTCCTAGGCTGGACTTTAGTGGCATGTTAGGCTTCATCCACTTCTATCTTTGTATTCATTCAACACCCAAATCAACTTCTTTGCTTTTAAAGGATTCAACTTGGAGGAGATTTTGACCGGAAGTGTGTTATTATTTCTCAAAATACATATTTCAAATGAGCTGGAAGTATTTTCAACTCATGTTCTGGTTCCTTATGGCTCAAAATATTCAAGGGAAAATTACTTTGTAGTCCCTGAGGTTTAACGTAATTAACACTTCTGTCCCTCTATTTTGGCGACCCAACACTTAAGTCCCTCACTTTCTTTTCTGTCCAAATTCGTAGTCCTTCCGTCCAAAATAGCCGTTTGGGACACGTGAATTGACAAAATTAACCCTCTTCTTCTTCTTCTTCTTCTTCTTCTTCTTCTTCTTCTTCTTCTTCTTCTTCTTCTTCTTCTTCTTCTTCTTCTTCTTCTTCTTCTTCTTCTAGGATTTCACATTGAGAGAAGGGTATTTTTGGAAAAAATTATCACATCTCACCTTTGACTCTTTGACCAAACGGTTTAAATGGACGAAAGGACTACGAATTTGGACGGAGGAGAAAGTGAGGGACTTAAGTGTTGGGTCGCCAAAATAGAGGGACAGAAGTATTAATTACGTTAAACCTCAGGGACTACAAAGTAATTTTCCCAATATTCAATGACTGAATTGTTTCTTTGATTTCTTCACTGAATTACGATATGCTATTGTCAAGTCAGTCTAATGTCAAGTTTTCGATTAGAGCTATCTTTAACTTGTCTTATTTACTTAATTGAAATTCTTTTTGAGCGAGAGGATCAACAATATCTATGTTGCAAAGAGAAAAGTTATCATTAGGTGCTTCATTACATTGTAAATATTAAATTTTACCTCTTCTCTGTCAAACTCCATTGTGAGCGTGCCTTCATACACGTTGATCTTCGTTCTAGCTGTGCTAAGTAATGATCTCCCTAGCAAAAATATCGATGGAGTTAGATGAACTGTCACCTTCCATATCAAAGACAAAAAAATATGCTGAAAAAATTAATTTTCCTACTTGGACCAAGACATCCTCCAACACACCGTTAGGATAGACTATTGAGCTATCGGTGAGTTGGAGTGTACTTCTTATTTGTTTCAAAGGGCCTGCATCCAAAGATAAATAAACAGACAGAGGTATAATATTTATGGAAGCTCCTAAATCACACATTGTCTTCCTAACTTCAAAGTTACCAACTTTACATGATATTGCAAACATGCCTTTATCTTTACATTTTTGTGAAATTTTTCTTTAAAGTATAGCTGATACATTCTCATCTATTTTAATATTTTCATGCCCATATAATTTCCTTTTATTACTGCAAAGATCTTTTAGGAATTTCGCATACCTAGGTATTTATTTTATAGTTTTAGGAAGGGATATGTTTACCTGGACTTTGCAAAAAATCTTCAAGATCTCTTTTTCTTCCTTTTCCCTTTTGGATTGAGCAAATCTTTCAGGAAATTGGGGACGTGTTACCTGAATTAGGGGTTGTTCTACCTCTGATTTTTGGAGTTGGTTCTCTACTGGAATTTCTAATTTTGCTTTTGGCATAAGGTCTGTCGCATTGCCTTGGTCAAGCCTCTTCAAGCTGGCAGTTTTTAATTCATTTTCACTTTGCTATGTAATTGCACTTGTGTTTTATTTTGGATTTGGCACGGTTTGGGTGGACAATTTCCCTTGAGATTCCAGCTTGCTCACTGATATAGCAAGTTGGCTCACTTGGTTCTCCAAATTTTGAATGCTCGACTTCGTTTCCTGTTAAAAAGTAAGAGTGCTACTAGCAAGAGATTGCACAATGTCTTCTAAAGATATACTTGATTTTACAGTTTGATAATTTTCTCTTCGCTGAAAATTTTACTGTCTATTCCCATAGCTAAGGTTTGGATGATCTCCCCATCTCAGATTGTACGTATTTGAAAATGTATCATACTTCCTATATTGTCCATTGAATCCTCCAATTACATTAACCTGTTGCTCACCTTTCTAAAAGGTAAGATACATATCTGTGGGATGGTAAGCTTGTTTGCAAATGCCATAAGTCCATACATTATTTCCTACAACCAATTGTTGAATTACAGCGGTATGTTGTAAAATTTTAGAATCTAAAGATGCAATACTTACCTCATTAACATTCCTTGGAATGTCCTCATCTCGACCATACTATCTAGAGTTGGCAGCCATTTTTAGAATAAAATTTTATCTTTTAGATTAAAATTTTACCTTCTTCAGGTTCTATTTTTTAAATGGCACCTCTACTAGCAACATCTTTTATCTTCCTTTCTAATGGCAAAACTCCTTCATAGAAGTTGGCTCCCGAATTGGCTTGTTTTTGCAATTTGGTTCCTTTCCTCAACCGTTTTGCAATCTTCTCGATTTTTGGATCAAACTGAATTCTACTATTTTCAAACCTAGTTATAAAAATAAAAATAAACTTTTAAAAGTCCCCGGCAACGGTACCAAAATTTGACGGGTGTCGAATCTGTTAATTAAAACTGATTTCCCTTTTCTTAAATTAAAATATTTTATAGATAGAGTACATGAGTGTCGATCCCACAGAGATCTTAAAATTACTTAATCTTATGATAAGTTAGAAAAAGAAGAATTATTTAAAGCAGAAAGAGAGAAGAAAAAAATTGCTATTTGAAAGGTAGATTTTAATAATAAACTAAAAAAATAAAAATAATGCAATTAGAATAGTGAAACAAATAATTAAGTTAAAGACTTAGTCGAAGATAATCAAAATTGAGAGGTTTACAATTGATCATTGATTAAAAATGTAGTTCATTTTATTATTCATTGTTTGGTTATAGTGTTCAAACAAGTAAATCCAACCAATTCTTATGATTAAATTAATCTGCATAGCACTTAAATTAATTCCTAGTTAATTAATAATCCCATCAAGCGTGTAGAATTAATTAATTAACTACTTTAAGAGAGAAAAACCCAAACTTGATCAATAATAATAAGAGAATTATTTAAATTAAATCAATTAATTATTTAACATAAATAAATATGTTAATTGCTACTTGTATTAACTCAATTAAACAATTACATATTTACTTGGGTTAATTAGCAATATGCTGTCTTTTTAGAAGATTCAATAGACCTCTTGAATTCTTAAGAAAATAATAATGGAGGTGATATTTCTCAAAACCTTAATAAGATGAACAGAAATTAAGAACAAAACCTTACAACTTTTTAAATAAATCTCAATTTAATTAACCTTCAACTGAATAAAAGAGTTTAGCCTTTAAAGACAATGATAAAATTGCAGAAAATAAAAGAAGAATAGAAGAAGAATAGAAGAAGAATTCGGTCAAGAGGAACCAAAAAAGAGAGAGGAGGTGATAAGAAGAGATGATTTTCTACTTCTAGGACAGCCTTTATATAGGTTTTTCCCAAACAAAAAGATAATTATTCATATTTTTTAAAAAAAAAAGTAAAATAAATCTATTACCCCTATGATGACTCTTATCCTAATCCTGATCTGATTGTATTTGCATCTATCTGAAATAGTTTTGAACTCTGTACAACTGCCAAAACCGAAATCCTAGAATCTTTCCATCGGCTTGGGCTGCAGCCTTAGGCAAAACTGTATCTTCCGATCAGAAAAAACTCTAAAAACAACCTTTTTTGGTTTCTTTTCTCATTTTCAGTTAAAAACCTATCCAAAATTAAAATATAAGTAAAACTAATTATTTACATCAAAATCATAATAAAATTATGGAATTTAACATGAAAAAAATTGATGAGTTTTGCAGGTCATCTGGTATACAGGTAATAAATCTAGACTTAAATGACATGGCAAACTATGTAAAATTATGAATAGAACCTGAGCTCATATGTTGGTATCACTTCTAAGCTAAACTCGTGAATGTGGACAGGAACACCCAGCACAACACAAAGTCGTTGACATTTTAAAGTTGCATCGTTGTCCTGAAGATCGCCAAGTGACCCTAGGATCAACTGTTCCATCATACTTGTCCAAACTTGGCAGCTTGAACTTGAAAGCAAAAGTTTCTGCTAGGATCTCTTCTAACAGAGGTGAGGCATCATCTAGACCATAGTCCTCCTCTTGCTCCTTCTGGTAACTTTTCACGACTTGGACTAGCTTTCAATCGATGTCCTTTAGAGCCTCATCTGATGATTCATCATCCTCCAACTTGGCCTTTCCTTTGGACTGCATTTAGGTCGCTTTCGTCCAAGTACTTGGGTCTCACTGGAAACTTCTTCCCTTATCCTGGGAGCCATAAATAAGGTCTCCTCTTGAGCCTTATATTATTTGAGAGTGGCCTGCAGCCTTTTGATGTATTGAAGCATTTGCTCATTATTCAGATTGTTGAGATCAATCTCATTGACCATAGAAGGTGTGTTTTATCCACTGTTAGGGGTGGAAGAAATGATGACCCTTTTGTTGGTAGCAGTCTTAGTAGCAGTTTGTGAATTGTCAGCCATTTAGAGAATGAAAGGAAAAGAGAAGTGTCTTTAAAAGAAAAATAAATAGAAGACCGATTTTAATTCAAATGAACATGGAGAATTCAATGAATTTCTCAGCAATAGTGTAATACCCGGCTAGATTCCGGCGTCAGAATTCCAACCTTCCGACGGAATCCCCATTGGAATCCGGAATCTCGGATGTCGAAACCTCTGTTCTACTGCTCTCATTGCTTTCCTCAGCTCATTTGCCCTAATCACTTTTCAGGTACGCCTCTTCTTTTACCATGGATAGTTCTAGTCTCCCCGATGTCATCAACCAGGAGTCTACCATCACCCCGTCTAACATTAGGAATTTCATCTCCAGGGAATACCTGGATACCCCTCTTTACCACATCCGAGCTCCTTACCGGAATGAGAGAATTGTTCTTCCTGATCCTTCTCCCCGTGGCTTAATCGACCCTCAAAGGGACGTCAGTTTAGTCTTCTTCATCAAACAGAGGGAATATGGTCTGTCCTTCCCCTTTTCTTCTTTCTTTAAAGAGGTCTTCCAGTATTTCGAGATCACCCCTCTTATGCTAACCCCTAACTCCGTTCTTTTCATGTCTTGCTTTGAATCTGCATGTCTGAGCTAGGGATTTACACCCACGATTCACCTGTTCGTCAGCATCTTCCGGCTAGTCAAAGCGAGCCAAAAATTTTATTATTTTACCCCCCGCGGAGGATTGTCCATTTTCACGGGCTACAAGGACTCCATCAAGGGCTGGGTAGAGGGTTTTCTTGTGGTAGAACTGAAGACGGGGTTGGCTTGGGAGCTTAACCTCCCCTAGGAAGGGGTCTCTCTGGGTTGTAACGACCTGCCCCAGTTGAGCCTTACCGAACAGATTGGGTTTCTTCGTCTGACTTCTGTGGACAAGAAGTACGACGTCGAGAAGTGTATGTTTGCCTGTAATCTTAAGGATATCCAGGATGCGGGTATTGTGCTTTGTCCAGCCGTTTTGCCTTTTCTTTGTGATTTCTACTAGGGATTTGTAATACCCGGCTAGACACCGGTATCGAAATCCCTACCGTCCGGTGGGATCCCGGATGTCGGAAACCTCTAGAAGGGTAAAACCATGTTTTTGTAAAATATTTTAATGTATTTTATGTTTTTAAGTAAAAAGGAAATTGAGTTTTGTATGGAAATGACCAAGGAGGCATTTCCAGGTTCGGCCGCCGAACCTCAAGTTCGGCCGCCGAACGTGGGATGGGTTAGGGGGACATGTTAGACTTCTGAAAGTCTCAAAAGGTTCGGCCGCCAAACTTCATGTTTGGCCGCCGAACTTGCATGAGATGTGGGGGCACGTTCGGCTGCCGAAAGGTGGTCTGCCAGCCCTATATAAGAGCTCCATGGCCGAAACGGGCGAGTTTTCTCCCCATTTTCGGCCACAATGAGTTCATGCTCTCCTTTGGTTCATTTTTTATGTTTTTCCTCCGATCTTCCATGTTTTAACAAGCTCTATGTTGATTTGAAGAGATTGGAGCAAAAAGAGCAAGTTTTGAAAACTTGGAGACCAAAGAGCGGATCTCTCCCATCTCCGAGTTGGATCGTCTCTCCTCTCATTCTATAAGAGGTAAGAGTAGATCCATAGTTCCTTTCATGTTTTAAGTAAGTTTTATGAAGTTTCTTGGGGTAGAAATGCATGTGTAGGTTTATGTTGAGTTTTTGGTTAAATGTGTGTTTATGAGCAATGTATGTTGGGTATACATGTTTGATGTATTGTAGATGGGGTTTAGGATAGTTTGAAGCCCCTAGGAGCTTGTATGCTTGAGTAGGCATGTTGTAGAATAGGAAAATGCATGATTGAATGAGTTGGGAGGCGTTTATGCATGTTGAGCTGAGTTTCTGCCCTTTTGGGAGAAACCAGGTTTGGCAGCCGAAGGTTCTTTCGGCCGCCGAACCTGCCTGTGGTAGCATGAATCGGTTGCCGAACCCTGCCCCCGAAAGATGACTTTCGGCTCTGGAAGGGACTTTCGGCCGCTGAAGGTGCCGCCGAACATGCATGAGTTTTGTCTCTGGAGGGAACCTTCGGCCGCCGAAAGTGCCGCCGAAGGTGCATGACTTTCGGCTCTGGAGGGCCTTTCGACCGCCGAACCTGCCGCCGAAAGTGCCCTGTTCAGCCCTCCTTTGCATGTTTTCTATGGATGTTTTAAGGTGTTTTAGGGGGTTTTTGGGGAGTATTTTAGAGTCTTGTTCCTAGATGTTTGGTCTCTCATTTGAGTCCACTTGTGTAGGTTCGGACCCGAGGAACCGAGGACCCCAGCAGTGAATCAGCTGCTCCAGTGTCTGGTCTGAGCTAACCAGAGGTGAGTGGAATAACTCTTTATGTTTTAAAGTAAATAATAAATGTTTCAGCATGATTCATGCATCACGAATGCCATGAGAAATAATAGGTTGTTGCATTAAAATCCACGAATATGTTGCACTGCATTCTTTATTGTGGATGTGGGTGAATGTTGTATGATCCAATTAGTCCCTGAGGAAAGACCAAGACCCCATTCTACGGCCTGGCACGGTATGAAAGACCAGGACTCCATTCTACGGCCTGGCATGGTATGGAACGTGAAGACCAGGTGCCCAGATGAGGCCCTGGGGCAATGGTAAGTAATGTTATGATATGATAGGAAGACCAGGACCCCATTCTACGGCCTGGCACGGATATGATGCTGGGACTATTTGGTGACAGGTTTACCCTTGATGTGATTTGTCTGTGATGTGACGCATTTCATGAAAGCATGAATGTTAATATATGTTTTTACTATTCTGCTCACTGGGCTTTATAGCTCACCCCTCTCCCTTAATCCCCAGGTTTGCAGGTACAGGATAGAGCAGGAGGTCGGATAGAATAAAGTCTTAGTCATGTAATAGCTCGTAGTGGACATGAAGGATATTGTAATGTAATGTTGAGTTATGTAATGTAATGATGATATTGAGGTTTAGAAGTGTGTTTGACCATAGTATGTTGTAAATCCCTTTTTAGATACATGATCTTAAATTTTTATGGATGTTTATGTTTAACCAAACTTAATGCATGATTATGTCACCCCATTGGAGCATTGATGAGAACTCCAAGGTGGGGTTAATGTTAATGTATATGTTAATGCATGCACAGGTTGAGTTTGGTTCATGAATGAAAAAGAAAAGTTCAAATTTTTATGTATGTTGTTGATCATGTATGGGATTAAACAGGCTCTCAGGATGTATGTTAGGCTTGCTACGGGTCCCGGCGGCCTTAAGCCGATCTGGATCCTAGCGCCGGTAGCGGTCCAATTTTCGGGTTGTTACAGATTGGTATCAGAGCCCTAGGTTCATATGGTCGGACCTAGAGTGTCAGGCTCATAGATGTTCTAGAAGGTCAAGCACAATAGGATGATCATGTCCACTAGGATAGGATAAAGAGTCCTGTCTTGAATGATGATGTGAAATGCCATGATTTTATGCATGTGCATTAATGATATGCTATGTATGTGATGCATGTGATGCGGGTTCATGTGTTTGTACATGAAGCATTTGATGCTAATGTTCTATGTGATGTGTATTGTTTTTCAGAAAACAGGATGAGAGGAACTCGTTGATCTGCGCGATTGACTGGAGTACCACCCCAGGACGAGGGCACTGATGCCCGTCCTTCTGCATTGCCTAGGGCAATGTCTAGTAGGTCCAGTAGAGAAAGAGCAATAAGAGACCCTAGAAGGTCTTTGGATCTGGGTAGAAGCAGATCAATGAGGGGAACAGTGCAAAGGGATATGTCAGAGGATGTGTGGGATCAGATGGATGTGGATCAGAGGAGGGATGGCAGTCTCGGAGTAAGTATGTCGGAAGAGGGGATGGGAGAGTCCCAAGGAGGCACTCAGGCCTCAGGATTTGTTCAGCTACCTTACTACCCACCCTTTTCACATAATCCCGGGTATTCGATGGGAGGTACATCGGATTACCCCAGTTTTAACCCTTATCACTCTCAGATGCCATACCCACCTTTTTATCCACAATACCCACAGTACCCTATGTATCCACCCCCACCCTACCATCCAGGTACATCAAACCCTACCCCAAGGGATGCTGCACCTCCTTCACCACCAGCAGCCCCTACTGTCCCAGAAACCCAAATGCCTAAACCTAGCTCATCTGAGGGGAGCAAGGTCAAGATGACCGATTACATGAAGCTGGGTGCTCCCCAGTTTGAAACCGGTGATGATCCGTTTGTGTACCTTGAGAGGGTCAAGACAATTACAGATGAGATAGGAGCTGATGACAGTAGAGCCATTCAGATGGCTGGGTTCACACTAAAATGCAAGAAGGCCCGAGAGTGGTTTAAGAACTATGTGAACCCGAGGTTGGACAGCCTATCATGGGAGGAGTTTGCAAATGAGTTTGCAGGATGGGTTTTCCCTGACAGTTCAAGAGAATTGAAGATGATTGAGTTCGAGCAGCTGAGGTAAACGGATGAGATGAGTATGGATGAGTATACAGACAGATTCTTGGAGTTGTTGCCGTTTGCTGGGCAAAATCTGGATACAGATCAGAAAAAGTCAAGGAGGTATATCATGAAGCTCTATTCCAGGTATTCCTCCTTGATTCAGTCAGCAGAGAGGGAGAGTTTCCATGCCATAGTGGATATGGCTCGGAGGATGGAGGCTAGTGCAATAATCGAGGGGAAAGTCAAGCAGTCAGTGGCACAGCCTTCTGGTTCCAAGACCCCAGGTGGGGGAAAGTTAGACCCTTCTTCTCTGAGTTCAGGCAGTAAGAGATGGGGTAAAGCCAAGTCTAAGAAGAACAAGTTCTGGAGCAAGATCAAGTCTGGTCTGGGATTAGGAAGTGGTTCGAGCTCAGGTGCAGAAAATGCAGTATGCAAGAAGTGTGGGAAGTCGCACAAAGGAGTATGTTTGGTTGGGACAACAGCCTGCTTCAGATGTGGGCAGGAGGGACACATGGCACGGGAGTGTCCTAGGGCAGCTTTTGTGGCACAGTCTCAGCAGACAGCTTCAGGCAGTGTGGCACAGCCAGTAGCTCCAGCCGCGACTCAGGCTAGTGGCAGAGGCAAAGGGGCAGCCTCTTCTTCAGCAGGTTTCAGGGGTGAGGGTCCATCAGCTCCGGCACGGATCTTCACCATGACTCAGCAGGAGGCAAACACATCCAACACCGTGGTGTCAGGTAATCTCATCATTGGTTGTTCAGATGTGTATGCATTATTGGACCCTGGTGCATCTCATTCTTTTATTGCTCCGAGGGCCATCGAGAGGTTGGGATTGATGGTCTCTGGGTTAGAGTGTCCCCTATGGGTCAGTGGACCCAAGTGTGACCCGTCGGTGGCAGAGTCAGTCTGCCAGTATAGTCTAGTTTTTGTAGAGGGAAGAAGCCTTTCTGCCGACCTTGTGGTTCTAGACTTGACAGATTTTAACGTCATTCTAGGGATGGATTGGCTATCTACTCATGGTGCTACCTTGGATTGCAGAGACAAGGTAGTCAAGTTCAGATGTCAGGATGGGTTAGTGGTTGTCTTCAGAGGAGACAGGGGGAGTACACCTAGAGGTTTGATATCAGCCCTTCAGGCTCGTAGGCTACTCAGGAGGGGTTGTCAGGGTTTTCTGGCTCATGTGAGGGAGCTGGATAGTCATGTTAGAGAACCTGCCTCAGTGCCAGTGGTCAGTGAGTTCTTAGATGTGTTCCCAGACGAGCTGCCAGGTTTACCACCTGCCAGGGAGATAGAGTTCGAAATTGAGTTGATGCCTGGAACTAGACCGATCTCTATCCCTCCCTACAGGATGGCACCCGCAGAATTGAAAGAGATTAAGGAGCAGTTGCAAGAGTTGGTAGATAGAGGATTCATTCGACCGAGTACCTCACCTTGGGGTGCTCCAGTGCTATTTATGAGAAAGAAAGATGGATCCCTTAGACTTTGTATCGACTACAGACAGTTGAACAAGGTCACTACCAAGAACAAGTACCCGTTGCCAAGGATCGATGATCTATTCGACCAGCTAGCAGGAGCAGGTTGTTTCTCTAAAATAGATCTGAGATCTGGGTACCATCAGCTGAGGATAAGAGAAGAGGATGTGCCGAAGACAGCTTTCAGGACCAGATATGGGCATTATGAGTTCCTTGTGATGCCGTTCGGGTTAACCAACGCCCCTGCAGCATTCATGGATCTCATGAACAGAGTGTTTAGCCAGTACCTGGATCACCTTGTTATTGTCTTCATAGATGATATCTTAGTGTATTCCAGAAATGCAGAGGAGCATGCCCATCATCTGAGGTTAGTTCTGCAGACCTTGAGGGAACATGGCTTGTATGCCAAGTTCTCCAAGTGTGAGTTCTGGTTGGGGAGCATTTCATTCTTGGGGCATGTGGTGTCAGAAACTGGAATCGAGGTAGACCCCAAGAAAGTGGAAGCTGTAGCTAACTGGCCCAGACCCACTACAGTGACAGAGATCAAAAGCTTCTTGGGCTTGGCAGGTTACTACAGGAGGTTCGTTCAGGACTTCTCTAAGATTGCAGCTCCCATGACCAGATTGACTAAGAAGAACCAGAGGTTTGTGTGGACCGACCAGTGTGAAGAGAGCTTTGAGGAGCTAAAGAAGAGGTTGACTTCAACACCAGTGTTAGCTCTGCCATCTAGTAATGAAGACTTCTCAGTGTATGGTGATGCGTCCCGTGTGGGACTGGGTTGTGTGCTAATGTAGAATGAAAGGGTGATTGTTTATGCTTCTAGACAGCTGAAGAAGCACGAGTTGAATTACCCTACACATGACCTAGAGATGGCAGTAGTAATCTTTGCACTCAAGATGTGGAGGCACTACCTTTATGGGATTAAATGTGAGATCTTCATAGATCATAAGAGCCTACAGTACATCCTGAGTCAAAGAGATTTGAATTTGAGGCAGAGAAGATGGGTAGAACTGCTTAGTGACTATGATTGCAAGATCCAGTACCATCCGGGTAAGGCGAATGTTGTGGCAGATGCCTTAAGTCGAAAATCACTTGGCAGTATGTCCCATATTGCAGCAGAGAGAAGACCAGTGGTGAGGCAGTTCTTCGAGCTTATGAATGAAGGTCTACAATTGGAGTTGTCTGGTACAGGTGCTTTAGTAGCCCAGATGAGAGTGGCACCCGTGTTTCTAGAGCAGGTGGCTCAGAAACAGCATGAGGACCTAGAGTTAGTAAAGATTGCCAGGACTGTTCAGTCAGGCAAAGATAGTGAGTTCAGATTCGACAGCAAAGGGATCCTCCGCTATGGGAATAAATTATGTGTACCAGATGATGTGGGACTGAAGGGAGACATTATGAGGGAAGCTCATAATGCCAGATACAGCGTTCACCCCGGAGCCACCAAGATGTATCAAGATCTGAAGAAAGTGTATTGGTGGCCAGCTATGAAGAGAGAAGTGGCACAGTTAGTGTCAGCCTGTGAAGTGTGTCAGAGGGTGAAGTTGGAACATCAGAAGCCAGCTGGAATGCTTAACCCACTACCTATTCCAGAGTGAAAATGGGAGAATATAGCCATGGACTTCGTGGTGGGGTTACCGGCAACATCCAACAGATTGGACTCCATATGGGTGATTGTGGATAGACTCACCAAATCTGCTCACTTCATTCCTATCAGGAGTGGCTATTCTGTGGACAAGTTGGCGCAGGTGTATGTAGATGAGATTGTCAGGCTGCATGGGGTTTCTGTTTCAATAGTGTCTGATAGAGGGCCCCAGTTCACCTCCAGGTTTTAGCGGAGTCTGCAGAACGCTATGGGTACCAGGTTGGATTTTAGCACTGCTTTCCATCCACAAACGGACGGACAATCAGAGAGGACCATCCAGACAATAGAGGATATGCTCAGAATGTGTGTGCTGGATTTTGGCGGTTCTTGGAGGCAGCATCTACCCTTGGTGGAGTTTGCCTACAATAACAGCCATCATGCTAGCATAGGGATGGCTCCATATGAAGCTTTGTATGGAAGGAAGTGCAGGTCACCTGTTTGCTGGGAAGAAGTTGGGGAAAAGGCCTTGGCAGGGCTTGAGCTAGTAGAGATCCCCAGTAGGGTGGTGCCCATAATCAGAGAAAGAATCAAGACTGCTGCAAGCAGGCAAAAGAGTTATGCAGATATCCGCAGAAGGCAAGTAGAATTTCAGGAGGGGGATTTGGTATTGCTCAAGGTGTCTCCAATGAAAGGGGTGATTCGGTTTGGGAAGAAAGGTAAGCTAGCTCCATGGTACATCGGATCCTTCGAAGTCTTGCAAAAGATTGGGAATGTATCGTACAAGCTGGACTTGCCTGCTTCAATGGAAAGAATCTATCCGGTTTTCCATGTTTCTATGTTGAGGAAATTCGTGTCAGATCCAGGCAAGGTTCTTAGTGAGCCTGATGTGGAGATCCAAGAGGATCTCACCTATGTTGAACAGCCAGTACGGATCCTAGACACCCAGATCAGAAAGCTAAGGAACAAGGAGATCCCGATGGTAAAAGTCCTTTGGAATCACCACAACATCGAAGAGTGTACTTGGGAGACACGGGAGTCCATGCTCCGGCAATATCCTCATCTCTTCTAAGGTAAGTGTTATGTGTTTTGTATGTATGTTCATGTTTTATGTTATGCCATGTTTGTTTGGTGAATATTCGGAGACGAATGTTCTTAAGGGGGGAAGAATGTAATACCCGGCTAGACTCCGGTATCGGAATCCCTACCATCCGATGGGATCCCAAATGTCGGAAACCTCTAGAAGGGTAAAACCATGTTTTTATAAAATATTTTAATGTATTTTATGTTTTTAAGTAAAAAGGAAATTGAGTTTTGTATGGAAATGACCAAGGAGGCATTTCCAGGTTCGGCCGTCGAACCTCAAGTTCGACCGCCGAACGTGGGATGGGTTAGGGGGGCATGTTAGGCTTCTGAAAGTCTCAAAAGGTTCGGCCGCCGAACCTCATGTTCGGCCGCCGAACTTGCATAAGATGTGGGGGCACGTTCGGCTACCGAAAGGTGGTCTGCCAGCCCTATATAAGAGCTCCATGGCCGAAACGGGCGATTTTTCTCCCCATTTTCGGCCACGGTGAGTTCATGCTCTCCTTTGGTTCGTTTTTGATGTTTTTCCTCCAATCTTCCATGTTTTAACAAGCTCTATGTTGATTTGAAGAGATTTGAGCAAAAAGAGCAAGTTTTGGAAACTTGGAGACCAAAGAGCGGATCTCTCCCATCTCCGAGTCGGATCGTCTCTCCTCTCGTTCTACAAGAGGTAAGAGTAGATCCATAGTTCCTTTCATGTTTTAAGTAAGTTTTATGAAGTTTCTTGGGGTAGAAATGCATGTGTAGGTTTATATTGAGTTTTTGGTTAAATGTGTGTTTATGAGCAATGTATGTTGGGTATACATGTTTGATGTGTTGTAGATGGGGTTTAAGATAGTTTGAAGCCCCTAGGAGCTTGTATGCTTGAGTATTCATGTTGTAGAATAGGAACATGCATGATTGAATGAGTTGGGAGGCGTTTATACATGTTGAGCTGAGTTTCTGCCCTTTTGGGAGAAACCAGGTTCGGCAGCCGAAGGTTCTTTCGGCCGCCGAACCTGCCTGTGGTAGCATGAATCGGCTGCCGAACCCTGTCCCCGAAAGATGACTTTCGGCTCTGGAAGGGACTTTCGGCCGTCGAAGGTGCCGCCGAACATGCATGAGTTTCGTCTCTGGAGGGAACCTTCGGCCGCCGAAAGTGCCGCCGAAGGTGCATGACTTTCGGCTCTGGAGGGCCTTTCGGCCGCCGAACCTGCCGCCGAAAGTGCCCTGTTCAGCCCTCCTTTGCATGTTTTCTATGGATGTTTTAAGGTGTTTTAGGGGGTTTTTGGGGAGTATTTTAGAGTCTTGTTCCTAGATGTTTGGTCCCTCATTTGAGTCCACCTGTGTAGGTTCGGACCCGAGGAACCGAGGACCCCAGCAACCGAGGACCCCAGCAGTGAATCAGCTGCTCCAGTGTCTGGTCTGAGCTAACCAGAGGTGAGTGGAATAACTCTTTATGTTTTAAAGTAAATAATAAATGTTTCAGCATGATTCATGCATCACGAATGCCATGACAAATAATAGGTTGTTGCATTAGAATCCACGAATATGTTGCACTGCTGTAACAGCCCGGAAACCGAACTGCCACCGGCACTAGGATCCAGATCGACTTAAGGTCGCCGGGACCCGTAGTAAGCCTGCTATCCTGTCTGTATACCTGTGAAGTCCCATACATGATCATACATTTTCTGTAAAAACATAAAACTTTTCTTTATTCCAAGGCTTAACCTGTGCATGCACTCTCTCTGTGCTCTACCAATCCCTACTAGAGCTCCTCATGGCTCTAGGCGGATCAATCTCATAATGTTAAGCCTGGTTTGCTCATAAACATACAACAATAAAAAAACATACATAAACTGATCATGTGACTCCACAAAGGGATTACAATTCTTATAGTCAAGCACCATGCTATACACTATACATAAACCTTATCTCTTTACATTTACATGTCCACACTAGCTATTACACCACTTTGTACTCTTCCTGTACCCTGCTGAGTTCTCTCTGATCTCTGAACCTGCACAACTGAAGTTAGGGGAGAGGGATGAGCTACGATAGCCCAGTGAGTAGAATAGGTAAATAACAGGTGATAAAACATGCTCTCATGGAATGCAACACAGAATCACATCACCTCGGCCGGACGGATCAAAACTCCCTCTATCTCATCTGGGGTACCTAAGTACCATGTGCCTGGTCCCCGTAGGGCTGTTCCAGGTCTTTGTATATGTGCCTGGTCCCCGTAGGGCTGTTCCAGGTCTTTCCTCTGAGGGCTAATGAATCCTCACGAAGTCCGTGCCGTCTCACATAAGCAATGTACAAGGAGCAGTGCCAAGTACAAGGATAAATGCAATGCATCATCTTTGTGTACACTAATGCACTCACCCTAAAGCATATTCATGATGCATGAAGCATGATAAAATATCAGTTCTCATATTAAAACATTAAGTTAATTTCCACTCACCTGGTTATCTCTGAACTGACTCTGCAGGTTCTGACACTGGACTCACTGCTGACCTCCCTGATTCCTCTGGTCCGTACCTACACAGGTGGACTCAAATGAGGGACTAAACGCACTCAAGAACATCTCTACGAAACTCCCCAAAACCCCTCTAAACAATCCTCAAACCATCACATAAAACATGCAAAAGAAAGCTGGACAGGGCACTTTCGGCGGCAGATTCGGCGGCCGAAACCCCACTCCAGAGACGAAACTCATGCATGTTCGGCGGCACATTCGGCGGCCGAAGGTCTCGTCCAGAGACGAAACTCACACACTTTCGGCGGCCGAACTCCCTCTTTCGGCGGCCGAAAGTCCCTTTCTAAACCGAAAGCCTAGCTTTCGGGGGCAACCTTTGGCAGCCGAACTGCCTCCACAAAGGGTTCGGCGGCCGAACCTTCCTTCGGCGGCCGAACCTGGTTTTGCCCGAAGGACAGAACCCTGCTCTGTTTCATGCAAACTTTGCCCAAAAACCTACAAACATGCATAGCAACTACTCCCAACTAGCATATACACATATATGCGCACAAAGGGGTCTCAAACTACCCTAAAACCCCAAACAAACATAGCACATAACACTTAATCATGCTAGAACACCACAAATCACCAAAAACCTCACCTAAACCTAAACATGCAAACTACCCATACAAACTTCATAAAACCTTTCAAAATCAACAAAGAAGCTCAGGATCTTCTACCTCTTACACAACTTGAGGATGAAGGATCCTAACGTGGAGATATGAAGAAAAGCTCTCCCAAAGCTCCAAGCTTCAAACCTTGGTTCTTTTGCTCAAAACCTTCATAAATCACCAAAACTCTTAAAACTCTTGAAAGATTTGATGAAAATCATGGAAAACATGAAAGTCAACGTAGGAGAGGCTGGAACTCACCTCTGGCTGCAAGTGGAGGAGAAATACCCTCCTTCCACCGACCCTTGGCCCTTTTATAGGTGGCTGGCCAGACCACCTTCGGCAGCCGAACGTGAAGCCGCAACCATGCAATGTTCGGCGGCCGAAAGTGACCTTCGGCGGCCGAACCTTTGCATTTCTCCCTTGTTGCTTTTCTTTCAAAACTCAAGTCTTTTACCACTTCAAAACATGAAAACCAGTGAAAATACCTTGCAAAACATCTGTATTACCCTTCTCGAGGGTTCCGACACCCGAGATTCCACCGGACTATAGGAATTCTGATGCCGGACTCGAGCCGGGTATTACAACTGCATTCTTTATTGTGGATGTGGGTGAATGATTTATGATCCAATTAGTCCCTGAGGAAAGACCAGGACCCCATTCTACGGCCTGGCACGGTATGGAACGTGAAGACCAGGTGCCCAGATGAGGCTCTGGGTCAATGGTAAGTAATGTTATGATATGACAGGAAGACCCGGACTCCATTCTACGGCCTGGCACGAATATGATGCTGGGACTATTTGGTGACAGGTTTACCCTTGATGTGATTTGTCTGTGATGTGACGCATTTCATGAAAGCATGAATGTTAATATATGTTTTTACTATTCTGCTCACTGGGCTTTATAGCTCACCCCTCTCCCTTAACCCCCAGGTTTGCAGGTACAGGATAGAGCAGGAGGTCGGATAGAGTAAAGTCTTAGTCATGTAATAGCTCGTAATGGACATGAAGGATATTGTAATGTAATGTTGAGCTATGTAATGTAATGATGATATTGAGGTTTAGAAGTGTGTTTGACCATAGTATGTTGTAAATCCCTTTTTAGATACATGATCTTAAATTTTTATGGATGTTTATGTTTAACCAAACTTAATGCATGATTATGTCACCCCATTGGAGCATTGATGAGAACTCCAAGGTGGGGTTAATGTTAATGTATATGTTAATGCATGCATAAGTTGAGTTTGGTTCATGAATGAAAAAGAAAGTTCAAATTTTTATGTATGTTGTTGATCATCTATGGGATTAAACAGGCTCTCAGGATGTATGTTAGGCTTGCTACGGGTCCTGGCGGCCTTAAGTCGATCTGGATCCTAGCGCCGGTAGCGGTCCGATTTTCGGGTCGTTACAGGATTATGCTAACCTATTCTGATTTTGTATTGTTTGTAGCTTCTGACATCGAGATGGACCAAATTAAGCCTCCGAAGAACTTAGTTCTGTCTAGGGAGAGCATGAATGCTGCGCTGGATGCCCTCCGAGCTGGGCGATGCGTCTCAGAGGCTACTGAAGAAGTGGCCCGGGTTATTTCTTCCAGGACGGTTAGCCGACCTCCTACCCTAACTTCTTCTCGAGCTCCTAAGCCGAGCTCTCGAAGTACCAAATCTTCCAGGCCATCTAGCCGTAGCAGGCCGAGCTCGGCCAATCAATCTTCCCAGGCTCCAAAATCTACGCAAGTTGCAGTTTCTAGGAAGGAGGGGACTCCCCAGATTGCCACCGGGTCGATTGAGGACATCGAGCTGGCGAGGAAGGATCTGGTTGCGCCTTCTAGAGGTATTTCTGAGGAGGTGCCTGGGACAAACCCTGCCATCGTCAACACCCCCGAGGGTGAGAAAGTGACCAGCCTGGCAGGGGAAGATATTCAGGGGGCCGTTACTGAAGTTGCCCCTGTCATTGAGGGAGTAGGACCCGATCCAGTTGATGACGAGGCCGTAGCGGAGGAGGTCGGGAGTAAGCGTCCTCCTCCTTCTGATGCACCTGCCCCTGCTCCTAAGAGATCTCGTGCTTCACAAAGGCCGGCTCTGGCCCTGCCTGCTATTGGAAAAGAGAAGGCTTCTGTAGTGCCTCTGTTGTCTGCCCCGGATGACGACATCCTGAATGCAGAGGACATCACTCACCAGTCCCCAGCAAGCGTGGTGGCTGAGTTAATCCGAGAGCGGATGTTTGGCGGGGTTACGGAAGCCTCAGACCCTCGCTTGCTTGCTCTCACTGGCCTTCTGGCCAGCTCCACTCGTGAGCAGGCAGCATTCCGATCTCGCCCTCGGGGGGAGCTAGGAGATATTATCAGGGAGATGCTCCTTATGGTAAGTTGTCCTTTCCGATTTCTGTCCATACTTTAGTTTTCTTCATTTCTTTGTTTTGACAGTTTTCCCTCTTTGCTAGGTGACGGACCTCTTCATAGAGGTAGATGCTCGCGACCACGCTCTTCAGGAGTCAGTGGATCGCCGGGTCGATGAGGCACGTTTGGAGGAAAACTTGTCTACCAGCAGTGATGCCCGAAGCAATCTCGCCGCAGCTCAAGAGCATTCCAAGTCCTTATAGGCAGAGCTGGCATATGCCCTGGATGCTCTCAAGAGAGCGGATGAGAAGGCAGCTGAGGCAGATATTCGTTGTAAAGAAGCCCTAAAACAGCTGTCTTCTCCGGAAGAGGTTCAAAGGGAGAGAGATGAGGTCCGCCACCAGTATGAGGCCTTGAAGACAGATTCTGAGGCAGCCTGGTTCCAACACGAGGTAGTGATGGCTTAGAGGGAGGAAGTCCTGGCTCGGGTAGTGGTCCTCGAGCAGGAGTTGGTCAAGTGGGCAGAAAGTTTTAAAGACCTGACCTTGGAGGCTGAGACAACAAAACTCCAAAATCAACATCTCAGCCAAGAGATCAAGGCTTTGAAGAAGAGATGCTCAGCCCTGCTTGAGGATGCTAAGCTGGCTGAAGATAGGGTTCAGCTGGAGTGTGAGGAGTGCCTGCGGGAATTCAAGGAGTCAGCCAAGCTGAAGAAGGAGATTGAACAGGCCTGTGAAGTTCGTCTTCAAGCTTACAGGGACTCTCCTGAGTTGAAAGCAGAGATAGCTGAGGCCTGCCAGGCACGACTTGCAGAGTACAAGGCCTCTGACGAACTGAAGACGGCTATTTGACGAAAGGGCTTCCGTATGTTCGCGTCTGGCTTTAATCGAGGTTTGAGGGAGGCCAAACAGGCTCCTTCCGCTCCGTTGTCTAAACTCCGAGCCAAAGAGGAAGACTCTGATGGCGAGGAGGTGCTTTATGGAGAGGATGACCTGCCCCTACCTAAGGAAACTTCTCACACTTCAGCTGGGCCCTCTGATAAGGACACTGGGCTAGGAGAAAAGGAAGATATGGAGGTCCTCGAACCTGAGGAGGACAACTCCAGGCCTCAAGAGGAGGACGTAGAGCTAGGAGGGGAAGGTGCTGGGCCCCAGGGGCAAGAGATGGTACTTTATGCAGGTGATGGGAGGTCTGAGCAAGAGGGCGCCAAACCTCCCCTAAGCAGTAATGTAAATACTAATGTAGAGGGCAGTAGTGTAGATAGTGAAATACCTAGGAATGTAAGCCCTTTGAGGACAATCTTTCCTCCCATAATCTTAGACGATTAGATTGTAAATTTTCCCTCTCTTTTATTGAAATTTTATTTTTGTTTACTTGAATTCTTTTTTGTCTTTCATTTATATTCGAGCTGTTCTTACTTCTACTTATCAATAATGAAACACTTATATTGTGTGCTTCGTAATTTTTCTAAGGAATCCACTATACTGTCTTTCCTTTTTGCCTTCAAGCTCGTCAGAACTGAAATATTATCAATTGACTAGACTTTTGATTTATAAATTTATCTATTTCACTAAGGCATACTTACCCGTATGCTCTTTCCGAGCTGAACTGGCCGTGCCTGCTAGCTCTGTTTTCAATAGTGGGTTAAACTCGTGATCTTTTGAGGTGATGAGCAGGGCTGGCCTTTTTGCTTTTAGTTCTGATTTGACAGGAGCTGAAGCTGGGTCTCATCTGCTCACGCCATTGGATTTCTCCTCAGGTTGCCCCTTTACCTCCTCAGCATTTATTACATGAGTGGTGAGGGGGTAAATCCCTAGACGTCATTTGTAATCGTCTGGTTTCACTTTAGGCGATTTTTTTGGTCAGGGCTTCCTACTGCCCCTAAGTGTTTTATGTGCTGTCTGCTCTCGAGCGTTTTACGGGCTCTTTGCTGCCCCTGGGTTTTACCAGTGTTGAGCTCACTTTCTTGTGGTCGGCATGGTGCTTTGGCGCTTTGGCGCCTGCGAGCCCTGCTTTAACCTGTAGTGGGTCGTACTGCTATATGATACAGGCGTTGAGGTACCTTGGTTTAATCTTGTTATGTGCTGGTTACTTTGTGAGGTCGAGGTCTTATTGGCTTTGTTAATCCGAGCTCTTTTAGGAGGTCGGATTTGAATTCTTTTATTTCTGTTTCAGCATCCTTTTGAGGTCAGCGTGGCATTTTGACGCCTTTGGTTGTTGTGTGAGATCAAAGTCTCTTTACCTTATGACTCGAGCTCCTTTGGGAGGTCGGAGTTTAGCTTTTCACTTATAGTTCCATGCACTAATCTGTTATATGAGGTCGGAACTATGTTCTTATGAGTTTGTTTTTGTGTGTGGTCGTTGTATACTACTGTTTGCTTGTGAGTATGTGATACTGGAAGATCGCTAGGGACCCCGGTCTTTGTTGCTTCGAGAGATCTTTGAGATCTTTACTGCTGTTTTTCGCTCCGGGAGGTCTTTTGAGATCCTCGCCGGCCCTTTTTGCTCCAGGAGATCTTACGGGATCCTGGCCGTTTTTGCTCCGGGAGGCCTTTTTGAGATCCTCGCCGGCTGTTTTTGCTCCGGGAGATCTTACGGGATCCTAGTCGTTTTTGCTCCGGGAGGTCTTTTTGAGATCCTCGCCGGCCGTTTTTGCTCCAGGAGATCTTACGCGATCCTGGCCGTTTTTGCTCCGGGAGGTCTTTTTGAGATCCTCGCCAGCCGTTTTTGCTCCAGGAGATCTTACGAGATCCTGGCCGTTTTTACTCCGGGAGGTCTTTTTGAGATCCTCGCTGGCCGTTTTTGCTCCAGGAGATCTTACGAGATCCTGGCCATTTTTGCTCCGGGAGGTCTTTTTGAGATCCTCGCCGGCCGTTTTTGCTCCAGAAGATCTTATGAGATCCTGGCCGTTTTTGTTCCGAGAAGATCTTTGTGATCCCGCCGGCCTTCTACCTTTCAGGAGGTCTCTATGTTTCCAGGAGGTCTTTTTGGTATCTGTTCTTTTCTTTTCCTGAGAGAGTTAATACTCATAATAATAGAGTTAATCATTGCATTTATAAGATGGTGTTATTTCGTGCTTACAAGAATTTCTTTTCACAAATATCTTAAGGAAAATACCTCTCTAGCTTGTTCAACCTTTTATTCCTCCAACGACCATGTTGATGGTCCCATTGGATCCATCATTCACCTGCCCTGCTCCCGCTCTTCTGAGTGTCTGTCCTGTTGGGTTTGGCTGAGGCCTTTGTTCTTCTGGTTTCTTTATGAAGTTCTTGAGGTGTCCCCTCTTTATTAGCCTTTCGATCTCAGCAATCAACTGGAAGCAGTTATTGGTGTCATGGCCGTTCGTGCGGTGGTACTGACAATATTTGTCAGGATCTCGCTGGTTCGATTCCGTTTTCATAGGCTTGGGCCACTGGAGGAACTCCTTGTCTTGGATGGCCATAAGCACTTCGGCTTTAGAGGCATTGAGAGGGGTCGATTTCTCTGGAACCCACGGGGGGAGTGACCTTTGTTCTAAGACCCGAGGAGGAAGAGGTCTTTGGTCCCTGCGCTCCCAGGGTTGTCTATACGGTTCAGGTCTCTTGCCATGCTTTTTCTCGTGCCTCTCCGGCCTTTCCTCCTCCAATGCTTTCCCCTTATCTGTCGCTCCTTTGGCGAACCTGCTTGTCACTAAGGCATCATCCTGCCTTATGTATTTTTTAGCCCGCTTCATTAGCTCGGCCAGTGAGGTCGGAGGCTTCCTGCTCAGTGAACCAAAGAACTCGGCTGAGGTCGTCCCTTTCTGCATGGCTTCTATAGCCCTTCCTTCATCGAGCTCGAAAATTTGCAAGGCTTCCGTGTTGAAACGGGTGACGTATTCCCTGAGTGATTCGTCTCTCCTCTGTCTGACCGTCTCCAGGTAACTCGTCTTCCTATCTGCGGGCACCCCGGCGATAAACCGGCTGATGAAGCGGGTGGCCAGATCTCCAAAGCTACTAATACTTTCTGCCTCAAGGCTGTTGAACCACGCTCGTGCTGGCCCCGAGAGCGTCGTAGGAAATACCTTGCACATCAGGGCGTCTGACAAAGTTTGCAGCTCCATAAAAGTCTTGTAGTTCAAGACATGCTCCCTAAGGTTCCTAGCCCCGTCGTATGCGGCCATAGGCGGCATCATAAACTTCTTGGGGACAGTCTCTTGCTGCACCCACTTCGAGAAGGGCGAAGAGGTGGGCAGGAGGGCCTGGTTCTGATCCTTCGTTCCTAGCTCGGCCAAGAGTTGCTCTCTCATCTTTTGCAACTTCTGGTCTACACTCTCCCCTTCCTGCCTGGGCTTCCTCTCCTGGTGCGCCTCCTCTTCCCATGTCTCACTCCCCACTCTTCCGGTGGTTCCGGCGGAGTAGCTATCGACTTCATCATTCTCTATCAGCTCCTTCACCCTCCTTTCATGAACTCGAGTTGCCGGCTCTTCCTCTTCTCCGGCTCTCCTCCTTCCGTCTCCGATTTCTTGGCTGACAGTTCTGGGGTGGTTGAAGGTAGGCTGAGGTTCGTTGGTCTGGGGTTCTTCTACCACCGGTGACATATTTCTGGGGGTGCTAAGGCCCCGTTGCTGCATTATCTGCCCCAACCAGTGGGCGGTGCTCTGTAGTTGGAGGGCCATGGTTTGGAGGTCTTGGTTGGACAAGGTGGCGGCGGAAGCATTCCCCGTCAGGCTTAGCGAGGGGTCGAAAGGGATTGGTGTTTGGTTGTTTGGCGTTGTAGGACTAGAAAAGGAGAACTGCTGCCCCTCTTGGGCAGAGCTCAGGTCATTTGGAGTGACATTGTTTTCGTTGTGATTAGCCATTGTGGATCTCAGTGGGTATTTGTGAGAGTGGAACTCCGGCGATGAAAAGATCTCCTTCGTTCCCACAGACGGCGCCAATTGATGATATGAGATCCAGAAAATAGAGTTTTACAATGGGTTCTGTAAAACTAGAAAAGCTTAGACCTAGAGGAGAGTATTTCTCCTTTTATATGTTTCCTTTTGTCTTCTAGTGACGTGTTAACAGAACGTGTATCATTGGACCACCTGTCCCTGCTACGTTGATACGGACGTACGAGGAAATCAGATCTCTGTCCCATGCGTAACGGTTCCCTGATTCTCCCCGAGCGCGCATGCAGATGGTCCCACAAGGTGAAGGGGCTGAACTCCTTCCTGGTTCTGAGCTGGGCTGGGGGATGAGGTTGAGACTAGGCCCGGAGAGGATCTGTCCATCGGGCCGGAAGAGCTAAGCCAGCCTGTTCTGAAGGAGCTGATTGGAGCCCGGTCTTTGAGCTGAATAGGCTGGACCCGGTTCTTAGGGGAGACTTAGAAACCTTCGAATTATGGGTCGTCCTAATGGGCCTGACCTTAGTCTGGAGTGAAGAAATCCAGCGGTCATCAGGTTAGATCTAATGTTATAGGGTTTGAGTTGGGTTGTTTATGAATGTTTGCTCTTATGATGTTTTAGTTATTGTTTGTTGGGGTTTAGGCTAGTTTTTAAGCCCCTTATGCTTGATGAGTGTGTATGCATGTTTGAGGGATTGGATGTGAGGATTTGGAGGGTTTTGGTGGCTGAGTGCATAAGGCAGAATCGGATTCTGCCATTCTGGAGAACCCAGGTTCGGCCGCCGAAGTAGGGTTCGGCCGCCAAACCTGCCTATGGAGGCAGCCTTTGGCAGCCTAACCTGCCCCCGAAAGGATGGACTTTTGGATCTAGGAAGGCTTTCGGCCGCTGAACCTGTCCCCGAAGGTTGGTGACTTTCGAATCTATGGAGACCTTTGGCCGCCGAACCTGCCCCCAAAAGTGTTTGACTTTAGGATCTGTGGGGACATTCGGCCGCCAAACCTGCCGCCGAAAGTCCTCTGCCCAGCCTTCCTTTGCTTGTTTCTTATGCATGTTTTGTTATATTTTAGGGGATTTTTGGGGAGTTGTTTAGAGTCATGTAATAGTTGTGTTGGTCCCTCATTTGAGTCCACCTGTGTAGGATCGGACCAGGGAGACCGTAGAGGCTTTCAGTGAGCTAGCTGCGTCATTGTTAGGCAAGCGTCAGCCAGAGATGAGTAGAACTAAACTAATATATTGTTTAAAGTAATCAAACTTTTGAGCATGTTCATGCATCACGAATGCCATATTATGTAATAGGTTGTTTGCATTAGAATTCACGAATATGATGCATTGCATACTGTTATTGTGGATGGATATTGGATGACCCACTAGCCCTCGAGCAGGTTACGTTATGATGGATACGGAAGTCCAGGTGAGGCCCATTCTACGCCCCTGGCATTATGTAAGGGAAAGTCCAGGTGAGGCTCATTCTACGCCCCTGGCATATTGGATATGTTATGTTATGTTTAAGCGAAAGTCCTGAGGAGCACCCGTAGTGGGCCGGGCACATTGGATTATGTAGGGGGTTACTGGTGACAAGTCTAACTTGATGTAAATTGTTTGTATTGTGACGCATTTCATATGAGCATATGTTTATTAAACTTTTTTTATGTTCTACTCACTAGACTCTTGTAGCTTATCCCTTTCCCCTAACCCCAGGTTTGCAGGAGCACAGATAGCTTGGGAGAGTCGGCATAGCTTTTGGTACAGTTTTAATGTAATAGAATAATAGTGGACATGTAATATCTTATGGATTAGAATTGTGCTTTGCCCTAATGATAATTTTGTAATCTCGGTTTACATGTTCTTTATGTAAAAGTTTTATGTTTATGTTATGTTAAACTAAGTTGAGGCATGTATGTTGACCATACTAGAGCATTTGATGAGGGCTCTAGTATGGGCTTTATGTTTTCAGTTTATGATACGTGCACAAGGTAAGCTTGGTTTTCATGAAATGTTTAAGTTATTATGTTGATGTATGATCGTGTATGGGATTTTATCAGGTTCACATGATGTATAATAGGCTTGCTACGGGTTCCGGCGACCTTAAGTCGATCTGAATTCTAGCGCCGGTAGCGATCCGATTTTCGAGTCGTTACAAATAGAACCAAATGATGTGGCCGGAAATAGAACTAAGCTGCAATTAGTTAATCTACAAAAGAAAAGATGTGAGGTGGTTGATGTCTATGGACAACCACTCTGATATTTAAGTCAGTAAATTAATAGAATGAACGAATATAATAAATTACTTAGAACTCAGAATGAGTGTGTAGAAATGCGTGCTTTGATCTTTTTGCATATTGCTTTTATACTATAAGAAAGTGAAGTTAGTTATCAAATTTTCTGAAAATTTGACTGATATAAAATAGTGAATAAGGGATTCAGCGATTATACATATAACGGAAATATGCTGGATTGTATCTGTTAATTGTAACTTTTCGTAAAGTTTTTTCCTGCTTAAGAGAGGGCGAATCTTAGTGAAAAATCAAGTATTACGGTATCCAAGTGTTTCCTTTTATGGGAGAGACGACATATTAGCTTATCAGACCTTTACCACGTGACTTTATCTTATAATGATAACTCATTACTTATTTTCAGTGATTATTATGTTACATCAATATTATTTAAAAAATTTATTTTAAAAAAAAATTATTTAATAATCAGTAAATTAGAAGTTCTTTATACATTAATTGAGCATTTTTTTTAATTTTTTCATTAAATAAAAATTAAACTTTAATCTCAGAACATCCTTTAAAAATTTTAAATAGATCATTAAGGAAATACAACTAATATAATGATATTTAATAAAAACAAAATAATAATAAAATATATTAAAGTTTAAATATAATTTTCTTATATAGATATTTAAATTATGATCTAAATTAATTGAGAAATTAATAAATTAAATCTTCAATTCTTATATTTTCATAACTTTTATAAGTTTTATTAACAAAATATAAATTATTTTCTTATAAATTAATTTTTTAATATATTTTTATAGTTTTATTATTATTTTTTTATATATAATATTATCTATAAACATAATAATACTTATATATTTTTAATAACACTTAAAGGTTTTCAAATGAAATGTTAAAATTAAAATTTAGTGTTTATTTAAAGGAAACAGAAAAGGTAATTTGAATTTGTTTCTATGTTTTTAAAGTGAATAATTCTCTTATACTCTGATAAATTTTTAATTTAAATATTTATAAATTTTTATGATATTTTATTTATTTATAAAATTATATTATTTATTTATTAACTATATAAATAATATATTTTATTTATAACTAAATATTAAAATTTAAAAATTAAATTTAGTTATTCAATAAAAATTTAAATAATTATTGAGCTATTTTTCAGACGTTTAAAAATTTAAATAAGAGATTTGGTATTACTATTTTTACAAGCTAAATGACTATTTTTAAAAAATTTATAAATTTAAATAGTTATTATTAAATATTTAAAAGAGTTAAATAGATTATTTTATTTGATAAGATTTAAATAATTTTTATAAATTTTTTTAAGTATTTAAAAAGAGGTTATGATGAAAATAAAAACCAAAAGAGAGATAGTTTTAAAGCATTAAAGCCCATTGGATCATAGCAAACGCCATCTTTCTCAAGATGGGATTTCTCACACCCGGTCAGCTTATAATTTTTATTTTTTTAATGTATATTGAGAATTTCTTTGATTCGTTAATTATGGCCAAGTAGCCAACTCAATTCCCGACAATGTCTTGGCAATTGTAACAAGAGGGTGTCCCCTAAGCCCAAGCTCTTTGCAAGCAGACTGATCAGATTCCACTGCCACTCGGTTACTTTCCCAGAAAACGTCGTCGTTTTCCCATCATCGATAAACTATTAACAGTATCTGAACGGCCATAGTTGAATCTGTAAAAAAGCTTCCCCTTTTTCCTTGGGATAAGTGTAAGATCTGACACATCACGTAGATGACAAAAGAAAAGGAAAGTGGCGTGCGGTTATTTAGGTAATTCAGGGTAAATAGCGTGCGGTTGTTTCTTTCTTTTTAACCTCAAATTTCCCAACACATTAGAATTCAAATGCTGCCTGGCTTCCTGCAACTTCTGCAACTGGAACAGCTACAGAATCTGTACATTTCCCCATAAATATTTTCTAAATAATTTTCAAACCTCACACTGTTTCACTTCACACTAATCATTCAAGATTAATCTCCAGTAAAGTAATGAGTTTTCTCTCTCTCTCTCTCTCTCTCTCTCTCTCATTCTTGGAGTTCAGCTTTCAGATTCAAACACTAATAAATGCCATATTTAAGCACCCAGCTGATGTTTTGAGCCAAATCCCTGGAAAACTTTGATACTTAGATCTCAGAAGAGGCGGGGGGGCTAAAAACAGTGTCTTTTTCTTCTGGGTTTTCTTCTTTCTCAGTAAGAGTAAGAAATATTTGCTTTTTCTTTGTGGTGTTGTTCCATTGTGGGATTGAGGTTTTGGTAGTTTCTTTGAATCTTCTGTTCTAGTCTTTGGATGATGAAGCCATTTTCAGGTTTAAAGCTAACTTTTCTTAATCTTGGGGCAGTTGGTCAGTTGGCTGGTTTGATTTCGTGCTTTGTTAAACCCCTTGATTGATTGAATGATTATGAGTTTTTAATTGGTTTGAATGCTAAAAGGGTAACTTCTTTAGCTAGTTTGAATCTCTTCACCCTATTTTGAGCACAAATCTTAGTTGTTAATATTTGTTTAATCAACCTTTTGATGCCCTTGTTTATTTCTTTAATCTTAGCTGTTTGTAGCCACTACCCATAGTTTAAGGCACTTGACCCGTAATGTTGTTTCTTCTTAGGGCTTGCTATGGATTGTGTAAACCCATTTTTATAATGACTTCCCTTTCTCCTATTCACTTTCTTCGATTATACTGTTTGTGAAAGCTAAATATTTCTTTAAACATCATTATTAGATCTGACTCAGCTTAGGGTTTTGATCTTTCAAAAGAATGGAGTGTGCCACTACTAAACCCTCTAAACCCTCTTCAAACATATCAGAAATGGTCTCTAAATTTGCCAAAGTTTGCAAACTTAGATCCATTGGTGTGTTTTCCAATGAAAACCCAAATCAGAACCACCACCACCACCACCATTATCACCAGAGCCTCAATGACAATAATGTTCAATCAGTTGGAGAAGATGGCAGTGATGCCACTAAGGAAACAGGGTTTGCTGATGAGAAAATCCATCCACAGCTTGCTGTAGTTCCTATCAAATCCAATGTGTATGGTGGAGATTTCATTCTTCAGTTATTTGAATCAGTTTCTGCCCTGAAATTAGCTTATATTGAGCTTCAGGAAGCTCATGTTCCTTATGACCCAGATAAGATTGTAGCTGCTGATGAACATGTTGTGGCTCAACTTGAAGCACTCTGTAAGATCAAGCGGAGTTATAAAGAGAAGCAATTAATAAAAGCAAAGCGTGATTCCTCTTATGTTGACTGTGTGCAAGCAGAGATTAAAGTGAATGAGAAGCTGTTAGAGAAACTAAAGACCGAAAAAAGAGCTAAAGATGCTGAGATAGATCAGTTGCGGCAACAACTCCATGATTTGGATGTGGGGAATGCCGTATTGGCAGAGAAGGTCAGGCAGAAAAGTTTGGAGAGAAAAAATGTGAGGGTTTTAAATATTGCCATGTTTCAAGATGCCTTTGTATCAGCTTCGAAGTGTGTTCATGATTTTGCAAAGCCAGTAATTAGCTTGATGAAAGCTTCAGGTTGGGATTTAGACCTGGCAGCCAATTCAGTTGAAACTGGGGTTGTTTACTCCAAAAGGTCACATAAGAAGTATGCATTTGAGGCCTACATTGCTCGAAGAATGTTTCACGGGATGTCACTTAAATCCTATAGCGTTGATGATGTTTTGAGGTTTGATGATCCCATTGATTCTTTGATAGAAAATCCTAATTCAGGGTTTGCCAAGTTCTGCAGAAAGAAATACTTGTTTGTTGTTCATCCAGTAATGGAGATGTCCTTCTTTGGTAATTTGGACCATAGGATGTTCATATTGAGTGGCAAGCATCCAAGGACACCATTCTATCAAATATTTGCAAGAATGGCAAAGTGGGTTTGGTTTCTACAAGGGACTGCAACCTCAGTTGATCCTAAAGCCAAAATATTTGCTGTGAGCAGGGGATGCAAATTCTCAGATGTCTATATGGAATCTGTAGAAGAGGAAGATACATTCATCCCTGATGGACGACAATCTGATATCAAAGTTGAGTTTATGGTCATGCCTGGGTTCAGAATTGGAGACACATTGGTGAAATCTCGGGTTTATCTTCAGAAGTGAAACCATTTTGCTATGCGCGAATGATGCAAGTGCTCTAATGACCATTAAACTTGCAATACTAATTATCTATTGTTTTGAAGATGCCAATTCCTAGATAAGTTAGTTTGGAGCTAGTATTTTGGTTTTTTAGACTATAGCTAGTACAATGTGATAGACAGTAGGATTAAGAAACTAGAAGCTCAAAGCTTGTACTTCTTACCTGTTGTTTCTTTTACATCTATAATTGTCAGAAGCTGCAAAAGAAATTTTGTTGCATGCTTCTTCAATTGTAAATAGATATCTACTCGTGTCATGCCATTATATTAGTTTTTTTTTTTCATTTGTTTCTTGTATATGGTGATGCCATTATATTCCTTCCATCATTACTTACTGAGTGGAGACTTTAGGATTAAAAAGATGCGTTGCTGTAATCTGTCTAATTGCGTGCAAATTTTATTATATGCCCGTGCATAATTATATTCAAGAACATGCAAGTTTCTCTCCAATCGAATTGTAGGAAATATTATTCTTTGAAACTTTTATTGTTTGGAAAGATCAAGAGCTGTAAGAAGATGTCTATTGTCTACTGCCATGTTTCAATTGTAAGAAGCTGTCTATTGCTTCAATGATAAGGATCGAGATATTCGTGTATCTTAATTTAGAGGGACATGATTTAATATTTTCACTATCATTTTCTTAGATTATATGTTGTGAAAATCAAGTGTGCTTGAGATATGGTATTATGAATCTTGGAATAAGTTTCCTGCTGTAAAATTTTGAGAATTGGCTTTATTCCTTCAATTATCTACTCTGTGACAATGATCTAATACAGTTAAAAATCAAAGAGAGTTGCTGCTGCTTCTTGATCTTCTTCTTCATTTCTTTTCTTGAAAGAGAGAAAAGGGTGGGGTGGGGAGCAAAGTTTAGATGCAGAGTCAATTTGCAGTATCAATTGTTATCCTCAGGGGAAAACAGGTCCTTACATAGCTCACCATAGAATCTACACACCAAATCAATGAAGACAGGAGACTTAAGATTCTTCCAACAATACAGAAGCTCTTCCACATCCATCAAATCCCTCACTTTTCCCTCTTCAACTATCATCTCCACCAAATAGTTCTCGAAACTTCTGCATGCGTCTTGCACGTCTTCATTGCCGAATGCTTCCTTCATGGCGACTCTGCTGGCCGTGATATAAGCTGGAGTAAGAGGTGACGGAAAGAGCTTCGGTGATGGAAAGAATTTTCTATCATTCTCTTCTTTGGAGACACTCCTAAGCTCTCCAACTCTGTCCATGTTTCTTGACCGCTTAGGGGATCGGAAAAATGAAAACATGGCAGTAGAAATTGGGTTCTTTGTAAGAGGTTGAGCTTTTCTGGTTTTGTTGCGGTGAGCACAAAATCGAAAAGCTCTTATAAAGACAGGTTTTCTGAGTTTGATTCTGAAGAAGAGAAATAGATTTCTGCATGGATTTAGAAGCTTGGATTGGAAGGCAACCAATGCTTTCACTTTCATGTGTAATAATTGGGAAATGAGTGTAGTTGAAGAAATGGAACAGGATGTTGGTGTCTGTTTATTACTTTCTAAACAGAAATGTTGTGTAGTGGAGACTGATTTATTCTGTTTATGTTTGGTGTACCATATATATATATATATATATAGAGAGAGAGAGAGAGAGAGAGAGAGAGAAGTAGAGTTAGATGCAGAGATTATGAAGAGATGGTGGTTAGGCTTAGATTAGTTGTTTTGTTTTCTTTCTCTGTTTCAGTTTAAAAGAAAAAAATCCATTCAATTAAATTGATTTAGAAATTTAATTTAATTTTTTATTTGATTCATATAATTTTTAATTATAAAAATTTTAATTATTTCGATTTGATTTAATTTTAATAAAATAATTAAAAAATTTGAATTGAACTAAATTGATTAGTATATTATTTTTAATAATATAAAAAAATATAAAAAATAAAAAATTTATTAAAAATTTAAATTAATCAAATCCAGTTGAATTAAATTAAATTGATTTAATTTTATTTTATTTTTTATTAAAATTAATTTAATTTAATTTTTATAAATATTAAAATTTTAATATTTAATTTATTAGTTTGATTTTAAACTAACTGAATCAACTTTGTTGCATTCACGTATGGGAGAGAGGAAAACTGGCATCCCACTAAAAATAGGAAAATTTATTATTTTATTTTATTTTTTATATATATTAAAAAATATATTTTTTTATTAATTTTTTAATTATATTTATTTTAAATGTATTAAATTTTATTAAATGTTAAAAAATATTTTAGTAAATTTTTTAAAAATAAAATAAAATAAAATTAAATTATATTAATTAATTTATATATTATTTTGATTTAAAAAAGTAAATAATAATTTTAAAATAATAAAAAAGAAAAAATAGAAAAAAAATTATGAAATAATGAAAAAAGTATGTAGAGTTTATCATAGTTAACCTTTGAGTCCTTATATTTTAAAAATTAGACTATCTGCTCGCTTGGTTTTATTTTTATTGCACATTTGGGCTATTTCATCATTTTCTCATGAATATTATATACCATCTAATCCTAGCGTATTGTAATTTATTGCAATTTTATCTTTTAATTTTACAATAATTTATAATTTCATCAATTAGATTTTAGAAGTAACAGAGGAAAAAACGAATAGTGAATTATAAATGTAGAGGTAAATTTATTGGTTGATTTTTCAGTATAAAAAATATATTAAAATAATTATAAAATTTTTAAAAATTTATTAATTAATTTTTTTATTATTCTTTAGTAAATAAGCTTCTATTTATTTATTGAAAATAATTTGTGTTTAGAAAATATTTTTTAATGAAATAATTTATTTTTTTATTTCTTAATTTTAATTTTAAATATAAAATTTATTAAAAAACTTATAAAAAAAAGACTTTAATAAAGATATTAAGGACAAAAAATGATTTTCTTTTTTTAAAAAAAATTATTTTTAGCATTTAATTAGAAAAATATTTTTTATTAATTAAATTTTTTAATCGTCTAAATACCAAAAAATACAAAAAAATACTTATTTGAAATATTTTCTATAAAACAAATAGAGTTTAAAATTCTATTTATTTATAAAAAATAATTTATATTTAAAAAGTAATTTTTACATTTTTTAATAAAATAATTTATTTTTTATTATTTAATTTTAACTTAAAAATAAAAATTATTAACAAATTTATATATAAAAATTTTAATAAAAATTTTAAAATATAAAAAATGAATTAATGTAATTATATAAAAATCACAAGTTTTTAAAGAAAAGATTCCAAGTTAGTGGCCGTGTGCCAACTGTGTTTCAGTTTGCAACTACGGATGTATAGTGGTTGGCATGTTTTGTTTACCAAAGATTGGGAGATTAATTTATAGAAGGGTGGTCCTGCTCTCGATTGCTTCATTTCCCTCCACTTTTTTATTTTTTTTAAAGGATTGTAGTTTTAAAAAATCTTTTAAAAAATTTATATATTAATCTCTCCACTACTTTTAACAGTTAATTTTATAAAAAAATTTAAAATATTTTTAATATAAAAAAATTAATTAATATTATTTTTACAAACTCAAAAACTAACTAATAAATTTTATATACTAATGAAACAATTAAAAGTATTTTAATATATTTTTTAAAATTAATAATTAATTATTAAATTTTTTATATTATAAAATTAAATAATAATTTTTTATTTTTAGTGATTTAAATTTCTATTAAATTTTTTTTAAACATTTTAAAATTTTTGTAAATTATCATTTAGTGTCTATAAATCACAACAGTAAGGTGCGGACGTGAGCATTAGGGGTGAGCATTCGGTCAGTTCAGTTCAAAACCGAACCAAACCGAATAAACCAAAAACTAAAATTTTAGTTTTTATGAAAACCGAACTGAACTGATTTTGGTCAGAAACCGAATCGAACCGAACCGGTCTGATTCGGTTCGGTTCGGTTCGGTTTGATCGGTTTCGATTTTTAATAATTTTTTAATTTTTTACTCTTTATTTTTAGTATTTTAAAATTTAATTAAAATATTTTAATTTTAATATAATTTAATTTCTCTATATTATTGAAAAAATATATTATTATCCCTAATCGGTTCGGTTCGGTTTTTTTGGTTTTTTTCTGATCAAAACCGAACCGAATCGAAATAACCGGAATTTCTGAAATTTAAAACCGAACCGAACCGAAATGTATAAAAAACCGAATCAAATTTTCAAATCGATTCAATTCGATCGGTTTTTTCGGTTTGAACCGAATTCTGCTCAGCCCTAGTGAGCATGACATTAGTATTGAAAAATTAAAAAAGTATGAGAAGAAAAAACTTGTGCCTAAACTTTATGTAAAGAATTATACAATATATAACACTGATAATGACAGGAGAATTAAGAGTTAATACATCGGTGGCATTATATCGAATATATATTTTGAGTATATCATTGAGCAGTACTTCAGTAATCCCATCATTATAGATTAAATGTACGTGTAATTCCATCATTATAGATTAAATGTACATCCATAAAATCTATGCAATTGGAAGATAATTTTTTAATTTTTATTTTTTTAATTAAGAAAAATTTGTTTATTATTATTATTTATTCATGGGAAATCATGTAATAATTTTAAAAATAAAAAACTTACAATTTAATTTTTATATTATAATAAAATTAATTAATTAATTTATATGTTAAATAGTCATGTTGTTTTGAAAATTCAACAAAAAGCATGAAGAAAAATTTTTAGTTTCGTTTATTTGTAGAAAAATAGTTTATGTTTAAAAAATATTTTATAAAAAAGGAAAATAATTTTTAAAAAAATAACTCATTTTACTTAATTTTAATTTGAAAAATAATATTTTTTAATACATTTATATTAGTGGTATTAATAAAATTTTGAAAGGCAGAAAATAATTTAATTTTTTGAAAAGGTAAAATATTGTTTTAGAAAATAACTTTAGTTTTATTTTCATATTCAAATTTGAGTTAATATGGTACTGGGAATTCTTGTATTACAGAATAATAAATTAAATGATTTGTTGGCTATCTATTTGTTTAATGAAAAATGATTTGTCTAAAATTTTATTTTATCAACAACATAATACTTTTGGTAATTAAATGTACTATTAAATTGAATAATTTAGACTATCACTTATCATTTTTTCTAGTAATTTAGTCTCCACATACATGATTAACGAGGAGATTAACTTATTGAATGTTAGGAATTGAATTATTATATATTTTTTTTTATATAAATCCTCTATCATTTGAAATCTACTAATTCGACTAATTTAGATTCGTATCGGATAGATTCATTAAAAAAACAAAACGTGTCTTTTTAAATTTTAAAAAATATTTCAATATTAAAAAATTAAAATCTCCTGATTGAACTGAATTATTTATTATTAAAAAAATATGAATTAAATTATAATTCTTATCAACTTGAGAGAGTAGAGATAACCCTAATTTCTTGTAGATTACAATATTCTGAATAATATTCTGATTTGAGGTATTGATGTAACCCTGCATGATAGTAATATGATAGGCTATGATAAGTAATGGATGGAGGACTATGTCCATATAACATCACTCCTATTAATAGCAAAAGAATGTCCCAACTCACATCTTATTGGATGAGACTTGCAATCCCTTAGCCAATGTAATGTAAAAGGGAAAGCACTTCTAGCTACCATCATTCATGTATTCAATAATTGATCTGAGGGGCTGCCAAGTAGGTAGGGCTAAACTCTATTCCACTTAAATTGATAAATTAAATAACTTTTGAATTTTGATTTGGTTTTTTTATTTAGTTTTATTTTAATTTTAAAAAATTAGTATATGTTTAGTTTCATTTGGAAAAAAAAAAATTAAATTAAATTGAATTGAATAATTATTTTTCAATGGTTTTGTATGATTAGTATGCGGATAATGAAATTTTTTTTAAGTTTTCAATCTAAATTTTTTTTCTTATTTATCGATTATTATTAGGCAAAAATAAAAATGAAACATTTTAATTAAATTTTAAAATATTAAAAGAAATTAAAAGAAAAAAATTTTAATATCTAACCGATAGGAATGTACTGATTCAAATCCAAGTTCATATCAGTATTTTTTCTCTAATTAAATTATTTTCATTTGAAAAAATTTTAAAATTTAATTTTCTATTTATTTGATTTCACTCAATTTTAAAATTGAATCAACTAAATCCTTATCTTTCAGTAGAGCCACCTCTAAATAAGAGGAGATTGAATGTGAATTTATTTTTCACTGTCTATATGCATATTTACCCACTCAAATTCTAAGAAAAATTTAAAACTTCTTTTTTCTAATTAAATAGAAATTTATTGAGTTAAAATTTAAATAATTTTTTTAAAAAAATCTAATATAATTAGATTAGAAGTAATTTATTATTTAATTATATTAAATTTAAACTTATTAAATATATATTCTCACTTTTTAAATGTAAATATTAAGTTAAGAAAGTTAATAAGGTTTGAATAAGAATTAACGTTAAATTTTCACCCCTGTATATTATTCAATTTATTATTATTTTATTTTTCAGTTTAAATTAGTAGAGTTTCAATTTTAATTTATTTTTAGCTTAAAAAAAAAAAGCTTCTAATTTTTTGGGTTAAACAAAAAATCAAGAAATTTAGCCTTAATTTAAAAAAAAAGTTAAAATTAAGCTTAAATTGAACTTTTAGTTAATTTGCACAATATGTTTTTTTTATCAATTTGCACAAAATGTTAAAATTAAGCTAAATTGAATGTCCCAGTAAATAAGGGTGTGAAATTAAATATCTGTTTAGTTTTATTTTATTTTCAATTTAGCTTAATTTTAATTTTTAGAAATTTTAATTATATTTATTTAGTTCAATTTTAATAAAAATTAATAAAATCGAACCAGATTAAATAGTTATTTTTTTTATATATGAGTATATGAACTATGATTTTTTTTTAATTTTTAATAAAATTTATTATTTTTTCTTAATTATGTTATATCGGAACATTTCAACAAAATCTTAGGACATTATAAATAAAATTAAAAAGAAAAAGAAATTAAAAAGTATAATCAATCAATTCAAACTAAATCAAAATAATTAAGTTTATATCAATTTTTTCTCTAATTCAATTTAGATTCATTTTAAAAAATTTATAAAATTTAATTTTTGATTTTATTGAGTATCGAACTGATTAGATATTCACCTCCAATGATAGAGAGACCTCTTCCTTTGAAATTTTAATTTTAAAAGGGAATAGATTTTGAATATGAATTAATTTTAAACAGTATCATATTTAGCCGCTCAAATTCTATGAAAAAATTTAAAAAGTTATTTTTTCTAATTGAATAAAAATGTAGTGAGTTAAAATTTAATAGAGTAGAATTATATTTTTACTAAAATTGAGACAGTAGTGAATCCTAGACAGAATGTCAGTGCAATCACTTTGCGTAATGAGAGAGAGCTACAAGATGCACCTCGTCCGACTAGGCGTGGTCACGATAAAGAAGCAGAACTGGAGTTAGAAGTTGCAGAAAGCCAACCTAAGACTAGACAAGTACAAGAGGTCGACAAAGGATAGCTAGAACAAGTGATTATACATCCCCCATTCCCTGAAAGGTTAGCTCAGTCTAAAAAGGGTAAGGATGAAAAAGTATAAGTGATCATATATCCTCATTTCCTGAAAGGTTCGCCAAGTCTAAAAAGGATAGGGATGAAAAAGAACTCTTTGAGACATTCTGCAAAGTTGAGATAAATATCTAACTGCTTGATGTAATCAAACAAGTGCCTCGCTATGCTAAATTTCTGAAAGATTTATGCACCAACAAAAGGAAATTAACCGAGCACGAGAGGATAAGTGTGGGAGAGAATGTCTCGGCTGTGTTGCAAAGAAAGTTACCATCCAAGTATAAAAACCAAGGTATATTTACCATTTCATGTAAAATTGGTAATATGGGGATCCATAGAGCTATGTGTGACCTAGGAGTTTCCATCAATGTGCTAGTCCATTAAAAAAGACAGGGGTGATCATCCAACTGACAGACTGGTCTGTGGTTCACATGAAAGGTGTTCTAGAGGGCATCCTAGTCCAAGTCAGTGAGTTAGTCTTCCCTGTTGACTTTTATATCCTCGACATGGTAGAAGACAAATCTTGCAAGTCCTCTAACATGCTGATTGGAAGACCCTTCCTTAGCAAAGAAGAACAAAAATTGATGTGTATGATGGCACAATTTCTATGGATTTTGATGGCGAGGTCGTCAAATTTAATGTTTACGAAGCAATGAGATATCTCAATGATGTGAACTCCATCTGTGGAATACATGTTATTAACCCATTAGTTGAGGAAATATTTGATTTAACATTCGATGGACTATCAAATTTTGTAGGTACCACACCCGTAGAGTGCGCAGCGCTCGATGCTCTGACCGATTCCATGTCCCGCAATGACTGGTCATCTCCTATGGCTATGCCTCTCTCTAATACCAAACTTCTCACCTCTGTTATGCAGGTACCCAAACTGGAACTCAAACAATTGCCCGGCCACCTTAAATATGCTTATTTAGATGAACATGAGATCATGTGGGTCATAATATCCAGCAAGTTAACTCTCATGGAAGAAGAAAAAATGATAGAAGTAGTGAAGAAGGAAATTCAAAAGATCCTGGATGCAGGTACGATCTACCTAATCTCTGATATTCGGTGGGCCAACTTGCTACATGTCGTGCATAAAAAGACCGAAATCATAGTTGTAAAGAATGATGATGGTGAGATGGTGCCCATCCGTGTTTATAATGGGGGGTGAGTCTGTATCGATTATAAAAAATTGAATGCCTCTGCAAGAGAAGACCATTTCCCTCTTCCATTTATCGACACAAGACAAACATTTATGGTTAATGGATATGATCTTAAACTCTTCTACAAAGGTATCTAAGCTCAGGTAGAGGAAGATGTGTGCTTGACCGAGCATTTTGATGCAATTTGACACCACCTCTACTATCCAGCCTAAGACGTTAAAGTAGGGCTCTCATGAAAGGCAACCCATTTTACAAGGCGTGCCCATGCCTTATCTTCTTTTTATTTTCTGTTATGACTTTCCTTTATTTTTAATAATTATCTTTCTGATCATTTTCAAATTTGGGATTACTAATGGATGGTCTGGAGTTTGCTTCCTTCCCTTTCAGATGTACATGTCGCGAAAAAGAGAGGAGTGGGGACCACCACCCACTAAAGTGCTAACAATTGGGTTCTGATCTCAATGACTATCTGACGAGCCCAGTACCCCCGATCGACAGGTCTGCCCTTGATCGTCAGCTCTACGCATGCACCTTGCATCACGCCAGAATACTATTGACTCTCACCTTCCTCAATGGATCCGATCATTTTTGCCCTTTGCCACACACTTGACCTGTAGCGCCTGCTACTTCCATGACTCCGGGGAAGTTCCCTTCCTTTTTTGTTTTTCATTTTTCATTGTGCATTTTTCACTTTGAGGACCAAGTGAGCTAAGTTTAGGAGGGTTACATCGAGCATAATTTCACTTGTTTCTTCCCTTTTGTTAAGCCATTTTCAATGTCTTTAGACCCCTGCTTACATGAAAGGCTATTCACTTGAGCTTTGGGCGATTGAGTTAATTTGCAATGTCTAGGTAGCCTTAGTAGAGTCTCTCTTTTGCTCACACTGCTAGAATCCTAAATACACATTGAGAGAGCCTTATAATGAATATTTGACTGAAAAATTGCTTGCTCTTAAATTGATTGTCAACTCAGTTAAAATATGTGCCAGAATTTCAACCATGGTAATTGTGTGATAACATTGTGCTACAAATAAAAAGTGATAAGTGATGGGTGATCCATTTCATCTTCAAGAAAGTAAAAGGAACCCTAAGAAGCACAAAACCTACTCCTCTGTCTGATAATGGATAAAGAGTAGAGCTAGTAGTTACTTAAGGATTGAGACACAAGTAGCTGGGGATAGGTATCACCAATATGTGCCCTCGAGCTGAAAACAATTGATACCTCAAGCAAGAAAAAGTGCTCAACTACATACAATATGAAGAAGATTTTTGAGCTGGAATGGTTCACTGGCACTAAGCATTATAAGAAAATGAAAATATGAAGTGTTGTGTGCTTTATAGCCTGGCTAGTTTTACCATTTGACTTTATTTGAGTTGACTTAATCACTTAAAAATCTTAATTATGTGCTTAAATATGGAGGCTCTACTTTGTGTATATTTGATGCTTGAGTTTCGCGCTCTATAGGGGGTATTCTATTGTTGCCTACCTTTATATTGCTCCTTGGGTTGATCTCCTCACTTATTGGCTAAAGCTCCAAACAGGGAAGGCCAAGTTAGGCAATCACATATGGAACATGAATTTTTACATATATCTCATACTTGAGGGCAAATATGAACTAAGTGTGGGGAAATTTGATAGGGTGTATATTTTGCCTATTTAGTGCACATTCTTCCTTATAAAATTGGAGTTGATTATGCTGAATTATGGATATTTGTTTTCTTTTTGTGATATTGACAGGTTCCATACTCTTTGGAATGAAAAGCTCCTAATTGAAAGATTTAGGCAGAAATCAAACGTGAAGTTGTCAAGCTAACCTCTCGCAAAACCGACCTCGGACAGGGTAGACCTCGTGCAAAACAGACCTCGAGAAATTTTTAGTGGATTCTCTTTGTTCATTTGGATTAAAATTGGTCTCTTATTCTCTTAAATCTTTTTCTTCTTTATGTTTTCTAAATGGATGACAATTCACGAGCTACTGCTAAGACTGCTGCTAACAAGGGTGCTATCTTTTCCTCCGCTTTTAGCAGTGGACAAAACACACTCTCAATGGTCAATGAGATTGATCTGAAAATTTTAAATAATGAGCAAATACTCTAATACATAAAAAGATTGCAGGCAACTTTCGAGCAATATAAAGCTCTAGAGGAGGCCTTATTTATGGCTCCCAGAATAAGGGAGGAAGCCTCCATCGACACCTCAAGGACTCAGATAGAAGCAATTCAAATGCAGTCCAAAGGGAAGGCCAAGCTGGAGGAAGCAAAGTCATTGGATGAGGCTCTAAAGGACATCAACAGTAAGCTGATATGGGCCGTGCAAAGGTACCAGAAGGAGCAGGAGGAGGACTATGGCCTAGATGATGCCTCACCCCTCTTAGAAGAAACCTTAGCAGAGATTTTTCTTGCCAAGTTCAAACTCCTAATGTAACGACCCGGAGACCCACTGAAGAAGAGGCTGCCCCTCTCCCTCTGCCTCTGCCACTGGCCTGAGTCGCGGCTGGAGCTGCTGGCTGAGCCACACTATCAGAAGCTGTCTGCTGGGACTGTGCCACAAAAGCTGCTCTAGGACACTCCTGTGCCATGTGTCCCTCCTGCCCACATCTGAAGCAGGCTGTCGTCCCAAACCGACATACTCCCTTGTGCGCTTCCCACACTTCATGCATACTGCATTATCTGCACCTGAGCTTGAGCCACTTCCTAACCCCAGACCTGACTTGATCTTGTTCCAGAACTTGTTCTTCTTTGACTTCTTGGTGGTATTACCCCACCTCTTACTGCCTGAACTCAGAGAAGAAGGGTCTAACTTTCCCCCACCTGGGGTCTTGGAACCAGAAGGTTGTGCCACTGACTGCTTAACTTTCCCCTCGATTATTGCACTAGCCTCCATCCTCCGAGCCATATCCACTATGGCATGGAAACTCTCCCTCTCTGTTGACTGGATCAAGGAAGAATACCTGGAATGAAGTCTCATGATATACCTCCTTGACTTCTTCTGATCTGTGTCTAGATTTTGCCCGGCAAACGGTGACTGCCTCAACTGCTCAAATTCAATCATCTTCAACTCCCTTGAACTGTCAGGGAAAGCCCATCCTGCAAACTCATTGGCAAACTCTTCCCACGATAGGCTATCCAATCTCGAGTTCACATAGTTTTTAAACCACTCACGGGCCTTCTTGCATTTCAGTGTGAACCCAGCCATCTGAATGGCTCTACTGTCATAAGCTCCTATCTCATCTATAATCATCTTGACCCTCCTAAGATATTCAAATGGGTCATTACCTATTTCAAACTGGGGAGCACCCAGCTTCATATAATCGGTCATCTTGACCTTGCTCCCTCCAGATGAGCTAGGCTTAGGTATTTGGGTTTCTGGGACAGTAGGTTCTGCTGGTGGTGGAGGAGGTGCAACATCCCCTAGGTTAGGGTTTGTTGTACCTGGGTAGAAAGATGGGGGAGGGTACATAGGGTACTGTGGGTATGGTGGGTAGAAAGGTGGGTATGGCATATGAGAGTGATAAGGGTTAAAGCTGGGGTAATCCGATGTACCTCCCATCGAATACCCGGGGTTCTGTGAAAAGGGTGGGTACTGGGGTGGCTGAACAAATCCCGAGGCCTGAGTGCCTCCTTGAGACTCTCCCATACCCTCTTCAGACATACTCACTCTAAGACTGCCATCCCTCCTTTGATCCACATCCATATTATCCCCCACATCTTCTGACATTCCACCTTGAACTGTCCCCCTTCTGCTCACATCAAAAGACCTTCTAGGGTCCCTTGATGTTCCCTCCCTGCTAGACCTGCAGGACATTGCCCTAGGCAATGCAGGAGGACGGGCATCCGTGCCCTCGTCCTGAGGTGGTACTTCAGTCAATCGTGCAGATCGACGAGTTCCTCTCATCTTGCTTACTGAAAAACAACACACATCACATAAAACATTAGCATCAAATGGTTCATGTTCAAACACATGAACCCGCATCACGTACATCACATACATAGCATATCATCAATGCACATGCATAAAATCATGGCATTTCACATCATTATTCAAGACGGGACTCTACATCCTATCCTAGTGGACATGATTTTTCCTATTGTGCTTGACCTTCTATAACCTCTATAAGCCCAACACACTATAGGTTCGACCATATGAACCTGGCTCTGATACCAATCTGTAACGACCCGAAAACCGGACCGCTACCGGTGCTAGGATCCAGATCGGCATAAGGCCGCCGGGACCCGTAGCAAGCCAAACATACATCCTGTAAACCTGTTAAATCCCATACATGATCAAACATATACATAAAAATTTTGAACTTTCTCATTCATTTATCAAACTTAACCTGTGCATGCACAACTCGTAAGTATAAACATTAAACCCCACACTGGAGCCCTCATCAAATGCTCCAATGGGATAACATAACATAATTTAAGTTTGGTTTACATAGACATCATAAAACATTTTATAGATCATGTATCAAAGGGGATAACCATATACATAGGGTCAAGCACAATTCTAATCCTCAATATCAATATTACATGACTATTCAATACTTTACAATTCATCATGTCCACAACTAACTATTACATAACATGACTTTACTCTTCTTGACCTCCTGGCCTATCCCGTACCTGCATACCTGGGGGATTAGGGAAATGGGGTGAGCTACTAGAGCCCAGTGAGCAGAATAATAAAACATTATATTTAGAGTTCATGCTATCATGACATGCATCACAACACAAACAATTCACCTTAAGGATGAACTTGTCACCAATAGCCCTCTACATTTCCATTAGTGCCAGAACGTAGAATGGGTCCTGGTCTTTCTCTTACATAACATATCACAACACTCCAAAGTGCCAGGGACGTAGAATGGGTCTTCCTGGATTTTCTCTTACATAGTGCTAGGGACGTAGAATGGGTCTTCCTAGACTTCCATACTGTATTATCATCATATCATATCATATCATACCATAGTGAGGGCTAAAGGATCATTCAACATTCATCCACATCAACAACATAATATGCAATGCAATATATTCGTGAATTCTAATGCAAACAACCTAATATATCTCATGGCATTCGTGATGCATGAACATGCTCAAAACTGATTTATTTACTTTGCAACATAAAGAGTTATTCTACTCACCTTAGGCTAGCTCTGAAAGACACTGAAGCAGTTAACTCACTGCCGGGGTCCTCGGTTCCTCGGGTCTGAACCTACACAGGTGGACTCAAATGAGGGACCAAACATACATGAACATGACTCTAAAATACTCTCCAAAAACCCCCCTAAAATACCTTAAAACAATAATAGAAAACATGCAAAGGAAGGCTGAACATGGCACTTTCGGCGGCAGGTTCGGCGGCCGAAAGTCCCTCCAGAGCAGAAACTCAGTCACTTTCGGCGGCACCTTCGGTGTAACGACCCGAAAATCGGACCGCTACCGGCACTAGGATCCATATCGGCTTAAGGCCGCCGGGACCCGTAGCAAGCCTGACACGTAACCTGTAAACCTGTTTAATCCCATACATGATCAACAATCATACATAAAAATTTAAAACTTTTCTTTCATACATTCTATCATACACCAAACTCAACCTGTGCATGCACTGAACATATACATAATCATAAACTTGACCCCTCAGTGGGATCTCATCAATGCCCCCAATGGGTGGCATAACAAGTGTTGAGTTGGCTAAACATAGTCATCAATAAACGTTTAGATCATGCATCAAAAAGGGATTACAATATACTATGGTCAAGCACACTTCTAACCTCAATATCATTATATTACATATCCAAACATCATTATACAATCTGTCATGTCCACATTCTAACTATTACACACATAAGACTTCGTTACTCTTCTTGACTTCTCAGTCTAACCCGTACCTGCAAACCTAGGGAATTTGGGAGAGGGGTGAGCTACTAGAGCCCAGTGAGCAGAATCATAAAGCATTTAAAGCACATGCTATCATGGAATGCATCACATCACAACTAATCATATCAAGGATGAACTTGTCACTATTTAGCCCTCTACATATTCCAATCATGCCAGGGGCATAGTGCAGGCCACACCTGGTCTTTCCCTTATACATAACATAACATAACATACATAATCCATGGTGCCGGGGGCGTAGTGCAGGCCACGTCCGGTCTTTCTCTTACATAGTGCCAGGGGCGTAGTGCAGGCCACGTCTGGACTTCCATATCATATCATCATGTCATAACATATTAGGGCTAATGGATCATTCAACATTCATCCACATCAACAACATATTATGCAATGCAACATATTCGTGATTTCTAATGCAAACAACCTAAAATATCACATGGCATCCGTGATGCATGAACATGCTCCAAAACTGATTTATTTATTTAAAAGTATAAGATTTATTCCACTCACCTCTGGCTAGCTCTGACACTGACTGAAGCAGCTGACTCACTGCTGAGGTCCTCGGTTCCTCGGGTCCGAACCTACACAGGTGGACTCAAATGAGGGACCAACATACTATAACATAACTCTAAAAACATCCCCCAAAAACCCTCTAAAACTCCTCAAAACATACATGCAAAACATGCAAAGGAAGGCTGGACAGGGCACTTTCGGCGGCAGGTTCGGCGGCCGAAAGTCCCTCCAGAGCCGAAAGTCAGGCAGGTTCGGCGGCACCTTCGGCGGCCGAAACTCCCAGACAGAGACGAAACTCATGCATGTTCGGCGGCACTTTCGGCGGCTGAAACTCCCAGACAGAGGCGAAAGTCCTCTTTCGGGGGCAAGCTTCGGCAGCCGAATGCTGCCTCCACAAGAGGGTTCGGCGGCCAAAAGTTCCTTCGGCGGCCGAAAGTTCCTTCGGCTGCCGAACCTGGTTTCTCCCAGAATGGCAGAAACTCAGCTCTTCTATGCATATTTGCCTCCAAAACTTCCCACATGCATATAACTCATTCAAATCATGCAAATATACATACATTGGCTCCTAGGGGCTTCAAACTAACTTAAACCCCAACTACAACACACAATCAACAACACATTGCTCAAAAACACAACATAAACTCAAAAACCTAACTATGAGCTAAACATGCATTCTACCCCATAGATCTTGCATAAAACTTACTTTAAACATGAAATGAGCTTAAGATCGGCTCTTACCTCTTGAAGATCGAGAGAGAGACGTCCTAAACTCGGAGGTGGGAGATTTTTGAGTTCTTGAACCTCAAAGCTCCAAAACTTGCTTTAAACTCGAAAATCTTCAAAACAAAGCAAAAACTTGTGAAAATCTTGAAAGATTTGAAGGAGAAAATCAAGGATTGATGAGGAACGGCGGAGAGCTCACCTTGGCCGACAATGGGGAGAAAAACTCGCCCGTTTTCGGCTAAGGGACCCTTTTATAGTGGCTGGCCAGGCCACGTTCGGGGGCCGAACGTGCCTCCGTATGCATGCCATGTTCGGCGGCCGAACTTGAGGTTCGGCGGCTGAACCTGGACTTTCCTCAACCTATGCCTTTGGGGGCCTAAGGCACACCCGAAATGCCTGCATGTTCGGCGGCCGAACTTGAGGTTCGGCGGCCGAACCTGGGTTTTCCTCCAAGGTTGTTTTTATTCAAAAACTCATTTCCTCTTTACTTAAAATCATCAAAAACATTAAAACATTTCATGAAAACATGGTTTTACCCTTCTAGAGGTCTCCGACATCCGAGATTCCACCGGACGGTAGGAATTCCGATACCGGAGTCTAGCCGGGTATTACATTCTCCCCCCCTTAAGAACATTCATCCCCGAATGTTCCTCAACTAGCACATAGCATGGCATACACATAATATACACATAAAACACATAAAACATATAAGAAACTAACCTTAGAAAAGATAAGGGTATTGCTGGAGCATGGACTCCCGTGTCTCCCAAGTGCACTCTTCCATATTGTGGTGGTTCCATAGGACTTTCACCATCGGGATTTCCTTGTTTCTCAGCTTTCTGATTTGGGTGTCTATGATTCGCACTGGCTGCTCAACATAGGTGAGATCCTCTTGGATCTCCACATCAGGTTCACTAAGAACCTTGCCCGGATCTGACACAAATTTCCTCAACATTGAAACATGGAAAACCGGATGGATTCTTGCCATTGAAGCAGGTAAATCCAGCTTGTACGACACATTCCCAATCTTTTGCAAGACTTCGAAGGGTCCGATGTATCGTGGAGCTAGTTTACCTTTCTTTCCGAACCGAACCACTCCTTTCATAGGAGACACTTTGAGCAATACCAGATCCCCCTCCTGAAACTCTACTTGTCTTCTGCGGATGTCTGCATAACTCTTCTGTCTGCTTGCAGCAGTCTTGATTCTCTCTTTGATTATGGGTACCACCCTGCTGGTGATCTCTACTAGCTCAGGCCCTGCCAAGGCCTTTTCTCCAACTTCTTCCCAGCAAACAGGTGACCTGCACTTCCTCCCATACAAAGCTTCATATGGAGCCATCCCGATGCTAGCATGATGGCTGTTATTGTAGGCAAACTCCACCAAGGGTAGATGCTGCCTCCAAGAACCGCCAAAGTCCAGCACGCACATTCTAAGCATATCCTCTATGGTCTGGATGGTCCTTTCTGATTGTCCGTCCGTCTGGGGGTGGAAGGCAGTACTGAAATCCAATCTAGTACCCATAGCATTCTGCAGACTCCGCCAAAATCTGGAGGTGAACTGGGGCCCTCTATCCGACACTATAGAAACAGGAACCCCATGCAGCCTGACAATCTCATCAACATATACCTGCGCCAGCTTATCCACAGAATAGCCACTCCTGACAGGGATGAAGTGAGCAGATTTGGTGAGTCTATCCACAATCACCCATATGGAGTCCAATCTGTTGGACGCTGCCGGTAACCCCACTACGAAGTCCATAGCTATATTCTCCCATTTCCACTCTGGAATAGGTAGCGGGTTAAGCATTCCAGCCGGCTTCTGATGTTCCAGCTTCACCCTCTGACACACTTCGCAGGCTGACACAAACTGTGCCACTTCTTTCTTCATCGCTGGCCACCAATAAACTTTCTTCAAATCTTGATACATCTTGGTGGCTCCGGGGTGAACGTTGTATCTTGCATTATGAGCCTCCCTCATAATGTCTCCTTTTAGCCCTATGTCATATGGTACACACAATCGACTCCCATAGCGGAGGATCCCTTTGCTGTCGAATCTGAACTCACTATCTTTGCCTGACTGAACAGTCCTGACAATCTTCACTAACTCTGGGTCCTCATGCTGTTTCTGAGCCACCTGCTCCAGAAACACGGGTGCCACTCTCATCTGGGCTACCAAAGCACCTGTACCAGACAACTCCAACTGTAGACCTTCCTCAATGAGCTTGTAAAACTCCTTCACCACTGGTCTCCTCTCTACTGTGATGTGGGATAAACTGCCTAGTGACTTCCGGCTTAGGGCGTCTGCCACGACATTCGCCTTACCCGGATGATACTGAATCTTGCAATCATAGTCACTCAGCAGCTCCACCCATCTCCTCTGTCTCAAGTTCAAATCTCTTTGACTCAGGATGTACTGCAGGCTCTTATGATCTGTAAAGATCTCACATTTTACCCCATAGAGGTAGTGCCTCCACATCTTGAGTGCAAAGATTACTGCTGCCATCTCAAGGTCATGTGTGGGGTAATTCAACTCATGCTTCTTTAGCTGCCTAGAAGCATAAGCAATCACCCTCTCACTCTGCATCAGTACACAACCCAGTCCCACACGGGACGCATCACAAAAGACTGTAAAGTCCTCATCACTAGATGGCAGAGCTAAAACTGGTGCTGAAGTCAACCTCTTCTTAAGCTCTTCAAAACTCTCTTCGCACTGGTCGGTCCACAGAAACTTCTGATTCTTTCCGGTTAGTCTGGTCAGAGGAGCTGCTATTTTCGAGAAGTCCTGAACGAACCTCCTGTAGTAACCTGCCAAACCCAAGAAACTCCTGATCTCCGTCACTGAAGTGGGTCTAGGCCAGTTAGCCACAGTTTCTGTCTTCTTGGGGTCCACCTCTATTCCATTTTCTGACACGACATGCCCCAAGAATGAAATGATCCTCAGCCAGAACTCACACTTAGAGAACTTGGCATACAAGCCATGTTCCCTCAAGGTTTGCAAAACCAACCGCAGATGATGGGCATGCTCCTCTGCATTCCTGGAATACACTAAGATATCATCTATGAAGACAATAACGAAGTGATCCAGGTATTGGCTAAACACTCTATTCATGAGATCCATGAATGCTGCAGGGGCGTTGGTTAACCCGAACGGCATTACAAGGAACTCAAAATGCCCATATCTGGTCCTGAAAGCCGTCTTTGGCACATCCTCATCTCTGATCCTCAGCTGATGGTACCCAGATCTCAGATCTATTTTGGAGAAACAACCCGCTCCTGCTAGCTGGTCGAATAGATCGTCGATCCTTGGCAAAGGGTACTTGTTCTTGGTAGTGACTTTGTTCAACTGCCTGTAGTCGATACAAAGTCTAAGGGATCCATCATTCTTTCTGACAAACAAGACTGGAGCACCCCAGGGTGAGGTACTCGGTCGGATGAAGCCCTTGTCTACCAGCTCTTGCAACTATTCTTTCAATTCCTTCAACTCCGCTGGAGCCATCCTGTAGGGAGGGATAGAGATCGGTCGGGTTCTAGGCATCAATTCTATCTCGAACTCTATCTCCCTAGCAGGTGGTAAACCTGGTAGCTCGTCTGGGAAGACGTCTAGAAACTCTCTAACCACTGGCACCGAGGCGGACTCTCTAACCTGACTGCTAAGTTCTCTCACATGAGCCAAATACCCCTGACATCCCCTCCTAAGCAACCTACGAGCCTGAAGAGCTGATATCAGACCTCTAGGTGTACCCCTCCTGTCTCCTCTGAAGACAACCTCAGACCCATCCTGACCTCTGAACCTGACTACCTTGTCCCTGCAGTCCAAGGTAGCACCATGGGTAGATAACTAGTCCATCCCTAGAATGACGTCAAAATCTGTCAAGTCTAGAACCACAAGGTCGGCGGACAAGCATCTTCCCTTAACAAACACAGGACTACACTGGCAGACTGACTCTGCCACTGATGGATCACACTTGGGTCCACTGACCCAGAGAGGACACTCTAACTCAGAGATCATCAACCCTAACCTCTGGACGGCTCTCGGTGCAATAAAAGAATGAGATGCGCCCGGGTCCATCAAGGCATACACATCTGAACAACCAATGACTAAGTTACCTGCCACCACGGTGTTAGATGCATCTGCCTCCTGCTGAGTCATCATGAAGATCCGTGTTGGAGCTGATGGACTTTCACCTCTGAAACCCGCTGAAGAAGAGGCTGTCCCTCTCCCTCTGCCTCTGCCACTGGCCTGAGTCATGGCTGGAGCTGCTGGCTGCGCTACACTACCTGAAGCTGTCTGCTGGGACTGAGCCATCGGGATTGCTCTTGGACATTCTCAAGCCATATGCCCCTCCTGACCACATCTGTAACAGGCTGTCGTCCCGAACCGACATACTCCCTTGTGTGGCTTACCACACCTTGCACAAACTGCATTATCCGCACCAGAGCTTGAGCCACTCCCTAGTCCCAGACTGGACTTAACCTTGTTCTAGAACTTGTTCTTCTTAGACTTCCTGGGACCTCTGTCCCACTTCTTGCTACCTGAAGCTGCTGCACTCATTAAAGAAGAGCCTGGGGTCTTAGAACCAAAAGGCTGTGCCACTGACTGTTTAACTGTCCCCTGAACGATGGCACTGGCCTCCATTTTCCGGGCCATATCCACTATGGCATGGAAGCTCTCCCTATCTGCTGACTGGATCAAAGAGGAATATCTGGAGTGGAGTTTCATGATATACCTCCTTGACCTTTTCTGGTCTGAATCAAGGTTTTGCCATGCAAATGGCAACAACTCCAAGAATTTGTCTGTGAACTCCTGTACACCCATCTCATCAGTCTGCCTCAACTGCTCAAACTCTATCATCTTCAGCTCCCTTGAACTATCTGGGAAAGCCCATCCTGCAAACTCGTTTGCAAACTCCTCCCAAGACATGCTATCCACTTTCGGGTTCACATAATTCTTGAACCACTCTCGTGCCTTCTTGCACTTAAGTGTGAACCCAGCCATCTGAATGGCTCTACTCTCATCAGCCCTAATCTCATCTGTGATCACCTTGACCCTCTCAAGATACACAAATGGGTCATCCCCTTTTTCATACTGGGGAGCACCCAACTTCATGTAGTCGGTCATCTTGACCTTGCTCCCTCTGGCTGAGCTAGGTCTAGAAGGTTGAGCAACTGGGGCTACTGGTTCAGCTGGAGGAGGAGGAGGTGCAGCATCCCCCGGGGTAGGGTTTGATGGATTTGGATAGTAAGGTGGGGGTGGATACATTGGATACTGTGAATATGGTGGATAATAAGGTGGGTATGGCATCTGTGTGGGATAAGGGCTAAAGCTGTGGTAGTCCGATGTGCCTCCCATCGAATACCCAGGGTTTTGTGAGAAGGGTGGGTAGTAAGGTGGCTGAACAAATCCCGAGGCCTGAGTGCCTCCTTGGGATTCTCCCATTCCCTCTTCTGACATGCTAACTCCCAAACTGCCATCCCTCCTCTGCTCTACATCCATATCATCCCCCAAGTCCTCTGATGCTCCTCCCTGAACTGTTCCTCTGACTGATCTGCTTCTACCTAGATCCAAAGACCTTCTAGGGTCTCTTACTGCTCTTTCTCTGTTAGACCTACTAGACATTGCCCTAGGCAATGCTGGAGGACAGGCGCTCGTGCCCTCATCCTCAGGTGGTACTCCAGTCAATCTTGCTGATCGACGAGTTCCTCTCATCCTGTTTTCTGAAAGACAGTACACATCATATAAACATTAGCATCATATGGTTCATGTGGGCACACATGAACCCGCATCACACATCATAGCATATCATTAATGCACATGCATATAATCATGGCATTTCACATCATCATACAAGACAGGACTCCACATCCTAACCTAGTGGACATGATCTTCCTATTGTGCTTGACCTTCTATAACATCTATGAGCCCGACACTCTAGGTCCGACCATATGAACCTAGGGCTTTGATACCATTCTGTAACGACCCGAAAATCGGACCGCTACCGGTGCTAGGATCCAGATCGGCTTAAGGCCGCCGGGACCCGTAGCAAGCCTGACACGTAACCCGTAAACCTGTTTAATCCCATACATGATCAACAATCATACATAAAAATTTAAAACTTTTCTTTCATACATTCTATCATACACCAAACTCAACCTGTGCATGCACTGAACATATACATAATCATAAAACTTGACCCCTCAGTGGGATCTCATCAATGCCCCCAATGGGTGGCATAACAAGTGTTGAGTTGGCTAAACATAGTCATCAATAAACGTTTAGATCATGCATCAAAAAGGGATTACAATATACTATGGTCAAGCACACTTCTAACCTCAATATCATTACATTACATATCCAAACATCATTATACAATCTGTCATGTCCACATTCTAACTATTACACACATAAGACTTCGTTACTCTTCTTGACTTCTCAGTCTAACCCGTACCTGCAAACCTGGGGAATTTGGGAGAGGGGTGAGCTACTAGAGCCCAGTGAGCAGAATCATAAAGCATTTAAAGCACATGCTATCATGGGATGCATCACATCACAACTAATCATATCAAGGATGAACTTGTCACCATTTAGCCCTCTACATATTCCAATCATGCCAGGGGCGTAGTGCAGGCCACACCTGGTCTTTCCCTTATACATAACATAACATAACATACATAATCCATGGTGCCGGGGGCGTAGTGCAGGCCACGTCCGGTCTTTCTCTTACATAGTGCCAGGGGCGTAGTGCAGGCCACGTCTGGACTTCCATATCATATCATCATGTCATAACATATTAGGGCTAATGGATCATTCAACATTCATCCACATCAACAACATATTATGCAATGCAACATATTCGTGATTTCTAATGCAAACAACCTAAAATATCACATGGCATCCGTGATGCATGAACATGCTCCAAAACTGATTTATTTATTTAAAAGTATAAGATTTATTCCACTCACCTCTGGATAGCTCTGACACTGACTGAAGCAGCTGACTCACTGCTGAGGTCCTCGGTTCCTCGGGTCCGAACCTACACAGGTGGACTCAAATGAGGGACCAACATACTATAACATAACTCTAAAAACATTCCCCAAAAACCCTCTAAAACTCCTCAAAACATACATGCAAAACATGCAAAGGAAGGCTGGACAGGGCACTTTCGGCAGCAGGTTCGGCGGCCGAAAGTCCCTCCAGAGCCGAAAGTCAGGCAGGTTCGGCGGCCGAAACTCCCAGACAGAGACGAAACTCATGCATGTTCGGCGGCACTTTCGGCGGCCGAAACTCCCAGACAGAGGCGAAAGTCCTCTTTTGGGGGCTGTAATACCCGGCTAGACCCCGGTATCGGAATTCCTACGTTCCGGCGGATTTTCCGTTGGAAGTCGGGATTCGAGGATGTCGGAGCTTGCCCTAAGGGTATAAGAAAGGTTTTTAAGATGTTTTTAAAGTGTTTTTATCATGTTTGCATGTTTTTGAGTTAAGACAATTGAGTTTTGAAATGAAAAGGCCAAGGGGACAAAAGCCAGGTTCGGCCGCCGAAGGTGAAGTTCGGCCGCCGAAAGTTGCATGGTTTTGCATGCACGTTAGGCCGCCGAAGGAAGAGTCGGTTGGCCACTACAAAAGCCCCTTTGCCCGAGACGTGAGTGGTAAACACTCTGTTTTTGGGTCAAAGGTAGGTTCAAGCTCTCCTTGGTGTGATTTCTCATGTTTTCCTCAAATCTTGCATGTTTTAACTTGATTTGAGCTGTGTTTTAGAGTTTTGAGCAAAAGGAAGCAAAGTTGAGCACTTGGAGATTTTGATTGAGTTTTCCCCCATCTCCAAGCTTGGATCATCAATCCTCTAGTTCTTCAAGAGGTAAGCATGGATCCTCACCTCCCCTTATGTTTAAAGCAAGTTTTAGAAGTTTTGGAGAGGTTTATGGCATGTGTTGGGGTATAAGCATGAGTTTGAGCATATGTTAATCATATTAGTTAGTATGAGTTTTGTTGTTGTTTTTGGGGTTTGAGCTAGTTTTTAGGCCCCTATATGCATGAATGTTATGGGTGTTTGATAGGATTTTGGAGGCTGAGAGCATAAGTTGTGCTCGGATTCTGCCTTTCTGGAGAATCCAGGTTCGGCCGCCGAAGCAAGGTTCGGCCGCCGAACCCCTTGTGGAGGAAGTTTCGGCTGCCAAACCTTGCCCCCGAAAGCTAGGCTTTTGGGTGAGAAAGAGACTTTCGGCCGCCGAAAGAGGGAGTTCGGCCGCCGAAAGTGCATGAGTTTCGTCTCTGGACGAGGCTTTCGGCCGCTGAAGGTGCCGCCGAACATGCATGAGTTTCGTCTCTGGAGAGGGGTTTCGGCCGCCGAAAGTGCCGCCGAAGGTGCTCTGTCTAGCCTTCTTTTGCCCATTTTTTCATGCATGCCTATGATGTTTTAGAGGGGTTTTGGGGAGATATTAAGAGTTATGTTTAAGTAAGTTTGGTCCTCATTTGAGTCCACCTGTGTAGGTACGGACCCGAGAGACCAAGGAGGCCCACAGAGTTAGAGTTACAGAGACTGCTCAGCAGTTGACAGAGGTGAGTGGAACAGAACTTTATTTTAAAAGTTAAGAATTGTTTTAGCATGATTCATGCATCATTAATGCCATGTTTATGTAGGATGCTTTGCATTAGTATTCACCAAGTTGATGCATTGCATTATTACTTGTATATGTGGATTGGACCGAGGCGATCTCAATAGCCCATAAGTCTGTCATTATTGTATGTCCTGTGTGAGCTCCTTTGGGGGCCGGGCATTTACCTTGGATGAGTCCTGTGAGAGCCCTTATAGGGTCGAGCACCATGAGTAGTTAGTGAAAGACCTGTGTGAGCTCCTTTAGGGGCCAGGCACTGACAGAGGGAGTTTTGGGATCATGTCCAATCCGAGATGTGAAATGTTTGAGCAGTGATGCATCATATGATAGCATGTTTTAAATGTGATTTTTTATAGATTCCGCTCACTGGGCTTTAGTAGCTCATCCCTCTCCCTAACCCCATTTTTCAGGGCCTCAGAGAAGAGAAAGAGAAAGAGATAGCAAGGGTAAAAGGCATATGTAATAGTATAGAATAGTGGACATGATAATGATGTACAGTACAAAGTTTATGTAATGTATAGAAATGATGTAATAGCAAGTTATATATTGAGTTATAGAATTGTGCTTGGCCCTAGTGTATGTTTATCCCTTTGCACATGATCATTTTATGATTGAGATAATGTTGTTATGATGCGCTAGGCTTGGTGCATGGTAGTCTTTCTATCTCTGTAGTTACTGTATGGTACCATAGCAGGTATCACTCTTCGAGTGCATACAGACAGAGCATGCATAGTCCAGGCTTAGTGGATGAGAAAAGTTTCAAGAAAAGAAAAGATAGTCAAGCAAAGAAAAAAAAAAAGAAGAGTAAGTAACAGTTTTAAGCTTAAGTATGATCATGTATGGGATTTAGCAGGTACACAGAGTTGACAGTAGGCTTACTACGGGTCCCGGCGGCCTTAAGCCGATCTGGATCCTAGTGCCGGTGATGGTCCGGTAAGCGGGCTGTTACAGATTGGTATCAGAGCATAGGGCCTCTAGAGTACGGTGTGCTGAGCTAAGATGCTCAGGGATTAGAGATATCTCACATCGGAAAGAGGTTGTTTTAGAGGGCAAGCACAATAGGAAGATCATGTCCACTAGGATAGGATGTTGTGTCCTGTCTTGATGCGTGAATTTATGCATGTGCATTTCCTGATATGCTATGAGTTGAGGGTTCATGTTTTTACATGGATCATATAATGCTAAAGTTTATGTTATGTTTTCAGACAGAAGCTAAGATGAGAGGAACCCGTCGATCAGCTAGATTGACTGGAGCTCCGCCCGAGAATGAGGGTATGGAAGGGCGTCCCCCTGCTTTGCCAAGAGCTATGTCCCAAAGGGCAGGCAGAGAAAGATCATCAAGGGACCCTAGAAGGTCTTTTGATGAAAGCAGGAGGGAGACAGAACAGAGAAGAAGATCGAGTGATACAAGGGAAGAGATGGATGTGGATCCAAGAAGGGATGGAGGGTTAGGTGTTGGCACTACAGAGGAGGATGTGGGATCATCACAGGGAGGCGGTCAGGCCTCGGGGTATGGTTATCCACCCCATTATCAGCCCTACCCACAGGGCCCAGGATATTCGATGGGAGGTACATCGGATCATCCTAGTTTTCACCCATATCCCACATATATGCCTTATCCACCGTATTACCCCCCATATCCACCATATCCCATGTATCCACCCTCACCTTTTTACCCCAGTCCAGCATACTCTACACCAGAGAGTTCTGCACCTCCACCACCACCACCAGTGGTACAACCAGAAGCCCCAGTTATCCAAACACCTCAACCTGGCCCATCTGTGAGGAGCAAGGTAAAGATGACTGATTACCTAAAGTTAGATGCTCCTAAGTATCAATCCGGAGATGATCCGTTTGAGTACATTAAAGCAGTCAAGATGATAGCAGATGAGTTAGGGGCAGATGATACCAGAGCCATTCAGATGGCAGGGTTCACTTTAAAATGTAAGAAGGCGAAGGAATGGTTTGGCGTCTATGTGGACCCTAGGTTGGATAACATGTCTTGGGAGGAGTTTGCTAATGAGTTTGCCGGATGGGCATTCCCAGATAGTTCGAAAGAGCTAAAGCTGATAGAGTTTGAGCAGCTCAAGCAGACAGAGGATATGAGTATTGATGAGTTTACTGACAGGTTTCTGGAGTTGCTGCGGTATGCAGGACAGGCCTATGATACGGAACAGAAAAAGGCCAGGAGGTATGCTATGAAACTGCATTCCAGGTATTCCTCTTTGATCCATGCAGCCGAGAGGGAGAGTTTCCACACCGTGGTGGATTTAGCACGGAGGATGGAGGCTAGTGCCATTATACAGGGTACAGTGAAACAGCAGCCGGCACAGTCTTCTGGTTCTAAGACCCCAGGTAGGGGTAAGTCAGATCCCTCTTCACAGGGTGCAGCAACTTCCAGTGGTAAGAAGTGGAGTGGTTCCACGCAGAAGTCGAGGAAGAATAAGTTCTGGAATAAGATTAAAGCAGGTCTGGGATTAGGCAGTGGCATGAGTTCAGGCTCAGAGGTTCCAGTGTGTGGTCGGTGCGGTAAAGCGCACAGAGGAGTTTGTCGCTTTGGGATTACAGGATGTTACAGGTGTGGCCAGGAGGGACACATGGCTCGTGAGTGCCCTCAGGCATCTTTCACGGCACCATCCCAGCAGACAGCTCCAGCTAGCATGCCACAGCCACCAGTTTCAGTTATGACGCAGGGCAGAGGCAGAGGGAGAGGGTCAGCCTCTTCATCTGCAGGTCCCAGAGGTGGAGGTCCGTCAGCTCCGGCGCGGATTTTCACGATGACACAGCAGGAGGCAAACACTTCTAACACCGTGGTGTCAGGTAATCTCCTCATTGGGTGTTCTGAGGTGTATGCTTTGTTAGACCCTGGTGCTTCGCATTCCTTTGTTGCTCCCAGAGCCATAGAGAGAGTGGGTTTGATGACGTCTGGGTTAGAGTGTCCCCTATGGGTCAGTGGCCCTAAGTGTGATCCGTCGTTGGCAGAGACAGTCTGTCGACATAGTCCAGTGTTTTTAGATGGTAGATGCCTTCCAGCTGACCTTGTGGTTCTAGAGTTGACAGATTTTGACGTCATTCTAGGGATGGATTGGCTATCTGCATATGGTGCTACCTTGGACTGCAGAGACAAGGTAGTTAAGTTCAGAGATGAGGATGGATCTGAGTTTGTCTTCAGAGGAGACAGGAGGGGCACGCCTAGAGGTCTGATCTCAGCCCTACAGGCTCGTAGGTTGCTCAGGAGGGGATGTCAGGGCTATCTAGCACATGTGAGAGAGCTAGACAGTCAGGTTAGGGACCCCAGTTCAGTGCCCGTAGTCAGAGAGTTCCCAGATGTGTTTCCAGATGAGCTTCCAGGACTACCACCTGATAGGGAAATAGAGTTCAAGATTGAGTTAGTGCCTGGTACCAGACCGATCTCTATTCCTCCCTACAGGATGGCACCAGCAGAGCTTAAGGAGTTGAAAGAGCAGCTACAGGAGTTGGTAGACAATGGTTTCATCCGTCCGAGTACCTCACCCTGGGGTGCTCCAGTGTTGTTTGTCAGAAAGAAGGATGGATCCCTTAGACTTTGTATCGACTACAGGCAGTTGAACAAAGTCACTACCAAGAATAAGTATCCTCTACCCAGGATCGATGATCTATTCGACCAGCTAGCAGGAGCAGGTTGTTTTTCTAAGATAGATCTGAGATCGGGCTATCATCAGCTGAGAATCAGGGAAGAGGATGTACCTAAGACAGCTTTCAGGACCAGATATGGGCATTATGAGTTCTTAGTGATGCCGTTCGGGTTAACTAACGCCCCCGCAGCATTCATGGATCTCATGAACCGAGTTTTCAGAGAGTACCTGGATCACTTTGTTATTGTCTTCATAGATGATATCTTAGTGTATTCCAGGAATGCAGAGGAGCATGCCCATCATCTGAGGATAATCCTGCAGACCTTGAGAGAGCATGGTTTATATGCCAAGTTCTCCAAGTGTGAGTTCTGGCTAAGGAGCATTTCATTCTTGGGGCATGTAGTGTCAGATCAAGGTATAGCAGTGGACCCCAAGAAGATAGAAGCTGTAGCCAATTGGCCTAGACCCACCACAGTGATAGAGGTCAAGAGTTTCTTGGGTTTGGCAGGCTACTACAGGAGGTTCGTTCAGGACTTCTCCAAGATAGCGGCTCCTATGACCAGATTAACCAGAAAGAACCAGAGATTCACATGGTCTGACCAATGTGAAGAGAGTTTCGAAGAGTTAAAGAGAAGATTAACTTCAGCACCGGTGTTAGCTCTGCCTACTAGTGATGAAGACTTCACAGTGTTCTGTGATGCGTCCCGAGTGGGATTAGGTTGTGTGTTAATGCAGAATGATAGAGTAATAGCTTATGCTTCTAGACAGCTGAAGAAGCACGAGCTGAACTATCCGACACACGATCTTGAGATGGCAGCTGTTATCTTTGCACTCAAGATGTGGAGGCATTACCTCTATGGGGTGAAATGTGAGATCTTTACAGATCATAAGAGCCTACAGCACATCCTGAGTCAGAGAGAGTTAAACTTGAGGCAGAGACGGTGGGTGGAATTGCTTAGTGATTATGATTGCAGGATCCAGTATCATCCGGGAAAGGCAAATGTTGTAGCCGATGCCTTGAGCCGGAAATCACTAGGCAGTTTATCTCACATTACAGCAGAGAGGAGGCCGGTGGTGAAGGACTTCTACAGATTAGTTGAGGAAGGGCTACAGTTAGAGTTAACTGGTACAGGTGCTTTGATTGCACAGATGAAAGTTACACCCGTGTTTCTGGAGCAGGTGGCTCAGAAACAACATGAGGATCCAGAGTTGGTTAAGATTGCCAGGACTGTTCAGTCAGGCAAGAGCGAAGAGTTCAGATTCGACGACCAAGGGATTCTCCGCTACGGGCATAGACTATGTGTACCAGACGACATCAGTTTGAAAGGAGACATTATGAGGGAAGCTCATAATGCGAGATATAGCATTCACCCTGGAGCCACCAAGATGTATCAAGATCTAAAGAAAGTGTATTGGTGGCCAGCAATGAAGAGAGAAGTGGCACAGTTTGTGTCAGCCTGCGAGATATGTCAAAGGGTGAAGCTAGAGCACCAGAAGCCGGCTGGAATGCTTAACCCACTGCCGATTCCAGAATGGAAATGGGAGAACATAGCGATGGATTTTGTAGTGGGGTTACCGGCGACGTCCAACAGACTAGACTCCATATGGGTGATTGTGGATAGACTGACTAAATCTGCTCACTTCATTCCTGTCAGGAGTGGCTACTCTGTGGACAAGCTAGCGCAGGTGTATCTTGAGGAAGTTGTGAGGTTGCATGGGGCGCCTATTTCTATAGTGTCTGACAGAGGACCCCAGTTTACCTCCAGGTTTTGGCGAAGTCTGCAAGAGGCTATGGGCACAAGATTAGACTTCAGCACTGCTTTCCATCCACAGACTGACGGACAGTCAGAGAGGACCATCCAGACCATAGAAGATATGCTTCGCATGTGTGTGCTAGATTTTGGCGGATCTTGGAGGCAGCATCTACCCTTAGTGGAGTTTGCCTACAACAATAGCCATCATGCTAGCATAGGGATGGCCCCATATGAAGCTCTGTATGGGAGGAAGTGCAGGTCACCAGTTTGTTGGGAAGAGGTTGGAGAAAGGTCCCTAGCAGGGCCTGAGTTAGTAGAGATCACGAACAGGGTGGTGCCCATCATCAGAGAGAGACTCAAGACTGCTGTTAGCCGGCAGAAGAGCTATGCAGATGTTCGCAGGAAGCACATAGAGTTTGAGGAGGGGGATCTGGTCTTGCTGAAAGTGTCTCCAATGAAAGGGGTGGTTCGTTTTGGGAGGAAAGGTAAGCTAGCTCCACGGTACATCGGGCCTTTCGAGATTTTGCAGAAGGTCGGGAATGTGTCGTATAAGCTAGATTTGCCTATGTCTATGGAAAGAATCCATCCAGTCTTCCATGTTTCGATGCTAAGGAAGTTTGTGTCAGATCCGAGTAAGGTTCTTAGCGAACCAGATGTGGAGATCCTAGGAGATCTCACCTATGTAGAGCAGCCAGTGCGGATCATTGACACCCAGATCAGAAAGCTAAGGAACAAGGAGATCCCGATGGTAAAAGTCCTCTGGAACCACCATAATATCGAAGAGTGCACCTGGGAGACAAGGGAGTCTATGCTCCAACAGTACCCTTATCTCTTTTGAGGTTCGTTCTAGTTTCTTTTGGTCTTTATGTGCTTTCTGTTATGTTTTGAGTATGTCTGAGTTAGAGAGGAACATTCGGGGACGAATGTTCTTAAGGGGGGAAGAATGTAATACCCGGCTAGACCCCGGTATCGGAATTCCTACGTTCCGGCGGATTTTCCGTTGGAAGTCGGGATTCGAGGATGTCGGAGCTTGCCCTAAGGGTATAAGAAAGGTTTTTAAGATGTTTTTAAAGTGTTTTTATCATGTTTGCATGTTTTTGAGTTAAGACAATTGAGTTTTGAAATGAAAAGGCCAAGGGGACAAAAGCCAGGTTCGGCCGCCGAAGGTGAAGTTCGGCCGCCGAAAGTTGCATGGTTTTGCATGCACGTTAGGCCGCCGAAGGAAGAGTCGGTTGGCCACTACAAAAGCCCCTTTGCCCGAGACGTGAGTGGTAAACACTCTGTTTTTGGGTCAAAGGTAGGTTCAAGCTCTCCTTGGTGTGATTTCTCATGTTTTCCTCAAATCTTGCATGTTTTAACTTGATTTGAGCTGTGTTTTAGAGTTTTGAGCAAAAGGAAGCAAAGTTGAGCACTTGGAGATTTTGATTGAGTTTTCCCCCATCTCCAAGCTTGGATCATCAATCCTCTAGTTCTTCAAGAGGTAAGCATGGATCCTCACCTCCCCTTATGTTTAAAGCAAGTTTTAGAAGTTTTGGAGAGGTTTATGGCATGTGTTGGGGTATAAGCATGAGTTTGAGCATATGTTAATCATATGAGTTAGTATGAGTTTTGTTGTTGTTTTTGGGGTTTGAGCTAGTTTTTAGGCCCCTATATGCATGAATGTTATGGGTGTTTGATAGGATTTTGGAGGCTGAGAGCATAAGTTGTGCTCGGATTCTGCCTTTCTGGAGAATCCAGGTTCGGCCGCCGAAGCAAGGTTCGGCCGCCGAACCCCTTGTGGAGGCAGTTTCGGCTGCCAAACCTTGCCCCCGAAAGCTAGGCTTTTGGGTGAGAAAGAGACTTTCGGCCGCCGAAAGAGGGAGTTCGGCCGCCGAAAGTGCATGAGTTTCGTCTCTGGACGAGGCTTTCGGCCGCCGAAGGTGCCGCCGAACATGCATGAGTTTCGTCTCTGGAGAGGGGTTTCGGCCGCCGAAAGTGCCGCCGAAGGTGCTCTGTCTAGCCTTCTTTTGCCCATTTTTTCATGCATGCCTATGATGTTTTAAAGGGGTTTTGGGGAGATATTAAGAGTTATGTTTAAGTAAGTTTGGTCCTCATTTGAGTCCACCTGTGTAGGTACGGACCCGAGAGACCAAGGAGGCCCACAGAGTTAGAGTTACAGAGACTGCTCAGCAGTTGACAGAGGTGAGTGGAACAGAACTTTATTTTAAAAGTTAAGAATTGTTTTAGCATGATTCATGCATCATTAATGCCATGTTTATGTAGGATGCTTTGCATTAGTATTCACCAAGTTGATGCATTGCATTATTACTTGTATATGTGGATTGGACCGAGGCGATCTCAATAGCCCATAAGTCTGTCATTATTGTATGTCCTGTGTGAGCTCCTTTGGGGGCCGGGCATTTACCTTGGATGAGTCCTGTGAGAGCCCTTATAGGGTCGGGCACCATGAGTAGTTAGTGAAAGACCTGTGTGAGCTCCTTTAGGGGCCGGGCACTGACAGAGGGAGTTTTGGGATCATGTCCAATCCGAGATGTGAAATGTTTGAGCAGTGATGCATCATATGATAGCATGTTTTAAATGTGATTTTTTATAGATTCCGCTCACTGGGCTTTAGTAGCTCATCCCTCTCCCTAACCCCATTTTTCAAGGCCTCAGAGAAGAGAAAGAGAAAGAGATAGCAAGGGTAAAAGGCATATGTAATAGTATAGAATAGTGGACATGATAATGATGTACAGTACAAAGTTTATGTAATGTATAGAAATGATGTAATAGCAAGTTATATATTGAGTTATAGAATTGTGCTTGGCCCTAGTGTATGTTTATCCCTTTGCACATGATCATTTTATGATTGAGATAATGTTGTTATGATGCGCTAGGCTTGGTGCATGGTAGTCTTTCTATCTCTGTAGTTACTGTATGGTACCATAGCAGGTATCACTCTTCGAGTGCATACAGACAGAGCATGCATAGTCCAGGCTTAGTGGATGAGAAAAGTTTCAAGAAAAGAAAAGATAGTCAAGCAAAGAAAAAAAAAAAAGAAGAGTAAGTAACAGTTTTAAGCTTAAGTATGATCATGTATGGGATTTAGCAGGTACACAGAGTTGACAGTAGGCTTACTACGGGTCCCGGCGGCCTTAAGCCGATCTGGATCCTAGTGCCGGTGATGGTCCGGTAAGCGGGCTGTGACAGGGGCAAGCTTTGGCAGCCGAATGCTGCCTCTACAAGAGGGTTCGGCGGCCGAAAGTTCCTTCGGCTGCCGAACCTGGTTTCTCCCAGAATGGCAGAAACTCAGCTCTTCTATGCATATTTGCCTCCAAAACTTCCCACATGTATATAACTCATTCAAACTTCAAACTAACTTAAACCCCAACTACAACACACAATCAACAACACATTGCTCAAAAACACAACATAAACTCAAAAACCTAACTATGAGCTAAACATGCATTCTACCCCATAGATCTTGCATAAAACTTACTTTAAACATGAAATGAGCTTAAGATCGGCTCTTACCTCTTGAAGATCGGGAGAGAGACGTCCTAAACTCGGAGGTGGAAGATTTTTGAGTTCTTGAACCTCAAAGCTCCAAAACTTGGTTTAAACTCGAAAATCTTCAAAACAAAGCAAAAACTTGTGAAAATCTTGAAAGATTTGAAGGAGAAACTCAAGGATTGATGAGGAACGGCGGAGAGCTCACCTTGGCCGACAATGGGGAGAAAAACTCGCCCATTTTCGGCTAAGGGACCCTTTTATAGTGGCTGGCCAAGCCACGTTCGGGGGCCGAACGTGCCTCCGCATGCATGCCATGTTCGGCGGCCGAACTTGAGGTTCAGCGGCCGAACCTGGACTTTCCTCAACCTATGCCTTCGGGGGCCTAAGGCACACCCGAAATGCCTGCATGTTCGGCGGCTGAACCTGGGTTTTCCTCCAAGGTTGTTTTTATTCAAAAACTCATTTCCTCTTTACTTAAAATCATCAAAAACATTAAAACATTTCATGAAAACATGGTTTTACCCTTCTAGAGGTCTCCGACATCCGAGATTCCACCGGACGATAGGAATTCCGATACCGGAGTCTAGCCGGGTATTACATTCGGCGACCGAAAGCTCCTTCCAGAGACGAAACTCATGCATGTTCGGCGGCACCTTCGGCGGCCGAAACTCCCTTCTAGAGCCGAAAGTCCACTTTCGGGGGCAGGGTTCGGCAGCCAAAGGCTTGCCTCCACAGGCAAGTTCGGCGGCCGAAAGTCCTTTCGGCTGCCGAACCTGAGTTCTTTCAAAGGGCATAACTCAGCCTCCACAATGCACATTTGCCTCCCAAACCATTCAACTCAAAACCAACACTTCCACAACATGCATACACACATACATAAGCTCCTAGGGGCTTCAAACTATCCTAAACCCCAACTACAACACATCAAACATACATATACAACTCACATTGTTCATAAACACAACATTAACCAAAAACTCAATATAAACCTAAACATGCATTTCTACCCCATAAACTTTCATAAAACTTGCTTAAAACATGAAATGAGCTACGGATCTACTCTTATCTCTTGGAGATCGAGAGGAGAGGCGATCCAACTCGGAGATGGGAGAAATCTCACTCCTTGGGTCTCCAAGCTCCAAAACTTGTTCAAAGTTCACAAATATTCAAAAGCTAAGCAAACACTTGTTAAAACTTGAAAGATTGGAGGAAAAATCATAAAAAACGACCATGGGAGAGCATAGACTCACCGTTGGCCGAAAATGGGAAGAAAACTCGCCCGTTTCGGTCATGGAGCCCTTATATAGGGGCTGGCCAGACCACCTTTCGGCAGCCTAAAGTGCCTCCAAAACTCATACAAGTTCGGTGGCCGAACATGGGGTTCGGCGGCCGAACCTGAGCTACTTTCGGAAGCCTAACGTGCCCCCCTAAACTATCCCACGTTCGGCGACCGAACCTAGAAATGCCTCTATAGTCTTTTTTTATTCAAAATTTAGTTTCTTTCTTACTTAAAATCATGAAATACATTAAAACATTTTATAAAAACATGATTTTACCCTTCTAGAGGTTTCCGACATCCGAGATTCCACTAGACAGTAGGAATTCTGATACCGGAGTCTAGCCGGGTATTACACCCAAATTTGGACAAATACAATGGAACATCAGATCCCAGGAGTCACCTGGCGATCTTTAGAATAATAATGTCGCTTCAAGACGTCAATTTTGTGTTTTGCCAAGTGTTCTCATCCACACTCACAAGTTTGGCTTGGAAATGGTACCAACATCTGAGCCCATGTTTAATTCAAAACTTTACACAATTTGCTATATTGTTTAAGTATAGGTTTATTACTTGCATACCTCCTAAAAAGCTCTCATCTGACTTGCAGAAGATCCACCAAGGAGAAGGTGAGTCTTTAAGGAGCTTTATCTCACGTTTTAATGCTGAAGCAATATAGGTGGAAGAATTAAATTATAAAATAGCATGTGAGGCATTGAACAAAGGAATGCGCAATATTAAGTTCATGAATTCCCTAATCAAGAACCCAACCTCTACTTACCAACATCTGATGGAAAAAACCTAGAAATACATAAGGCTAGATGATGAAGTCCAAGCACTAAGAGAAGATAAGATGATGACTTAAAAGCAAAATGAAAAGCCATAGAGGCGAGGGTATGAATGAGACCACAAAAGTTACCCAGTCTTCCGAAGAAGGGACGACCAAGGTAAGTATAAGAATTACACTTTGCTGAATGACTCATGGATACATATTTTAATGTGGATCATGAAAAATGACAAAGAATTCATATGGCCTCCCGAGCTCAACCCTGAGAAAACTGGAAGGTGAGATAGGACCCAGTGTTGTTGTTTCCATGATGACCACGGGCATACAACGGAGGAATGCCGGTAGCTAAAAGATGAGATTAAGAGATTAATAAGGGACGACACACTTCAAAAATTTGCCAGAAATATAGAGATGAGAGGAGGCTCAAACCTGAGGTAACAAGTCCTAAAACCACCCCTGACAATGAACCTCTAGGGGTTATACATGTAATCGCAGGAGGACCCAATGATGGCAAGGGAAAAATAAACGCGTCGTAGAAGATGTCTTGTCACTTGAGCAGGAACCATAGGTCAGACAAAAGGTAAGGTTCGGACCTATAGACAAGGCGATAGGATTTTTTTCAAAACGACCCACTGGTCATCAGCATTTGACTAAACAGGTATTAGGTGAGGTGAGTCTTGATTGATACAAGTAATTCCGTTAATCTCCTTACCTTGTATGTCTTTAATAAGTTAGGCTTAGACAAAAATAACCTAGTTAAAGTCTCGTACCCATTAGTGGGATTAGGAGATAAGACCGTGGCAGTACTGGGCACCATCAACCTCCCCCTTGTGCTGGGTGGTGAGAAGCACAAAACAGGAGTTGAATGCAAAGTGTGCAATGGTAAACATCCTGCTTGCGTACAATGTAATATTCGGTTGCCTAGTCCTAAACTATCATGGTATAGTTATTAATATGGGTGCTATGTGTCTTAAGTAACCAGCTCCAGGCCGTCGTTCAAGGAAACTAGAAGTTAGCCTAAGAATGCTACAAACACTCCATAAGAAGCCTAAAAAAAGTGACCATGCCCATCAACCTTTTGAAAATGTCAGACTCCCACATAAAACCAAAACCAACAAACCCTATGGAAGAGATCCAGTTAGATATAGATAAAAAGAAGATGTAACAGGTATGGACCTGACTTGTAATACCCGGCTAGACTCCGGTATCAGAATTTCTACCGTCCGGTGGAATCTCGGATGTCAGAAACCTCTAAAAGGGTAAAATCATGTTTTTATAAAATATTTTCATGTATTTTATGGTTTTAAGCAAGAAAGAAATTGAGTTTTGAATGAAAAGACCTTGGAGGGAAATCCAGGTTCGGCCGCCGAGCTTGCATGAGTTTTGGAGGCACGTTAGGCCCACGAAAGTGGTCTAGCCAGCCACCTATAAAGGGGTTCCCTGTCCGAAATGGGCGAGCTTTTCTTCCCATTTTCCGCCAGAGGTGAGTCTCCGCCCTCCCATGTCGATTTTGAGTTCCTCCTTCAAGTCTCTCATGATTTTTACAAGCTTTTAACTTGGTTTTGAAGCTTTTGAGTTTAGAACAAGTTTTGGAGACCCAAGGAGCTAGATCTCTCCCATCTCCGAGTTGGATCGCCTCTCCTCTCCATCTTCAAGAGGTAAGAGTAGATCCTCACCTCTTTACATGTTTTGATTAAGTTTCATGAAGGTTTTGGGGTAGAAATGCATGTTTGAGTTAGTTGTTTAGTATTAAGGTTTTTTATGCTTTTGTGGATAATGTATGCTGTATGTGGAAGTTTGATGTGTTTTGGTTGGGGTTTAGGCTAGTTTGAGACCCCTATAAGCTTATGTATGTGTGTATGCATGTTTTGGAAGTGTTGGATTTGAGTTGGAAGGTTTGGTAGGCAAATGTGCATTGAATGGCTGAGTTCTGCCACTTTGGAAGAACTCAGGTTCGGCAGCCGAAGGGACTTTCGGCCGCCGAACTTGCCTGTGGAGGCAAGCCTATGGAGAAGAGTTTCGACCGTCGAAGGTGCCGCCGAACATGCATGAGTTTCGTCTCTGGAAGGAGCTTTCGGCCGCCGAAGGTGCCACCGAAAGTGACTGAGTTTCGGCTCTGGAGGGACTTTCGGCCGCCGAACCTGCCGCCGAAAGTGCCCTGTTCAGCCTTCCTTTGCATGATTTCTATGATTGTTTTAAGGTGTTTTAGGGGGTTTTTGGGGAGATGTTTAAGGTCTTGTTAGTGTATGTTTGGTCCCTCATTTGAGTCCACCTGTGTAGGTTCGGACCCGAGGAACCGAGGACCCCTACAGTGAGATAGCTGCTTCCGAGTCCTTTCAGAGCTAGCCTGAGGTGAGTAGAATAACTCTTTATGTTTCAAAGTAAATAAATCAGTTTGTGAGCGTGTTCATGCATCACGAATGCCATGAGATATATTAGGTTGTTTGCATTAGAATTCACAAATATGTTGCATTGCATAATATGATGATGATATGGATGGGTATTAGATGATCCTTTAGTCCTCAATATGATGAGATATAATAGGATATGATATGGAAGTCCAGGTGTGGCCTGCACTATGCCCCTGGCACAATGTAAGAGTAAGTCCGGGTGTGGCCTGCACTACGCCCCCGGCACGATTGGACATGTATGATATGTTATGTGTAAGAGAAAGACCAGGTGTGGCCTGCACTACACCCCTGGCATAATTGGATTATGTAGAGGGCTATTGGTGACAATTCCATCCTTGATGTGATTTGTTTGTGATGTGATGCATTTCATGATAGCATGAATTTTAATATAATGTTTTTAATATAATTTTTTTACTATTCTACTCACTGGGCTCTAGTAGCTCACCCCATTCCCTTAATCCCCCAGGTTTGCAGGTGCGAGGCAGTCCGGGAAGTCAGCTAGAGTAGGAAGTTTTATGTATGTAATAGCTAGTAAGTGGACATGAGAAAGAATATGATGTAATGTATAGTATTGAATAGTCATGTAATGTAATGATGGTTATTGAGGTTTAGAGTTGTGCTTGACCCTAGTATGTATGTTAATCCCTTTTTGGTACATGATCTTTTAATATAATGTGTTAATGATGTTTATGTAAACCAAGCTTAATGTATGATATGTTACTCCATTGGAGCATTTGATGAGTGCTCCAGTGTGGGGTTTAATGCTTATGATTATGAGTTTGTGCATGCAGAGGTTGAACTTGGTAAATGAAAGAAAAAGTTTTAAGTTTTATGTAAATGTTGATCATGTATGGGATTAAACAGGTATACAGGATGTATGTTAGGCTTGCTACGGGTCCCGGCGGCCTTAAGCCGATCTGGATCCTAGCGCCGGTAGCGGTGCGATTTTCGGGTCGTTACAGATTGGTATCAGAGCCCTAGGTTCGTATGGTCGGACCTAGTGTGTGTCGGGCTCATAGAGGTTATAGAAGGTCAAGCATAATAGGAAATCATGTCCATTAGGATAGGATGTAGAGTCCTGTCTTGAATGATGATGTGAAATGCCATGATTTTATGCATGTGCATTAATGTTATGCAATGTATGTGATGTATGTGATGCGGGTTTATGTGTTTGCACATGAACCATTTGATGCTAAAGTTTTATGTGATGTGTGCTGTTTTTCAGTAAGCAAGATGAGAGGAACTCGTTGATCTGCATGATTGACTGGAGTACCACCCCAGGACGAGGGCACGGATGCCCATCCTCCTGCATTGCCAAGGGCAATGTCCTGCAGGTCTAGCAGGGAGAGAACGTCAAGGGACCCTAGAAGGTCTTTTGATGTGAGCAGAAGAGGAACGGTTCAAGGTGGAATGTCAGAAGATGTGGGGGATGATATGGATGTGGATCAGAGGAGGGATGGCAGTCTTGGAGTGAGCATGTCTGAAGAGGGTATGGGAGAGTCTCAAGGAGGCACTCAGGCCTCGGAATTTATTCAGCCACCCCAGTACCCACCCTTTTCACAGAATCCCGGGTATTCGATGGGAGGTACATTGGATTACCCCAGTTTTAACCCTTACCACTCTCACATGCCATACCCACCTTTCTACCCACCATACCCACAGTACCCTATGTACCCACCCCCATCTTTCTACCCAGGTACAGCAAACCCTAACCCAGGGGATGCTGCACCTCCTCCACCACCAGCAGAACCTATGGTCCCAGAAGCCCAAGTACCTAAACCTAGCTCATCTTGAGGGAGCAAGGTCAAGATGACCGACTACTTAAAGTTGGATGCTCCTAAGTATGAAACAGGGGATGACCCGTTTGAGTACCTCAGGACGGTCAAGATGATTACAGATGATTTGGGGGCAGATGACAGTAGAGCCATTCAGATGGCTGGGTTCACACTAAAGTGTAAGAAGGCCCGAGAGTGGTTTAAAAACTATGTGAACCCGAGGGTGGATAGTCTATCATGGGAGGAGTTTGCTAATGAGTTTGCAGGATGGGCTTTCCCTGATAGCTCAAGGGAGCTGAAAATGATTGAGTTCGAACAGTTAAGGCAGACGGAGGAGATGAGTGTAAATGAGTACACAGATAAGTTCTTGAAGCTGTTGCCGTTTGCTGGGCAAAATCTTGACACAGATCAGAAGAAGGCTAGGAGGTATATCATGAGGCTTCATTCCAGGTATTCCTCCTTGAGCCAGTCAGCAGAGAGGGAGAGTTTCCATGCCATAGTGGATATGGCCCGGAGAATGGAGGCTAGTGCAATAATTGAGGGGAAAGTTAAACAGTCTGTGGCACAGCCTTCTGGTTCCAAGACCCTAGGTGGGGGAAGGTTAGACTCCTCTTCTCTAAATGCAGCAGCTTCAGGTGAAAAGAAAAAGTGGGACAGAAGCCTTAGGAGGTCCAAGAAGAACAAGTTCTGGAACAAGATCAAGTCAGGTCTGGGATTAGGAAGTGGCTCAAGCTCAGGTGCAGATAATGCAGTATGTATGAAGTGTGGGAAGCCGCATAAGGGAGTATGTCGGTTTAGGACGACAGCCTGCTTCAGATGTGGGCAAGAGGGACACATGGCACGGGAGGGTCCTAGAGCAGCATTTATGGCACAGTCCTAGCAGACAGCTTCTGGTAGTGTGGCTCAGCCAGTAGCTCCAGCCTCGACTCAGGCCAGTGGCAGAGGCAGAGGGAGAGGTGCAGCCTCTTCTTCAGCGGGTTTCAGGGGTGAAGGTCCATCAGCTCCAACACGGATCTTCACCATGACACAACAGGAGGCAAATGCATCAAACACCGTGGTGTCAGGTAATCTCATCATTGGTTGTTTAGATGTTTATGCCTTAATGGACCCTAGTGCATCTCATTCTTTTATTTCTCCGAGGGCCGTCGAGAGGTTGGGTTTGATGGTCTCTGGGTTAGAGTGTCCCCTATGGGTCAGTGGACCCAAGTGTGACCCGTCAGTGGCAGAGTCAGTCTGCCAGTGTAGTCTAGTTTTTGTTGAGGGGAGATGCCTTTCAGCCGACCTTGTGGTTCTAGATTTGACAGATTTTGACGTCATTCTAGGGATGGATTGGCTATCTACCCATGGTGCTACCTTGGACTGCAGAGACAAGGTAGTCAGGTTCAGAGTTTAGGATGGGTCAGAGGTTGTCTTCAGAGGAGACAGGAGGGGTACACCTAGAGGTTTGATATCAGCCCTACAGGCTCGTAGGTTGCTCAGGAGGGTTTGTCAGGGTTTTCTAGCTCATGTGAGGGAGCTGGATAGTCATGTCAGAGAGCCCGCCTTTGTGCCCGTGGTCAGAGAGTTTTTAGACATTTTCCCAGACGAGCTGCCAGGTTTACCACCTGCTAGGGAGATAGAGTTTGAAATTGAATTGATGCCTGGAACCAGACCCATCTCTATCCCTCCCTACAGGATGGCACCAGCTGAATTGAAAGAATTGAAAGAGCAGTTGCAAGAGCTGGTAGATAAGGGCTTCATCCGACCGAGTACCTCACCTTGGGGTGCTCCAGTGCTATTCGTGAGAAAGAAGGATGGATCCCTCAGACTTTGTATCGACTACAAGCAGTTGAACAAAGTCACTACCAAGAATAAGTATCCGTTGCCTAGGATCGATGATCTATTCGACCAGCTAGCAGGAGCAGGTTGTTTCTCCAAGATAGATCTGAGATCCGGCTATTACCATTTGAGAATAAGAGAAGAGGATGTGCCGAAGACGGCATTCAGGACCAGATATGGACACTATGAGTTCCTTGTGATGCCGTTCGGGTTAACCAATGCCCCTGCAGCATTCATGGATCTCATGAACAGAGTTTTCAGTCAGTATTTGGATCACTTTGTTATTGTCTTCATAGATGATATCTTAGTGTATTCCAGGAATGCAGAGGAGCATGCCCATCATCTGAGGTTAGTCTTGCAGACCTTGAGGGAACACGGCTTGTACGCCAAGTTCTCCAAGTGTGAGTTCTGGTTGAGGAGCATCTCATTCTAGGGGCATGTTGTGTTAGAAAATGGAATAGAAGTGGACCCCAAGAAGGTGGAAGCAGTAGCTAACTAGCCTAGACCCACTACAGTGACAGAGATCAAGAGCTTTTTGGATTTGGCAGGTTACTACAGGAGGTTCGTTCAGGACTTCTCTAAGATTGCAACTCCTATGACCAGACTGACTAAGAAGAATCAGAGGTTTGTGTGGACTGACCAGTGTGAAGAGAGCTTCGAAGAGCTAAAGAAAAGGTTGACGTCGGCACCGGTGTTAGCTCTACCTACTAGTAATGAAGACTTCACAGTGTTTTGTGATGCGTCCCGCGTGGGACTAGGTTGTGTGTTGATGCAAAATGAAAGGGTAATTGCTTATGCTTCTAGATAGCTGAAGAAGCATGAGTTGAATTATCCTACACATGACCTAGAGATGGCAGCTGTAATCTTTGCACTCAAGATGTGGAGGCATTACCTTTATGGGGTTAAATGTGAGATCTTCACAGATCATAAAAGCCTGCAGTACATCCTGAGTCAGAGAGAGTTGAACCTGAGGCAGAGGAGATGGGTAGAACTGCTTAATGACTATAATTTTAAGATTCAGTACCATCTGGGTAAGGCGAATGTTGTGGCAGACGTCCTAAGCCGGAAATCACTTGGCAGTTTGTCCCATATTACAGTAGAGAGGAGACCGGTGGTGAAAGAGTTTCATAAGCTCATTAATGAAGGTCTACAGTTAGAGTTGTCTGGTACAGGTGCTTTGATAGCCCAGATGAGAGTGACACCTGTGTTTCTGGAGCAGGTGGCTCAAAAACAGCACGAGGACCCAGAGTGAGTGATTTTTTTCCAGGACTGTTCAGTCAGGCAAGAACGAAGAGTTCAGATTTGACAGCAAGGGGATCCTCCGCTATGGGAATAGATTGTGTGTACCAGATGACGTGGGTCTGAAGGGAGACATTATGAGGGAAGCTTATAATGCCAGATACAGTGTTCACCATGGAGCCACCAAAATGTACTAGGATCTGAAAAGAGTCTATTGGTGGCCAGCTATGAAAAGAGAAGTGGCACAGTTCGTGTCAGCCTGCGAAGTATGTCAGAGGGTGAAGCTGGAATATCAAAAGCCGGCTAGGATGCTTAACCACTACCTATTCCAGAGTGGAAATGGGAGAATATAGCTATGGACTTCGTGGTGGGGTTACCGGCGACGTCCAACAGATTGGACTCCATATGGGTGATTGTGGACAGACTGACCAAATCTGCTCACTTCATCCCTGTAAGGAGTGGCTATTCTATGGACAAGTTGGCGCAGGTGTATGTTGATGAGGTTGTCAGGTTGCATAGGGTTCCTGTTTCAATAGTGTCTGATAGAGGACCCCAGTTCACCTCCAGGTTTTGGCAGAGTCTGCAGAACGCTATGGGTACCAAGTTGGATTTTAGTACTGCTTTCCATCCTCAGACTGATGGACAGTCAGAGAGGACCATCCAGACTATAGAAGATATGCTCAGAATGTGTGTGCTAGATTTTGGCAGTTCTTGGAGGCAGCATCTACCCTTGGTGGAGTTTGCCTACAATAACAGCCATCATGCTAGCATAGGGATGGCTCCATATGAAGCCTTGTATGGGAGGAAGTGCAGGTCACCTGTCTGTTGGGAAGAAGTTGGAGAAAGGTCCTTAGCAGGGCCTAAGTTAGTAGAGATCACCAGCAGAGTGGTGCCCATAATCAGAGAAAGGATCAAGACTGCTGCCAGTCGACAGAAGAGTTATGCAGATATCCGCAGAAGGCAAGTAGAGTTTCAGGAGGGGGATTTGGTATTGCTCAAGGTGTCTCCTATCAAAGGGGTGATTCGGTTTGGGAAGAAAGGTAAGCTAGCTCCACGGTACATCGGACCCTTTGAAATCATGCAGAAGATTGGGAATGTATCGTACAAGTTGGACTTACCTGCTTCTATGGAAAGAATCCATCCGGTTTTCCATGTTTCCATGTTGCGGAAGTTCGTGTCAGATCCGGACAAGGTTCTTAGTGAGCTTGATGTCGAGATCCTAGAAGATCTCACCTATGTTAAGCAGCCAGTGCGGATCCTAGACACGCAGATCAAAAAGCTGAGAAACAAGGAAATTCCGATGGTGAAAGTCCTTTAGAATCACCACAACATTGAAGAGTGTACCTGGGAGACACGGGAGTCTATGCTCCAGCAATATCCCCACCTCTTCTAAGGTTAGTGTTATGTGTTTTATGTATATGTTTATGTTTTATGCTATGCATGTGTTGTTTGGTGAACATTCGGGGACGAATGTTCTTAAGGGGGGGAGAATGTAATACCCGGCTAGACTCCGGTATCGGAATTCCTACCGTCCGATGGAATCTCGGATGTCGGAAACCTCTAGAAGGGTAAAATCATGTTTTTATAAAATATTTTCATGTATTTTATGGTTTTAAGCAAGAAAGAAATTGAGTTTTGAATGAAAAGACCTTGGAGGGAAATCCAGGTTCGGCCGCCGAACCTCAAGTTCGGCCGCCGAACCTCAAGTTCGGCCGCCGAACTTGCATGAGTTTTGGAGGCACGTTAGGCCCCCGAAAGCGGTCTGGCCAGCCACCTATAAAGGGGTCTCCTGTCCGAAATGGGCGAGCTTTTCTTCCCATTTCCGGCCAGAGGTGAGTCTCTGCCCTCCCATGTCGATTTTGAGTTCCTCCTTCAAGTCTCTCATGATTTTTACAAGCTTTTAACTTGGTTTTGAAGCTTTTGAGTTTAGAACAAGTTTTGGAGACCCAAGGAGCTAGATCTCTCCCATCTCCGAGTTGGATCGCCTCTCCTCTCCATCTTCAAGAGGTAAGAGTAGATCCTCACCTCTTTACATGTTTTGATTAAGTTTCATGAAGGTTTTGGGGTAGAAATGCATGTTTGAGTTAGTTGTTTAGTATTAAGGTTTTTTATGCTTTTGTGGATAATGTATGCTGTATGTGAAAGTTTGATGTGTTTTGGTTGGGGTTTAGGCTAGTTTGAGACCCCTATAAGCTTATGTATGTGTGTATGCATGTTTTGGAAGTGTTGGATTTGAGTTGGAAGGTTTGGGAGGCAAATGTGCATTGAATGGCTGAGTTCTGCCACTTTGGAAGAACTCAGGTTCGGCAGCCAAAGGACTTTCGGCCGCCGAACCTGCCTGTGGAGGCAAGCCTTTGGAGGAGAGTTTCGGCCGCCGAAGGTGCCGCCGAACATGCATGAGTTTCGTCTCTGGAAGGAGCTTTCGGCCGCCGAAGGTGCCACCGAAAGTGACTGAGTTTCGGCTCTGGAGGGACTTTCGGCCGCCGAACCTGCCGCCGAAAGTGCCCTGTTCAGCCTTCCTTTGCATGATTTCTATGATTGTTTTAAGGTGTTTTAGGGGGTTTTTGGGGAGATGTTTAGGGTCTTGTTAGTGTATGTTTGGTCCCTCATTTGAGTCCACCTGTGTAGGTTCGGACCCGAGGAACCGAGGACCCCTGCAGTGAGATAGCTGCTTCCGAGTCTTTTCAGAGCTAGCCTGAGGTGAGTAGAATAACTCTTTATGTTTCAAAGTAAATAAATCAGTTTGTGAGCGTGTTCATGTATCACGAATGCCATGAGATATATTAGGTTGTTTGCATTAGAATTCACGAATATGTTGCATTGCATAATATGATGATGATGTGGATGGGTATTGGATGATCCTTTAGTCCTCAATATGATGAGATATAATAGGATATGATATGGAAGTCCAGGTGTGGCCTGCACTACGCCCCTGGCACAATGTAAGAGCAAGTCCGAGTGTGGCCTGCACTACGCCCCCGGCACGATTGGACATGTTTGATATGTTATGTGTAAGAGAAAGACCAGGTGTGGCCTGCATTACGCCCCTGGCATAATTGGATTATGTAGAGGGCTATTGGTGACAATTCCATCCTTGATGTGATTTGTTTGTGATGTGATGCATTTCATGATAGCATGAACTTTAATATAATGTTTTTACTATTCTACTCACTTGGCTCTAGTAGCTCACCTCATTCCCTTAATCCCCCAGGTTTGCAGGTGCGAGGCAGTCTGGGAAGTCAGCTAGAGTAGGAAGTTTTATGTATGTAATAGCTAGTAAGTGGACATGAGAAAGAATATGATGTAATGAATAGTATTGAACAGTCATGTAATGTAATGATGGTTATTGAGGTTTAGAGTTGTGCTTGACCCTAGTATGTATGTTAATCCCTTTTTGGTACATGATCTTTTAATATAATGTGTTAATGATGTTTATGTAAACCAAGCTTAATGTATGATATGTTACCCTATTGGAGCATTTGATGAGGGCTCCAGTGTGGGGTTTAATGCTTATGATTGTGAGTTTGTGCATGCACAAGTTGAGCTTGGTAAATGAAAGAAAAAGTTTTAAGTTTTATGTAAATGTTGATCATGTATGGGATTAAACAGGTATACAGGATGTATGTTAGGCTTGCTACGGGTCCCGGCGGCCTTAAGCCGATCTGGATCCTAGCGCCGGTAGCGGTCCGATTTTCGGGTCGTTACATGACTCCTATCACCTATAAGCTATCTATCGATAAAAAAATAAAGCCGGTACAATACAAAAAAAGAAAATTTGCACTAGAGAGTTTGTAGGTGATTAAAGAGGAGGTTAATTAATTATTAAGTGCAGGAATAATAAAAGAGGTCCAGTATCCTATATAGCTCGCTAATGTAGTGTTGGTTAAGAAAGTAAATAGGAAATGGAAGATATGTGTGGACTTCACTGACTTAAACAAAGCGTGACCAAAGGATCATTATTCACTTTCATCTATTGACAGGTTAGTAGACTCTATCTCAGGTCATGCAGTGGTTTCTTTTCTAGATGCAATTTTAGGTTACCACTAGATCATGATGGACGACGAAGATGCAGAGAAGACCGAATTTATCATCGATGCAAGAGTCTTCTATTATAAGGTGATGCTATTTGGACTTAAAAATGCTGGGGCGGCTTACTAAAGGTTAACATAAGGAATCTTTAAAGACATAATGTTTTAACCGTTGAGGTGTACGTTGGTAGTAAAAATTCGATAAATAGAAGATCATCAAGACGATATCTAAAAAGTCTTTGATGCACTGGATAAGAAAGATATGAAACTTAACCCTAAAAAATGCACATTTCAGATAAAAGCTAGGAAGTTTTCAGGATACATAGTCTTAGAAAGATGCATTGAAACAAACCCAGAAAAAATTAGTGTCATCCAGAATATAGAGGCACCTAAACCTTAAATGATGTACAAAAGTTGAATGGCTGAGTCACAACTCATGCTCGGCCAAGAGGTATTTACTATTCTTTAAAGGCTTAAAAAACAAAAATAAGTTTTTTTTAGGGGGAGGGAGAAGAGTGTGTAGAGGCATTTGAAAATTTAAAAACTTTTTTATCATCTTCCCCTTTGCTAAGCTCGCTTGTTGAAGGCGAGGTTTTGTTTTTGTACTTGTATGTGACGTAGGAAACTATAAGTTTGGTGCTCGTTCATGGGGACAAAGGGGAACAAAGCCAAGTCTATTATGCCAACCAAGTCTTGAAGAGGGCAGAATTGAACTATCTCCCTCTTGAGAAATGAGCATTTGCAGTCCTAATGTCTGCCACGAAGTTACATCCATACTTTGAGTCACACACCATAGAAGTCAGAGTAAATTATCCTTTGTGAAAGGTTCTACGTAGGCTAGAGCTATCAGTGCGGCTATCCATCTGGGCAGTAATACTGTCAGTCTTCGATATTAGGTATGTCCCAAGAAAGCCATGAAAGCCCAGGCAGTAGCCAATTTTATTACAGAGATGACTCTGCCATTAGAGACTTCAAAATTGCCTGAATTAACTATTGAGGAGTGGAAGGTTTGAGCGAATGGTGCTTACAGAGCTGGGGGTTTTGGAATTAGAATCCTCCTGCAGAGTCAAATCAGGATAAATCTTCGCTACGCAATAAAACTCGCCTTCAATGCTACCAACAATGTGCCGAGTACGAGGTATATTATGGCCCTAAAAATCATCGTGAAAATAGATATACAAAAATCTATTATTTTTAGTGACTACAATTAGTTATTAATCATTATTAGGGACAATTTAAAGTTTGATAACCGAACCTTATCAAATATGAAGAAAAGGTTTGCTCCTTAATGGCAAGGATCAAAGATAGGCAGGTAATTGCGAACTTCACTAGTGGCTAGAGGTGACAACGAAGAGACCAATTGTCTAGCCAAAATGGCGGTGACAGGTGAATAACACTTGAACCAACCATTTCAAGTCAAAGAGCTACACACTCCTGCAACTGACGAGGAAGAGTCTTTTCCTAAAAAGGAAGGAGAAACGTGGATGACACCCGTATATAAGTTTCTGACAGAGGATGATTTGATGGCCGATGAATTATCGGATAAACAGATAATAAGAAAGTCCTCTAAATATTCACTAATTGATGGTTGGTTGTACAGGAGATCCTCAACTCAATCATGGCTACATTGTGTAATAGAGGATAAGGGCTAGGAAATCCTTAAAGACATTCATGAAGGTGATTGCAGAAGTCATGAAGGGGCTTGAACAATGGCCCAAAAAGTATTCAGACAGGGATACTACTAGCCAATGATAATGCAAGATGCGAAATAGCTTGTCCAAAAGTGTAGATGATGTTAGATGCATGTGAGCATTCCAAAGACCCATGGGGAGATGCAAGCAGCGATTGAAAGCCCCTGGCCTTTCTTTCACTGGGGGCTAAACATCCTTGGCCTTTTTCGAAAAGCAATTGGGTTAAGAAAATTTGCAATAATAGCAATGGACTCAGTCCATTACTACCCAATAGGCGATGTACTTTATCAGCAAGAACATCTTCACTTGGTTTGGAATTCCAAAGGTAATAATCACTGATAATGAGACTCAGTGTAACGACCCCAAAATGGACCGTCACCGGCGCTAGGATTCAGGTCGGCTTAAGGCCGCTAGAACCCGTAGCAAGCCTGCTATACTCTCTGTGTACCTGTAAAACTCATACATGATCATACATTTTCTGTGAAAAATAAAAACTCTTTTCTCTGTACCAAGGCTTAACCTGTGCATGCACTATCTCTGTACTCTGTACTCTGTACTCTGTACTCTGTACTCTGTACCCCTGACTAGAGCTTGCTCTAGATGGGTTAACTCATACCTGTTAAGCCTGGTTTTTCACATACAGTCAAACATATATACATATCCAGATCATGTACAACACATACATCACTAAGTCAAGCACATTTCTAACTTTATACACAACTGTTACAGCTCAATAATATGACATGTCCACTCTAAGCTATTACACATCTCTTTACTCTTTCTGTCTCCTGCTGGACTGTCCCTGTACACTGTACACTGAACCTGCAAAACTGGGGTTAAGGGAGTGGGATGAGCTCTATAGCCCAGTGAGTAAAACAGTAAAACATCTCAGTAAAACATGATCTCATAGAATGCGTCATAACACAGACAAACCACATCAAGAGTAAATCTGTCACCACATAGTCCCAGTAACTCTGTGCCAGGGCGTAGAATCGAGCACCTGGTCTTCCTGTCATATATGTATATGTGTATATAACACCTCTGTACTTACCATTGCCAGGGCGTAGTCAAAGGCTCCTGGACTTAATTATATACCTACCAGGGCGTAGTCAAAGGCTCCTGGTCTTTACTATACCTGCCAAGGCGTAGTCAAAGGCTCCTGGACTTCCTGTCTGAGACTATTGGATCAGTCAGCATTTACCCACATCAACACCTAACTATGCAATGCAACATATTCGTGGATACTAATGCAATCACCCTACTGCATAATCATGATGCATGAGATATGCTAAAACATTCCATTGTGCAAGTTAAACAAAGTTAAGTTTAGTTCCACTCACCTCTGGCTATCTGGACTGACTGACTCTGCAGGCTCTGTAACCTCTGGAGCAGAACTCACTGCTGCTCTCTCTGGTTCCTCTAGTTTGTACCATACAGATGACTCAAATGAGGGACCAAACTAGCTTATGAATAACTCTATTAACCTCCCCAAGAATCCCCTTAAACTCACTCACCTAGCCATGCAAAGCATGCAAGAGAAGGCTGGACAGAACACTTTCGGCGGCAGGTTCGGCGGCCGAAAGTCCTCTCCAGAGACGAAACTCAAGCACCTTCGGCGGCCGAATCTCCACTTTCGGCTGCCGAACCCTTTCGGGGGCAAGTTTCGGAGGCCAAAAGGCACTCCAGAGACGAAAGTCTCTAACTTTCAGCGGCACCTTCGGCGGCCGAACTTCCCTCCAGAGCCGAAAGTCCAAAAGCTTGGGGGCAAGCTTGGGCAGCCGAAGCCACCTCCTCACACCTCTTCAGGGGTTCGGCGGCCAAATGTACCTTCGGCTGCCGAACCTGAGTTCATCAGCAGGGCAGAAACTTGCCCTGCCTCTCACCAAATGCACAAAACCCTCTCCAACTCAAACACCTCACTTCCTCCACTTGCATACACTCATGTATATGCTCAAAGGGGTCAAAAACTAGCTAATAACCCCAAACACACAACACAAACAACACAAAAACAAGCTGTACACATAAAATCATCAAAAACTCTCAAAAAACCCTATTCATGCCACTCTCTCCATCAAACCCCATAAAACCTTCAGAAAACATTAAAACAAGCTCAGGATCTTCACTTACCTTATGAAAACAAGTAGATGAAGGATCCTAACATGATTTAATGAAAACATGAAAGAATACTCACAAAGGACAGGGTTTCACCTCAGAAGACAAAAGAAACAGTGCTCTGACCGCTTCAACCGACTGAGGGCCATTTATAGGTGGCTGGCCAGACCACCTTCGGCGGCCACACGTGAAACCGAAAGCCATGCATGTTCGGCAGCCGAACCTCAACTTCGGCGGCCGAACCTGGCTTTTCTGCCTTGGTTCATTTCACTCAAAAACTCATTTCCTTATGCATAAAACTTGATGACCATATCAAAACATTTGAGAAAAAAGCTGCTAGAGACTTTCGACATCCCGGATCCCACCGGAAAGCAGAATTCCGATGCCGGACTCTAGCCGGGTATTACATTCTCCCCCCCTTAAGAACATTCATCCTCGAATGATCCGAAAACAAATAACACATGAAACGGAGGAAACTAACCTCAAAACAAATATGGATACTGCTGGAGCATCGACTCTCGCGTCTCCCAGGTGCACTCTTCTAGATTATGGTGGTTCCATAGAACTTTCACCATCGGAATCTCTTTGTTCCTTAGCTGTCTGATCTGTGTGTCCAGAATCCGCACTGGCTACTCTATATAGGTGAGATCTGTATGAATCTCCACCTCAGGCTCACTCAGAACCTGATTCGGATCTGACACAAACTGCCGTAGCATAGAAACATGAAATACCGGGTGAATTCTCTCCATAGAAGTAGGTAAATCCAGCTTATACGACACATTTCCGATCCTCTGCAAAATCTCAAAGGGTCCAATGTACCGTGGAGCTAACTTACCCTTCTTCCCAAAACGAACCACTCCCTTCATTGGAGACACTTTCAGCAATACCATACTACCTCTTGAAACTCTAACTGCTTTCTGCGAACGTCTGCATAACTTTTCTGTCTACTCTGAGCTGTCCTGATTCGATCTCTGATCATGGGCACCACTCTACTGGTCATCTCTACTAACTCTGGCCCTGCAAGAGCCTTCTCTCCTATCTCTTCCCAGCAAACAGGGGATCTGCACTTCCTCCCATACAAAGCTTCATAAGGAGCCATCCCTATGCTAGCATGAAGGCTGTTATTGTAGGCAAACTCCACCAAAGGTAGATGCTGCCTCCAAGAATCGCCAAAGTCTAACACACACAGTCGAAGCATATCCTTTATGGTCTGGATGGTCCTCTCTGACTGTCCATCAGTCTGTGGGTGGAAAGCAGTGCTAAACTCTAATCTCGTGCCCAATGCACTCTGCAGACTTCGCCAAAAGTGGGAGGTAAACTGAGGTCCTCTATCTGAGACTATCGACACTGGAACACCATGTAATCTCACTATCTCATCCAGATATACCTGTGCCAACTTATCCACAGAATAGTTACTCCGAACTGGAAGAAAATGAGCAGATTTCGTGAGTCTGTCCACAATCACCCATATAGAGTCTATCCTGTTGGACGTAGCTGGTAAACCCACTACAAAATCCATGGCTATGTTCTCCCATTTCCACTCTGGAATCGGTAATGGGTTAAGCATTCCGGCTGGTTTCTGATGTTCTAGTTTCACCCTCTGGCAAACCTCGCAGGCTGTCACAAACTGCGCCACTTCTTTCTTCATGGCTGGCCACCAATAGACCTTTTTCAGATCCTGATACATCTTGGTGGCTCCTGGGTGAACACTATACCTTGCATTATGAGCTTCCCTCATAATGTCTTCCTTCACACTGCCCTTATCTGGCACACAAAGTCGACTCCCATAGCGAAGGATCCCTTTGCTGTCAAATCTGAACTCTGCACTGTTGCCTGACTGAACAGTCCTGGCAATTTTCATCAACTCAGGGTCCTCATGCTGTCTCTGAGCTATCTGCTCCAGAAACACAGATGTCACTCTCATCTGTGCTATCAATGCACCTGTACCAGACAACTCTAGCTGTAACCCCTCTTCTAAGAACTTGTAAAGCTCCATCACAACTGGTCTCCGCTCTGCTGCTATATGGGATAAACTGCCTAGTGACTTCCGGTTGAGGGCGTCTGCCACAACATTCGCCTTACCCGGATGATACTGGATCTTACAATCATAATCACTGAGCAATTCTACCCATCTCCGCTGCCTCAAATTCAGCTCTCTCTGACTCAAGATGTACTGTAAACTCTTGTGATCAGTGAAGATCTCGCATTTAACCCCGTAGAGGTAATGCCGCCACATCTTAAGTGCAAAGATAACTGCTGCCATCTCCAGGTCATGGGTAGGGTAATTCAACTCGTGCTTCTTCAACTGTCTAGAAGCATAAGCTATCACCCTATCACTTTGCATCAATACACAACCCAATCCCACTCGAGATGCATCACAGAACACTGTGAAATCCTCCTTACTCACAGGCAGAGCTAGCACTGGTGCTGTGGTCAATCTCCTCTTGAGCTCGTCAAAGCTCGCTTCACACTGGTCTGACCAAATAAACTTCTGGTTCTTCTGAGTCAGTTTGGTCATAGGAGCTGCTATCTTTGAGAAGTTCTGCACGAACCTCCTGTAGTAACCTGCCAGTCCCAGAAAGCTTTTAATCTCAGTCACTGTCGTGGGTCTGGGCCAGTTAGCTACAGCCTCTATCTTCTTGGGGTCTACCTCAATACCCTCTGCTGATACTACATGTCCCAAGAAGGAAATGCTCCTCAACCAAAACTCACACTTCGAGAACTTGGCATACAAACCATGCTCTCTCAGTGTCTGCAGAACTATCCTAAGATGCTGGGCATGCGCCTCTGCATCTCTGGAATACACTAAAATATCATCGATGAAAACAATGACAAAGTGATCCAGAAACTCACTGAAAACTCTGTTCATGAGATCCATGAATGCTGCAGGGGCGTTAGTCAACCCGAACGGCATCACTAAGAACTCATAATGCCCATATCTGGTCCTGAAAGCTGTCTTAGGCACATCTGCCTCTCTGACTCTCAACTGATGATACCCGGATCTCAGATCTATTTTCGAGAAACAACCTGCTCTAGCTAGCTGGTCAAATAGATCATCAATCCTAGGTAGAGGATACCTATTCTGGATAGTGACCTTGTTCAACTGTCTGTAGTCGATACAAAGTCTGAGGGATCCATCCTTCTTTCTGACAAAGAGCACTGGAGCACCCCAAGGTGAGGTACTGGGGCGGATGAAACCCTTATCTACCAAGTCCTGCAACTGTTCTTTCAACTCTTTTAACTCTGCTGGCGCCATCCTGTAGGGAGGAATAGAGATAGGTCTGGTATCTGGCAGCAATTCGATTTCAAACCCTATCTCCCTATCAGGTGGTAGTCCTGGCAAATCGTCTGGGAACACATCGAGAAACTCTCGGACTACTGGTACTGTGGCTGGTTCCCTAACCTGACTGTCTAGCTCTCTCACATGAGCTAGAAACCCCTGACAACCCCTCCTAAGCAAACGACGAGCCTGAAGGGCTGAAATCATACCTCTGGGTGTCCCTCTCCTGTCTCCTCTGAAGACACACTCTGACCCATCCTGGTCTCTGAGACTCACTATCTTCTCTCTACAGTCCAAAGTAGCACTATATGTAGATAACCAATCCATCCCTAGAATGACATCAAAATCCGTCAAATCTAGAACCACAAGGTCAGCTGGAAGGTATCTACCCTCTATAAACACTGGACTGAAACGACAGACTGACACTGCCACTGATGGGTCACATTTGGGTCCACTGACCCAGAGAGGATACTCTAACTCAGAAGTGATCAAACCCAATCTCTCTATGGCTCTCGAAGCAATAAAGGAATGAGAAGCACCGGGATCCATCAAAGCATACACATCTGAACATCCAATGATGAGATTACCTGACACCACTGTGTTCGACGTGTTAGCCTCCTCCTGTGTCACTATGAAAATCCGTGCTGGGGCTACCGGATTTCCACCTCGGGAACCTGCTGCTGAAGTAGAGGCTGCCCCTCTCCCTCTACCTCTACCACTACTCTGCGGCATGACTGGAGCTGCTGGCTGAACAACTGGCTGTACCACACTGCCTGAACTCATCTGCTGGGATGGTGCAAATGTCACCTGCGGACAATCCCGAGCAATATGCCCTTCCTGTCCACATCTAAAACAAGCTGTAGATCCCAACCGACAAACTCCGCCATGTGGTTTTTCGCATCTTCTGCATACTGGAGCTGTGCCAGAGCTTGAGCCACTACCTATTCCCAAACCTGACTTCACTTTACTCCAGAACTTACTCTTTGTTCCTTTTGCTCTATCCCATCTCTTGCTGCCTGATGTGCCTGCACTGGGGGTCTTAGAACCCGAAGCCTGTGCCTTTGACTGTTTCTGAATATTGGCACTAGCTTCCATTTTCCTGGCTGCGTCAACTATCGTGTGGAAACTCTCCTTTTCTGCTGGAAGAATCAAGGAAGCATACCTGGGATGCAATCTCATAGTATATCTCCTTGCCTTCTTCTGATCAGTATCATAGGCTTGACCCACGTACTGCAGCAAATCTAGGAACTTATCTGTGAATTCATCAACACTCATCTCATCTGTCTGTCTCAACTGTTCGAACTCTATCACTTTCATCTCCCAAGAACTGTCAGGAAAAGCCCACCCTGCAAACTCATTGGCGAACTCTCCCCATGACATGCTGTCCATGCTGGGTTCCACATAGTTCTTAACCATTCTCTGGCTTTCTTGCATTTTAATGTGAAACCTGCCATCTCAATGGCTCTCCGATCATCTGCTCCCAATTCACTGGTTATCATCCTAACTGCTCTGAGGTAATCAAATGGATCATCTCCCGTGTTGTATTTAGGAGCATCCAATTTCAAGTACTCCGTCATTTGCACTTTACCTCCAGATGAGCTAGGTTGATGTCTGTCAACAACAGGGGCTACTGGTTCTGGTGGTGGTACTGGTTCATTTGGCTCTGGGTGTGCTGCACTTGGATGGGTAGGGGAAGATGGATACATAGGATATGGTGGATAGTAAGGAGGATAAGGCATGTAGGGCATGTAAGAAGGATATGGCACAAAACTAGAGTACTCCGACATACCTCCCATCGGATACTCTGGATAGCCAAATCCTGAGGTCTGAGCACCTCCCTGCGACTCTCCCATACCTTCCTCAAATCTGCCTATACCCATGCTGTCATCTCTCGACTGATCAATCTCCATAGCTTCCCTCCTTTCCTCTGATCTTCCTCCCCTAGCTGTTCCTCTTCTGCTCTCGTCGACAGACCTTCTAGGGTCTATTGACGTACCTTCCCTGCTAGATCTCTGCGACCTTGCCCTTGGCAATGCAGGAGGACGAGCAGCTGGTCTCTCATTCTCTGGTGGGACTCCAGTCAATCGAGCTGATCGACGAGTTCCTCTCATCTTTACTCTCTGGAAACACAACATATAAGATAGCCCTTTAACACATAACCAACCCTATCCTAGTGGACATGATTTCCTATTGTGCTTGACCACTTCTACCCTGTATAAGCCCGACACTGTCTCTATAGGTCCGATCATGTGAACCTAGGGCTCTGATACCACTCTGTAACGACCCCAAAATGCACCGTCACCGGCGCTAGGATTCAGGTCGGCTTAAGGCCGCCAGAACCCGTAGCAAGCCTGCTATACTCTCTGTGTACCTGTAAAACTCATACATGATCATACATTTTCTATGAAAAATAAAAACTCTTTTCTCTGTACCAAGGCTTAACCTGTGCATGCACTATCTCTGTACTCTGTACTCTGTACCCCTGACTAGAGCTTGCTCTAGATGGGTTAACTCATACCTGTTAAGCCTGGTTTTTCACATACAGTCAAACATATATAGATATCCAGATCATGTACAACACATACATCACTAAGTCAAGCACATTTCTAACTTTATACACAACTGTTACAGCTCAATAATATGACATGTCCACTCTAAGCTATTACACATCTCTTTACTCTTTCTGTCTCCTGCTGGACTGTCCCTGTACACTGTACACTGAACCTGCAAAACTGGGGTTAAGGGAGTGGGATGAGCTCTATAGCCCAGAGAGTAAAACAGTAAAACATCTCAGTAAAACATGATCTCATGGAATGCGTCATAACACAGACAAACCACATCAAGAGTAAATCTGTCACCACATAGTCCCAGTAACTCTGTGCCAGGGCGTAGAATCGAGCACCTGGTCTTCCTGTCATATATGTATATGTGTATATAACACCTCTGTACTTACCATTGCCAGGGCGTAGTCAAAGGCTCCTGGACTTAATTATATACCTACCAGGGCGTAGTCAAAGGCTCCTGGTCTTTACTATACCTGCCAAGGCGTAGTCAAAGGCTCCTGGACTTCCTGTCTGAGACTATTGGATCAGTCAGCATTTACCCACATCAACACCTAACTATGCAATGCAACATATTCGTGGATACTAATGCAATCACCCTACTGCATAATCATGATGCATGAGATATGCTAAAACATTCCATTGTGCAAGTTAAACAAAGTTAAGTTTAGTTCCACTCACCTCTGGCTATCTGGACTGACTGACTCTGCAGGCTCTGTAACCTCTGGAGCAGAACTCACTGCTGCTCTCTCTGGTTCCTCTGGTCTGTACCATACATATGACTCAAATGAGGGACCAAACTAGCTTATGAATAACTCTATTAACCTCCCCAAGAATCCCCTTAAACTCACTCACCTAGCCATGCAAAGCATGCAAGAGAAGGCTGGACAGAACACTTTCGGCGGCAGGTTCGGCGGCCGAAAGTCCTCTCCAGAGACGAAACTCAAGCACCTTCGGCGGCCGAATCTCCACTTTCGGCTGCCGAACCCTTTCGGGGGCAAGTTTCGGAGGCCAAAAGGCACTCCAGAGACGAAAGTCTCTAACCTTCGGCGGCACCTTCGGCGGCCGAACTTCCCTCCAGAGCCGAAAGTCCAAAAGCTCGGGGGCAAGCTTGGGCAGCCGAAGCCACCTCCTCACACCTCTTCAGGGGTTCGGCGGCCGAATGTACCTTCGGCTGCCGAACCTGAGTTCATCAGCAGGGCAGAAACTTGCCCTGCCTCTCACCAAATGCACAAAACCCTCTCCAACTCAAACACCTCACTTCCTCCACTTGCATACACTCATGTATATGCTCAAAGGGGTCAAAAACTAGCTAATAACCCCAAACACACAACACAAACAACACAAAAACAAGCTGTACACATAAAATCATCAAAAACTCTCAAAAAACCCTATTCATGCCACTCTCTCCATCAAACCCCATAAAACCTTCAGAAAACATTAAAACAAGCTCAGGATCTTCACTTACCTCGTGAAAACAAGTAGATGAAGGATCCTAACGTGGAGTTTTGGAGCAACTTGCCTTCAAACTCTCCAAACTTCACAACTTTGAGTTTTTAGCTTAAAACCTTCAAAAGATCATAAAAACGAATCAAATCTTTGCATGATTTAATGAAAACATGAAAGAATACTCACAAAGGACAGGGTTTCACCTCAGAAGACAAAAGAAACGGTGCTCTGACCGCTTCAACCGACTGAAGGCCATTTATAGGTGGCTGGCCAGACCACCTTCGGCGGCCACACGTGAAACCGAAAGCCATGCATGTTCGGCGGCCGAACCTGGCTTTTCTGCCTTGGTTCCTTTCACTCAAAAACTCATTTCCTTATGCATAAAACTTGATGACCATATCAAAACATTTGAGAAAAAAGCTGCTAGAGACTTCCGACATCCCGAATCCCACCGGAAAGCAGAATTTCGATGCCGGACTCTAGCCGGGTATTACACTCAGTTTGCAAGTTCTAAATTTAAAGATTTCTATAGGAAATCGGAGATTGATTTAAGATTCATTTCGACCTATCAGCCACAAACCAATGGACTATCCCGAGGTTACAAACATGACTATCTTGCAAGGGCTAAAGAAAAGACTCAATAAAGCCAAAGGCAACTGGCATGAAAAATTACTCCATATACTCTGGGCATACATAACAACCCCAAAAACAGCCACAGAGGAAACCCCTTTCTCTTTGGTGTATGGGGCCTAGGCAGTAATCCCCGAGGAGGTTTAAGTAAGCAATTTCAGGATATGGCAACATGAGATTTCAGGAAACCCTGAAGAAATGTAGTTCAACTTGGATCAAGCTGAATTTTTATGAGAACAGGCTGCAATCAGAATGGTGGTATATAGGAACAAAATGTCCAGAATATTCAACAGTTGAGTCAAGTCACGTGCTTTTAATGTAGGGGATTTAGTCCTTAAAGAACGAATATAACAGACAATAGTGCAGGGTCTGGTAAGTTGGGCAAAAACTAGAAAGGACCATTTAGGGTCTTGAAGGTTATTCACCCAGCAAGTTGGCCAAATTAAATGACCGAGTCATTCTCCATTCCTAGAATATTTATAATCTAAGGAAATTTTATCAATAACAATTAACAAAGTATTTTTTTTTATATGTTGTATTATTTAGTGACATGGAATGATGGGTTTGCCTTCTTCAAAAAGAATAAAGAACATTCATTAATAAAGGCCAAAAGGCTAGTATCTGCTAGGCCCAATGACTAGATATTAGTCCCATTTTATAAAAATTTTCTAAAGCATTTTATACCAATGCCACAAGGTGGATATTTGTCAAGGCCAATGACCGGGTGTTAGTCTCATTTTATAAAAATTTTATAAGGCATTTTATGCCAAGGCCATAAGGTGGGTATCCACCAAGCCCAATGATCAGGTGTTAGTCTCATTTTATAAAAATTTTTTAAGGCATTTTATGCCAAGGCCACAAGGCAAATATCCGTCAGGCCCAATGACCGGGTTTTAGTCCCATTTTATAAAAATTTTCTAAGGTATTTTATGCCAAGGCCACAAGGCGGGTATCTGTCGGGCCTAATGACCAGGTGTGAGTTCCATTTTATAAAAATTTTCTAAGGCATTTTATGCCAAGGCCACAAGGTGGACATTTGCACCCAATGACTGGGCGTTAGTTCCATTTCATAATTTTTCAAGCTATTTATTTTATAGCCAAGAAGCGAGCATATATCAGACCAATTACCAGGTGTTAGTCTCATTAGCAAATTTATTTAGGAAATTTTTTATGTTAAATGGCGGGTACTACTAGGCATTTATTTAGGTGTTGGCCCATTAACAAAATTGTCCAAGTGATTTAAGTTCTATTTCATGAGTGATTTATGAGAACAGTTGGACGAGAGTACTGGTAATGTCTTTGGTTGAGTACCGATTTTAAAGTACTTGGCAAAGATGAAGTCAATAAAAGAAAAGATTTCATTCAAGCAAAAATTACATGGGAGGGATATCCTCAAGCTCCTCGTCCCGAGTCTCTATTATATGAGTATTCTCTACATCTATTACAGTATCTGCAGAGACCTGGTCGGTTGGATTTTCCGCAGCTTGTTCCTCCCCCTCTTCAACGTCCTCCAGGAAGATATCTATCCAAGCAAAGTCTTCAAAAGGAAACTGCTTCACCAGCTCCTTCTTGACAGAGTCTTAGCACTGAACGAACATCTCCCCTCCCCCCTAGGCCACTGTCTCTTAAAGTTTTGTTCTAGTTCAGTGATCCTTATAGAGGCGGCCCAATTCTCCTCAACCTCACACTGTAGCTCCTGGACTTGGCGCTAAAGCATGGCCACTTGATCCTCGTCCGTTTTTGCCCAATTCTCAAGGGCTAACTTTGAAGCATTTGCCTATTCTAGGTCCGCTTAGAGCTTGTCCACTAACTCCACAGTCTCCTTCATTGTGCCCTCCACTTCGTCAACGTGAGCCTTCAGCCTCGAGCATTTCTCTTGTATGAGACCTTTGTCTTTCTCCTGGGCCTTGAATTCTCACCTCAGAGACTTGTTCCACTCCTTGGCTATGTATGCACAGGGAAAACTCTTCATGGAAGAATGCATGATGTTGTCATAGAGGTCTTCGATCTCGGCCTCATTTAAGCGGTGGCGATCCCCGAGCCTCAGAGCGCTCTTGGCGATCAGGATAGAAAGGTCGGCCTCTTTGAGAAGGGAGGTTGTACGGGTCAAAGCCAATGCCAGGTGCCATGTTGCTCCAACACTAGCTTCTTCTTGTGAAGCATCGGTTTGAGTAAGGGTTGCAAAAGGAGTATTCCTAGAGGAAGACTCAGGCTAAATGGAGGTAGTTCCCTTGGTGGTAGGAGGGGTGGAGGAGGAGGAAGCATGATGATTTCCTTGGCGCGACGAGCTTGCTTAGGTGGAGGTTTGGTCGCTCCAACAACAGCTGTGCCCTTTCGGGCAGCATGTGCCGCTTTGGCGAATTTGTCTCTTGACCCGGCCATACCTGTATGAAATAAAAGGTGAGTAAGTAAGGCAGTTTGAAATACAAAAAGAGTTGGAAAGAGAAATACCATGTTCGCTAGCTAGGGAGGTGTTTTCTCCAAGGCACGAAAGGCTGGGCGGGCGAGGAGTCCGAGCCTAGCTCGCCTGAAGATGGCTCTGCCAGGATAAAACAATGTTCCTCAATGCCACAGTAATATCTATTGTTTGGGACATGGACGGACTCCATCCTTTCTCAACTCCACATATATGTTCCAGCTCGTTCGAAGAGGACCGAAATCCTTGGATATCCTGTGGCAGAGAATGAAAAACTTATTCTTCCAGCGCTTTAAGGATGAGGGTATTTGGTCAAATAGTGTCTAGCTTTTTCTCCCATTGAAAAATCAAAACTCTTCATTTTTTCGTGTGACAGCTAGTACAGTTAAGAGAATAGGGCTACGCTCAGCTCAATATTGTTATTAAAATAGACATACTGGAATGCCACTAAGATCCTCCAACTATTGGAGTGCAGTTGGGCAATTGACAGTTTGTGAAATCAGAGGACTTCAGTAAAAAATGGGTCTATGTGAAACTGAAAAATCAGCCTTCGGCTGTTCTTCATAGACCATGATGGTATCCTCCGCAAGGATCTGGCCATCCACGTGAACGCTCGGAGATGGAGTGTAAACACGGAAGATTTCTCGAGAGATGTGATATTGGTTGTAAAGGCAGTCTACGTCCTTCTCATTTAGTATGGAAGGAATGTCGTTAACCAGGATGTTTTCATTTTTATGGATCGCTCTTAGAGGAAAAATGGAGCAGGAGCACGAATGTGGCTATCGAAGGAGGAGCTGAAGGTTGAACTTCCATCTGAAGAAGAATAAGTGTTCTTGTTGATTCTATAGTAGGAAAAACAAATAGGAATTACCTTGATTAAGTAAGTTTGTAAATGGAAAAAAGGAGTGGTCGAGTTTTTTCTAAAGTGTAAAAGTCAATTGTGAGTAAAAGTGGTATTTGGAGGAGAAGAAGGTTTTTATATGATGGTTTTGACAATAAATTTTGAATATGGCTCGAGAAATAAGGCAATCATTATTTATGGTCAGGAGCAGGCAAAGCGACACGAGCATGGAAGGCCAATCTAGACATGCCACTTACCTCAAATCGTGAAGATAATTGTCACATTCGAATATGAAGAATCGAAGACTAGTGGGGTCCACTCTAATGTAACACAATGATCGCCCATAGTAAGGCATGAGCTGTCACCATAAGATAAGGGCATGTGGAAAAGGTCTGATCAGATGACATGTAGTCCCATATGTGGAAAGGAAGACTCAGACACCATAGTTCTCGGTTCTTTGCCAAGACTTGTCCTCTCAATAAAAGGATGAGACTTAACAGAAAGTTACCGTTAGAAAGCACAATGTAGGAGATCTCCATCACACCTATAATCACAGGATGCCATATCCACTAGCTGGTGCTAGTCGGATTTGTAAGAAATTTAATAACCAACTCTATCTTCTTACAGTATAAAAGCTGAAGAATACAGAGATCAAGATACGCATTCTTATGCAACTATTCTTAAGTTCTAAATAATTCATTACACTTACCTTTTGTTTTTAGTTTATTGATTTAACCGTTAAAATGACTGCCCCTAGACGTCAACCACTTTATATCTTTTTTTTGCAGTTTGACCAATCACAATATATTTTCATTTTAGCCATAACATATATTATTTGATTTATCATATTTTTATTTTCTGTTTAAATTAGTTTAGAGTTTCAATTTACATTTAATTTTAGCTAAAATTAAAAAAAACAAAATATTAAGCTTGTGGTTTTTTGGGTAAATAAATAAATTGTATATGGAAAGTACTTTTCCAAAAATTATTTTAAATTAAAATAATTTATTTTTTATTAATTAGTTGTAATTTTAAAAAGTAAATATATTAATACATTTAGATATAATAATATTAATAAAATTTTTAAAATTAAAAAAATTACTTTATTTTTTAAAATTAAAAGATGAAGTAATATTTCATAAAAAATGACTTCTAATTATTTCATTAATAAGAATTTTTTATTGATCAATTTTTTTCAATATTTTAAATATAAAAAATTATGGTAGAATTTAAAAAAATATATTTTCTAAAAAGCAAACTAAATCTTAATCAATGAGTTGTGTAACACCAACTTCAACCTAAAATGGATAAGTATGACTACATACCTTTAACCAAAATTTTGATATAAATTCTCAACTTGGTTGTTACAACCTAACATTAGTTATATTTTACTTTTCACAACTAGCCTATTGATTGATTATCAAGCATCTTAACTAATCACTCTTTATTTTCCAATAAAAAGAAATTTAAAAAAAAATACAATTTTATTTTTAACAAATGATATACATTTAAAATATATAATATAATAGTTTGTTAAATAATGGAGCTGTTATAATCATTTTAATCTCAACTAAAAATTATAATTTAAAATTGTGAAAAATCAAATTAAATTTAACTAAATAAAAATTCTCACTTTTATTTAATTTTAAAAAAATTATATTTAATCTCTGTATATAAAAAATTAATTAATTATTCTCTTAATTTTTAAAAATATACTAAAATATCTATACAGTTTTAAAAAACTTTTTTTATCGATATTAATGATTAAGAAAGTGTGAAATATCTAAAGTTTCACATTTTAGTATTATAAATAATTTCAAAAGAAAAATATCAGTAGAATTTGAAACCATAATGTTTGATCGGAAGATATCGAAGTGTGGAGTTGATTTAATCGAGTTTGGATGGTCTAAAAAAATACATCATCGGTCTTTTTGAGATTTATTTATCTTTAAAATTTAATAAAATTTAAAAATTGAGACTTTTTTCTTTGAATGCGATGAAGTAGTGGTTATTTATCTTTAAAATTTAACAAAATTTGAAAATTGAGACTTTTTTTCTTTGAATGGAATGAAGAAGTGATCATGTGAAATGTTGGATACGCCTTTGAATGTTTGCTAGGAGTGACTGTTGGTCTAGTTATTCTTGTATATGATATTTTTTTAAAAAGATTTTTACCTTAGTTTCTGTCATTTTTGATATGTCTTTCAAAGGGAAGTGAAGTCTAGTCAGTAGGTTGAAATAGAGGTACTGGTTTTAAGTGACATATCTCTGTTGCAAAGGAAACATTTAGTTTTGAAACTTCACTCACTCTCCTATCATTTCCAATTCTCTTTGTTTTCTTTTCTACTCATATGAATGGTTCCTTTTGTCTTGCATTCATGTTTGTGTATCCTTCCACCAGATTCTATGCATAAAGATTTAGTCATTCTCTCAACTTAGGCTCCAAGAAAGAAATGTTTTTGAAAAAAAAAATATTCGCCAAAATTATAAAAAAATACTTTAATTTTATTGATTTTTACTTTACATGCAGTAATTTAATTTAAAGTCTATAATTTCATTTTGTGTTAAAATAATATTTTGTAATATGGATTACGTATTAATATAGAACGATATAGAAATTATCGTTATTTGCTAACAATATAATACTATAAGTTATTTTTTCATACAAAATTAAATTACATATTCTGAAATAAATTACATATATCGAAGTAGAAAATCAATATATATTTTTTTTGTATATTTTTAAAATATTTTTCCAGTTTAGAATAAGAATTTCTTAATAATTGAATTTAATTGATTTTTTTTAATTTTAATTAAAAAATTAATTTTTTAACTAAAAGTTTTATTTTTAAAAAATTTATATTTTTTTCTTAAAAAATGAATTATTCCAAATGAAATCATTCTATCTATTGTGAAATGATAGATGGTAAAAAATAAAAGCTATCCTATAGTTGAGTACTTTAAAATTATTTATCTTTTTACACCATGTAGCGAGTGCATTTCTGAAATTGCAAGAAAGGGAGACCTAACATTGATATGGGAAAATTGAACCACTGATGTATGTCACAGTAACTATCAAATAAACTTATGTAAAGTAACAAGTATATAGAATTTTTCATCCAGCGCGTTGCCAGCAGTGGCGATTTCTACGTGGTGGGAGCAAATTTGTAACTAAAAAATACGGTCAATTAATTTAAAATACTTTTAATTTTGATTTAATTGATTTAATCTTTGCATTTTGAGCTAATTTTAGTCAATTTATAAATTTTTCAATTTAATGTATATTTAGAATGATATGTGTATTATTATTAGGTTAATAGAATAAAAAAAGCTCAATTTTTATATTATTTTATATTTTAATTTAACCGTTTGAATTTTAGATAAATTGATCTAATATTTATATTTAAATATAATTTTAGTTGATTAATTTTAAAAATTAAATTATAAAAGTTTCAATAGAATACAAAAGTAATATTTTATTATTTTTTAAATATAAATTAATTTTATATATAAAAATAATATTAACTTATATTTAATTATAATTAAATAATATATTTAATTTTAAAAATAATAATAATCTAAATATTAAATATATGGTGATAGATAAATTTTATTTTATATTAATAATTATGAAGATTTTATTATTTTTAATTATTTTGTATACATTACTATTTTAGATTAAATAACATGTTTGTTATAAAATATTCATAATTATTGATGATCTGAGATTCAGAAAATAGGGTTTTACAAGGGTTCTGTAAAACTGGAAAAAGCTTTTTTTTCTAGAGGAGAATATTTCTCCTTTTATATGTCTCCTTTTATCCGCTAGTGACGTGTAACAGAACGTATATTTTTGGGCCACCTGTCCATACTACGTTGATACGGACGTACGAGGGAATCAGATCTCTGCCCCATGCGTAACGGCCCTGAATTCTCCTCGGGCGCGCATGCGGATGGTCCCACAAGGCGAATGGGCTGAATTCCTTTCGGGTTCCGAGCTGAGCCGGAAGATAAGGTTAAGACTAGGCGCAGAGGGAATCTGTCCATTGGGCTAGAAGAACTGGGCCGGCCTGTTTGAAGGAACTGATTGGAGTCCGACCTTCAGGTTGAGTGGGCCGGACTTGATGCATGTGATGAGGCTTGAAGGCCCCTAGAAGAGGAGCTAGTGTCGTGGGCCTGGCTCCAGACCGGGATGGAGAAATTCAGCGGTCATCAATTGCCCCTTTACCTTCTCATCAGTTATTGTCTGGCTGATGAGGGGGTAAATATCGAGAGTAGTAATGACCGCGCCGCCTAAAGGACAAGTCTACTCAAAACATCTCCTCGTCTCATCACTGTTTCCAATTTTGAATTCTTTCTGTCTTCTTGAAACCTTTGCCCTCTTCCGTCCTCTGCTCGATTTGCCTACATCGCCCTTCTGCCCCAGCCACTTTCAAGGTACGCTTCTTCTCTTTGTCCTTCCATGGATAGCCCAAGACTTCCCGACGTTCTTAGAGTAGAGTCTAATGTTACTCCGTCTTCCTTAAAAAATTTCTTCTCTAAGAAGTATTTAGATACCCCTCTCTTTCGTATTCGGGCCCCCTACCCAAACGAGAGGATTGTTCTTCCTGATCCTCCTCCCTCCGACCTAATCGATCCCCAAAAGGATCTTAGCCTGGTCTTTTTCGCTAAGCAGAGGGAGTTTGGCCTAACCTTCCCCTTTTCTCCTTTCTTTGCCGAGGTCTTCCGGTACTTCAGGATAACTCCTCGGATGTTAGTTCCCAATTCCATTCTGTTCATGTCCTCCTTTGAATCCATATGTCTGAGCTGGGGGTTCAAACCCACGGTGCATTTGTTTGTTTCTTTCTTCCGATTAGTTAGGGCAAACCAGGGTTTTTATTATTTTTCCCCTCGGGGGGGGGGGGGGGCTTTCAATCTTTTCGGGTCATAAAGACTCAATAAAGGGCTGGATGGAGGGCTTTGCAGTAGTGGAGCTCAAGAAGGAGTCCGGGCTCATCTGGGACCTAGAACTCTCCTGGGAGGATGTTTCACTAACTGCAATGACCTGCCCCAGCTGAGCCTTACTGAACAGGTCGGGTATATTCGACTGACTTCTGTTAAGAAGAAGTATGATGTCAAGAAGTGTATGTTTGTGTCTAATCTTCGTGATATTAGAGATGCGGGTACTTTACTCCACTTAGCTGTGTCGTTTTGCCTTTGTAATCTATGTGGCTTGTTACCTTACTTTGTGTTGATTGTGGACTTTTGCAGCTTCCGAAGTGAAGATGGACCAAATCAAGCCCCCGAAGAACCTTATACTGTCCCGAGAGAGCATGGACGCTGCTCTGGATGCTCTCTTGGCTGGGCAATCTGTGAAGAAGGCTACTTAAAGGGTAGCCGAGGTTATTTCTTCCAGGTCGGTTACTCGATCTCCTCCTCCCCCAGCATCTTCTCATGCTCCCAGATCGAGTTCCTAACGTAGCAAGCCGTCTGGGCCCTCTAGCAGCAGCAAATCGAGCTCGACCCACCAATCTTCTGAAGCCCCCCGGCCTCGATGCTCTTCTACTGAGAGGATGGAAGAGGCTCCAGGGGTTATTTCTGAAGTGGCTGAGGAAACCAGGCTAGCGAGGGCGGATCCCATTCTTCCTCCTGTGGATGCTTCTGCTGTGGGACTTGAGGTCTCCATTACTGAAGAGGAGGCTCCAGGACAAAGAAAAGAGGTTATTCTTATAGACGAAGATGTTCAGAAGGCTCCTACCGGAGATGCCCCTGTTCCTGATGAGGTTGGATCCTGCCTTGCTAGTGATGGAGGTGTTATAGAGAAGGCTGGAGACAAGTGCCCCACCTCCCCCGAAATGTCTGCTCCAGCTCCTGCTCGGAAGAAATCTAGGGCTTCCAAAGGGTCGGCTCCAGCTCTCCCTCCTCTTGATAAGAAAAAGGATGTTCCCACGGTGCCCCTGATGTCTGCTTCCGACAATGACATTTTGAACGTGGAGGACATCACTCATCAGTCTCCTGCGAGCGTAGTTGCTGAAATCATCAAGGAACGAATGTTTGGTGGCGTCACAGAGGCTTCAGACCCACGCCTGCTTGCTCTCACTGGTCTTCTAGCTAGTTCTACTAGGGAGCAGGCAGCGTTCCGGTCTCGACCTCGGGGGGAGTTGGGAGATACGATCAGGGAGATGCTCCTGATGGTAAGTCGTTCGTTCTGGTTTCTGCTCGTATTCTAATTTTCTTTGTTTCTTTGTTATGACAGCTTTTTCTTTTTGCGCTAGGTGATGGGCTTCTTTATGGAGGTGGACACTCGTGACCACTCTCTCCGGGAGTCTGTGGATCGCCGGGTTGAGGAGGCCCGTTTAGAGGAAAATCTGTCTGCCACCAGTGACGCCCGAGGTAATCTGGCCATAGCCCATGAGCACGCCAAGTCCCTAGAGGCGGAGTTATCTCACGCCAGAAGGGTTCTTAAAGAGTCTGACGAGAGGGCAGCTGCAGCAGAGGTCCGTTGTGAGGAAGTTCTGAAGCAACTGTCCTCTGCAGTGGATGCTCTACGTGAGAGGGACGAGGCTGTGAGCCAGAAGGAGGAGGTCCAGCGCCAGTATGAGCAGCTGAAGGTAAAATTTGATGTCGTTCTGGCTCAAAAGAGTGAAGTCGTAGCTCGAGTTGTGGTCCTGAAGCAGGAGCTGAGCAAGCAAGCTGATAGTGTTAAGGGCTTGACTTTGGTGGCAGAGGAGTCCAAACTTCAGAATCAACAACTCTGCCAACAAGTCAAATCCTTGGAGACGAGGTGCTCAGCTCTACTTGAAAAGGTTAAATTGGCTGAGGACAGGGTCCAGCTGGAGGTCGAGAAGTGTTTAAGGGAGTATAAGGAGTCCCCCGAGCTGAAGAAGGAGATCCAACAGGCCTGTGAAGCTCACCTCCAGGACTATACAAGTTCTTCTGAATTTAAAGCCAAGATAGCTGAGGCTTGTGAGAGGCGACTTGCGGAATTTCAAGGCTCTAAGGAAATGAAGACTGCCGTATGGAATAAGGGCTTCCGCATGTTCGTCTCTGGGTATAATCGAGGCTTAAGGACAGCGAGATACGCTCCCTCTACCCCATTGGCTGAACTCCGAGTTGCAGAGGAAGACTCTGATGGCGAGGCCGTGCTTTATAGGGAGGATGACAGACCTTTGCCCAAAAGGGGTCCTCGTACTGCAGCTGGGCCTTCTGAGGCAGGCGCCGAGCTGGAGATGGAGATGCTGGGTCTCAGGGGCTGGAGGTCGTGCCTTTTGTGGGCATTGGGGGGTCCGAGCCAGAAGGTGCTGGGCCTCCCACAGATAGTAATGTAAATAATGTAAATGTAGATAGTACAGAAAGTAATGTAGATGTTAATGCCCCTAGAAATGTAAGTCCTTTAAGGACTGTTTTTCCTTTAGTAGAGTAGACTGCAAAGTAGGTTGTATTTACTTTTCTTTTAATGATATTTGATTTTTGTGTTTGGTATTTTGAATTATTTTGATTGTTATCTATTTCTCTGGCTTTATTCATACTTGAGCTGTTTTTATCTCCTCATTGGGCTACTTATTCTGTCTAAACAGTCTAATTTGTTTAATTTTAAAGATTGGCAAATAAAACACTTAGGAGGTGTTTAATGAATCTTATAAGGAATTAACTACATTACCTTTCATTTCTTGCTCCTCAGTTAATCAGGGCTGAAAACTTAGCAAGAGACTTAGTCTCTGAGTTATAAATTTATATATTTTACCAAGGCATTCGTTTGTAAGTTCTTTCCGAGCTGGAACAGCCGTACCTGTGAGCTCTGTTTTCAACAGTGGGTTGAACTCTTGACTTATGAGTTTTTATGATTCATGTAAGGACATTCTCATTTCCTTTTATTACTTCGCTACTATGAGCTCGGGCACATAGCCTTTGCTTAATAACAATAAGTCAGATCATGTACCTTTAAAGGTGATGAGCAGGATTGGCCTCCTTGTTTTTAGTTCTGTTCTGACAAGAGCTGAAGCTAGGGTCATCTACTCACGCCTATTGGATTTCTCCTCAGGTTGCCCCTTTACCGCCTCAGCATTTATTACATGAGTGGTGAGGGGTTAAATCCCTAGGCTTTATTTGTAACTGCGTGGTTCCATGTGAGACCAAGTTGCCTCTCTTGCTGGTTATGAGCTCGGACATTTGGTCCCTCTTTGAAGTGACCCTTTGCCAGTAGGTGCGGTCTGGGCTGTATGCTCCACTGGGATGGGGAGTTCGGAATTTCGTCTTCCTCATTGTGAAGTCAATATTTAATTTCTTGCTTTCTTGACGAGCCTTATACGGGCTGTGTTTCAGGAATCTTGGCCGTTTTTGCTCCAGGGAGATCTTGGTGATTCCACCGGCCGTTTTTGCTCCAGGAGATCTTACGGGATCCTGGCCGTTTTTGCTCCAAGAGATCTGACGGAATCTTGGCCGTTTTTGCTCTAGGAGATCTGACAGGATCCTGGCCGTTTTTGCTCCAGGAGATCTTACGGGATCCTGGCCATTTTTGCTCCGAGGAGATCTTGGTGATCCCGCTGGCCGTTTTTGTTCCAGGAGATCTTACGGAATCCTGGCCGTTTTTGCTCCGGGGAGATCTTGGTGATCCCGTCGGCCATTTTTGCTCCAGGAGATCTTACGGGATCCTGGCCGTTTTTGCTCCGGGGAGATCTTGGTGATCCCACCGGCCATTTTTGCTCCAGGAGATCTCTTTGTCTCAAGGAGGTCTTCTACCTCCAGGAGGTCTCTTTGTCTCAAGGAGGTCTTCTACCTCTAGGAGGTCGCTTTGTCTCAAGGAGGTCTTCTGGCGCCAGGAGATCTTGGGGATCCTGGTCTTCTACCTCCCTGAGGTCTCTATGTCTCAGTGAGGTCTTCTACCTCCCTGAGGTCTCTATGTCTCAGTGAGGTCTTCTGATGCCAGGAGATTTTGGGAATCCTGGTCTTCTACCTCCCTGAGGTCTCTATGTCTCAGTGAGGTCTTCTACCTCTCTGAGGTCTCTATGTCTCAGTGATGTCTTCTACCTCCCTAAGGTCTCTATGTCTCAGTGAGGTCTTCTACCTCCCTGAGGTCTCTATGTCTCAGTGATGTCTTCTACCTCCCTGAGGTCTCTATGTCTCAGTGAGGTCTTCTGATGCCAGGAGATCTTAGGAATCCTGGTCTTCTACCTCCCCGAGGTCTCTATGTCTCAGTGAGGTCTTCTACCTCCCTGAGGTCTCTATGTCTCAGTGAGGTCTTCTGATGCCAGGAGATCTTGGGAATCTTGGTCTTCTACCTCCCTGAGGTCTCTATGTCTCAGTGATGTCTTCTACCTCCCTGTGGTCTCTATGTCTCAGTGAGGTTTTCTGATGCCAGGAGATCTTGGGAATCCTGGTCTTCTACCTCCCTGAGGTCTCTATGTCTCAGTGAGGTCTTCTGATGCCAGGAGATCTTGGGAATCCTGGTCTTCTACCTCCCTGAAGTCTCTATGTCTCAGTGAGGTCTTCTGACGCCAGGAGATCTTGGGGATCCTGGTTTTCTACCTCCTTGAGGTCTCTATGTCTCAGTGAGGTCTTCTGATGCCAGGAGATCTTGGGAATTCTGGTCTTATCCTCCCTGAGTTCTCTATGTCTCAGTGCGGTCTTCTGACGCCAGGAGATCTTGGAAATCCTGGTCTTTTACCTCCCTGACGTCTTTATGTCTCAGTGAGGTCTTCTGACGCTAGGAAATCTTGGGGATCCTGGTTTTCTACCTCCCTGAAGTCTCTATGTCTCAGTGAGGTCTTTTACCTCCCTGAGGTCTCTATGTCTCAGTGAGGTCTTCTGATGCCAGGAGATCTTGGGAATCCTGGTCTTCTACCTCCCTGAGGTCTGTATGTCTCAGTGAGGTCTTCTGAGATTTGTTCTTTCTTTTTCAAAGAGAATTAATACTCACAGTAATAAAGATAACGTTGCTTTGCAAAAATGGTGTTATTTTATTCTTTCATGTTTTCAGAGCACAAGAATTTTCTTTACAAATGTTGTAAGGGAAGTACCTCTTTAGGTGCTGGATATTCCAGGCGCGAGGCTCAGGGTTTCCCTGTATGTTTTCGATCTGATAGACTCCCGGTCCGACCACTTTCGGGGTTTTTTCGGCCCGAAAGACATGGCCTTATAGCAGTAGGTCCCATCTTCTGTTATGAACGAGGTCTTCTCCTCATTTGACCTGTCCATTGGGATTTGGTGATCACTAGACATTGTGTCTAAGGACGACATGTACTCAAAATCAGCCGTGGAGTCTACCATTTTATTAATATCAGGGAGGGGGTAACAATCTTTGGGGTATGCTTGATTGAGGTCAATGAAGTCTATACACATCCTATATTTGCCATTGGCCTTTTTGACTAATACAAGATTTGCTAGCCACTGTGGGTACATAACCTCTCTAATAAATCCAACCTTTTCCGTTCCCATTCCCAGCTAAACAATCATGTTGATGGTCCCACTGGACCCATCATTCACCGGTCCGGCTCCCGTTCTCCTCGGTGCTTGGGCTGCCGGGTTAGGCTGAGGCCTCTGTCCCTCCGATTTCTTCACGAAGCTCTTGAGGTGTCCTCTCTTTATCAGCCTCTTGATCTCAGCAATCAATTGGTAGCAGTTGTTGGTGTCATGACCATGTGTACGATGGTACTGACAGTATTTGTCAGGATTTCGCTTATTTGCTTCAGTTCTCATAGGTTTAGGCCATTGTAGGAACTCCTTGTCCTGGACGGCCATGAGCACTTCGGCTCTAGAGGCATTGAGTGGGGTCGGCTTCTCTGGAACCCATGGGGGGAGTGGATTCTATTCTGAGACCCGAGGAGGGAGGGGTCTTTGGTCCCTTCGGTCCCAGGGCTGTCTGCAGGGCTCAGACCTTCTGCCTTGTTTTTTCTCCTGCCTGGGCCTCTTCTCTGCGCGACCTTCCTCCTCCATGTCTCATTCCCCACTCTTCCGGTGGTTCCGGCAGAGTAGCTATCGACTTCATCATTCTCTATCAACTCCCTCACCCTCCTTCCATGAACTCGAGCTTCCGGCTCTTCCTCTTCTCCGGCTCTCCTCCTCCCGTCTCCGGTTTCTTGGTTGACAGTTCTGGGGTGGTTGAAGGTAGGCTGAGATTCGTTGGTCTGGGGTTCTTCTACCACTGGCGACACGTTTGCTGGGGTGCTAAGGCCCCGTTGCTGCATTATATGCCCCAACCAGTGGGCGGTGCTCTGTAGTTGGAGGGCCATGGTTTGAAGGTCTTGGTTGGACAAGGTAGCGGCGGAAGCATTCCCCGCCAGGCTTGGCGAGGGGTTGAAAGGGATTGGTGTTTAGTTGTTTGGCGTTGTAGGACTAGAAAAGGAGAACTGTTGCCCCTCTTGGGCAGAGCTCAGGTCATTTGGAGTGACGTTGTTTACGTTGTGGTTAGCCATTGTGGATCTCAGTGGGTATTTGTGAGAGTGGAACTCCGGCGATGAAAAGATCTCCTTCGTTTCCACAGACGGCGCCAATTGATGATCTGAGATCCAGAAAATAGGGTTTTACAAGGGTTCTGTAAAACTGGAAAAAGCTTTTTTTTTCTAGAGGATAATATTTCTCCTTTTATATGTTTCCTTTTGTCAGCTAGTGACGTGTAACAGAACGTATGTTTTTGGGCCACCTGTCCCTGCTACGTTGATACGGACGTACGAAGGAATCAGATCTCTGCTCCATGCGTAACGGCTCCGGATTCTCCCCGGGCGCGCATGCGGATGGTCCCACAAGGCGAATGGGCTGAATTCCTTCCGGGTTCCAAGCTGGGCCGGAAGATAAGGTTAAGACTAGGCCCAGAGGGAATCTGTCCATTGGGCTAGAAGAACTGGGTCGGCCTGTTTGAAGGAACTGATTGGAGTCCGACCTTCAGGCTGAGTGGGCCGGACTTGATGCATGTGATAAGGCTTGAAGGCCCCTAGAAGAGGAGCTGGCATCGTAGGCCTGGCCCCAGACCGGGGTGGAGAAATCCAGCGGTCATCAATTATTACCGTAAAATAAAATTTATCATTGTTGAAAATATGAACGACATATTTAACTATTAGAGTGCTTTGTTTTCAATTTTAATTTTAAAAATTAGTTAAAATTACATCTTAATATAGATATTAGTTTAATTTATCTAAAATTTAAAAATTTAAACTAAAATAGAAAATAACACAAACATTAAATGCTTTTTCAGTCAATTGACCTAATAATAATACATGTGACATGGTAAATAAAATGTTAAATTTAAAAATTTACAGTTCGACTCCCCCACCCCCTATTTCAAAAAAAAAAAATTTAAAAATTTATATATCAATTAAAATTATACTATAAATCAAAAGTTAAACCAATTAAATTAAAATTAAAAGAATTAAATTAAAATATAAATATGCACAAAAATTTAACTTTTTTGAATTAATTGACAATAATAAAAATAAATATTTTTAGTAATTATGATAAATTATTATTAACAATAATAAAAATAAATATTTTTAGTGATTATAATAAATTATTATAAAATAAAATTGGATGAATAATTTAAAATAAAAATAATTTAAAATACAAAATAAATATATTATTAACTATTAAAAGAGTGTAGAAATCTTTTTAAAATTGCACAAAATTGTAAATTCTGAAAAATAAAATTAAATGTGAAAAAAAATTTTAAATTATAGTCAGAGCAAAGCGTAAAAAATTTAATTTTTTTAAAAGTATATATATATATATATTACCAAAGCGGATGCGACAGCCCACCTTACTTCCCTCCCTCCACCCGTGGCTGGTGGTATGATCTATGGTGTTGGATAGTCTTTACTCGTTTGATTTCTCGTGATGACATGAGAGAAAAAAAAAAAAAAATTTAATTTAATTTCTGAATATTACAATTATTAATAAATCAATCAATGTAATTTTAGAAATCTATTAAAATATTCTTATCTTTTCTCTTTGTATACGAAATAATCCTTTTATATATTTTTACCGTTAAAAATATAGTAAAAGATTAAATTACCATATTTTTTTCTTCCTCCTCCTCTTTCTTCATCAATTCTTTCTCCTTTCCTGCTTTTTCTTCTTTTTCTTCTGTTTCTTCTTCTACTTCTACTTTTTCTGCTTCTGCTTCATCATCTTCTTCTTTTGTTTCTTTTTCTTCTTTTTCTTCTCCTTCTTCTTCTTCTTCTTCTTCTCCTCCTCCTCCTTCTTCTTCTTCAACTTCTTCTCCTTCATCATCATCAATTTCTTCTTCTTTTTTTAGGAGAAGGAGGAGGAGAGATTATTTTATTGACGAAAAGAAAAACGATAAGAACGTTTTAATAAATATGAGAAAAGTTTCGTTAACAAAAAAAAACAATAAGAATATTTTAATAAATATGAGAAAAGATAAGGACGTTTTAATAGATTTCTGAAAATATGAGGAAGAGAATGGACTATTTCGTTGATAGAAAAAAAACGATAAGGACGTTTTAATAGATGTAAGAAAAGATAGAGACTATTTAGTTGACAAAAAAATGATAAGGACATTTTAATAGATATGAAAAAAAATAATGACATTTTAAAAGATTTTTAAAAATATAAAGATGGACGATTTCGTTAACGGAAAGAAACGATGATGAGAAACTATTTTGTTGACAGAAAGAAATGATAATGACGTTTCAATAGATATGATAAAAGATATGGACTATTTTATTGATGAAAAATGTTTTAATAGATTTTTAAAAGTGTAAAAACTAAATTATTAATAATAGTAATATCTAAAAACTAAATAAGGGGTTTTATTTGAGGGTAAAATTAAATTTTAAAAATTTTCTTTCAACTCTTTTATCTAATTTTAATAGAAAAGGGAAGAGTACGAACTATTTTATTAAAGGAAATAAAAGATAAAAGCATTTTAATAAATTTTTAAAAATATAAAAATTGACTTATTAATAATAATAATATCCAGAAAATAAATTATAAATCTTAAAAAAACCTACTTTAAATGTGAGATATCAATCTAATTGGATTGGCCATAACTTGAAACTTTGAAACTCATCTCAAGCTTGGTGGTTATCTCTTCTTTTGGAATGAATTAAATTAGGGTGTCAACCGTTGATACCGACTCTAAGTCTAGCGGTAATGATTGTCTCACCTGCCCAATGTTTTTTTTTTTTTTTTTTTTTTTTTCCAAAAAATATAAATTTATCTGAAAAAAAAAAAAGCACATTCCACAATTTTGTTTCCATTAACTTAATGCTTAATTTCACACTTACATCTGTTGAGTAAATTCAGTTTAATCAATTTTAATTTTTTATTTAAATTAATTTATAAATTCAATTTAAGCTTAGTTAATCTAAAAGTAAAAAAATAAAATTTAAGTCTTCTTCATTTTTTACTAAATCGAGAAACCAAGAAATTTAGCATAAAAATGAAGAAATTGATGTATTTAATTTTTTTTTATTTAAATCATAAAATTAAGAAATTTAATCAGAAGATTTTTGAGATAAATCAACTTTAAGTGAAATTTTTTTAAATTAATTTAAATAAAAAGTTATAACCAACTAAAATTAAACATTTCCAATAAATACTTACAGTGATAAAATTAAATATTCATTAAACAAGAAATGTAAACATGTAAACCTTTTATTATAATTAAAAGAATTTACTTTCATACTGATTCTACTGCACACATATAACCCAATTAAGTTTTTAATTATAATTAAGACTAATATTTAAAATTATGCTAAATTAAATAAATTAAAAAGATTAATAATAATTAATAAAAAGCGTAAATATGTCATTATTTAAGTTAAAAAAATATTTTTTTTTCATTTCAAACAATAAAACTAATTGAATTGAATTTTTATAAAAAAAATTTAATTTTAAATAAGGAGTTAATAATTTAAAGTAATTTATCATCTAGTTTAAAATATTTAAAATTGAAATAACATAATATAAATTACTCGAAAAATTAAGACTTAATACGATAATATATAATTTCATGCAAAACTAATTTGGTTTGATTAATTTGTCTTATTAAATTGTTCTATTTGAACATTAAATGAAATAATTCTTTTAAAAAAAACATCTAATACCTTGATTCAAAATAATATATAATTTGTAAAAATTGACATGAATTTGATTCAAAATCTTTTTTTTTTTAGTGGTAATTCAAATATTCCCACAATTTAAAATGACTTATATTTAAATTCAATAAATAACACTGAAAATGATTCATAGTTTAGAAGAATTAAATTTCAATTATTTAAATAAATCGCAATCAAGCCATAAATTGAAAAAAATAACACTATATATGATTTTAAAAAAAAATAAAAAAATTAAATTTTTTTATTTCATGAGAATTTGAAAAAAAAAATCAATTAATTTAAAATTTTGCAAATTTCCAGATTCAAGACAAGATATAACCTTTTTTTTTTTTTACTAAATGCTAGATTTTAGAGAACCAATTATACAATTTCATTTTATATAAAAATGAGTACACTAATTTTTAAATTTTATACTTATATTTATCTATATTTATAATATATAATTTTTTAATCTATATAAATATGAAAAGAGGCGGGAAGTAATGGGATGGTAAAAAAATTCCATTTACTTTTATATTATTTTTAATTATTTAAATTAATTTAAGAGTTTATATTAATTTAAATTTATTAATCCTAGTTACAAATAGATTTCATTTAATTATGTTTTCATATTACAATTAAAATAAAATTTTAACTACACGTGAAAATAAAATTTATAATTAAAATATAGGTACATGTCTTAAATCAAGAAATTTAAATTTTTATGATTATATTTTTAATATATTAATTTAATATTAATATATTCCCATCTATACTGAAAATTTTATTTAGGATTTTATATAATTTTCTATATATCATAATTTTAATTTTAAACAAATAGAATTAAAAAATTTGAAAATAAAAAATGATTTAAGGCATATGTAGACATGTTTTTAAATAATATTTACTATAATAAATTTTAATATTTACAAATTAATGTGTCCAACTTATAAGTCATATTTCTAAACTAGGTTACTAGGTTTGTTAATAGAAAGAAAGGGTAAAGAAATTATTAATTATTGCTGAAGAGCATGTGAGCTTAGTTGTAAACGCCTCTTCACATTTGTATTAGTCCTTTACAACCAATGAACCCATCCTTTTTCTCTTAAAAGCATCCAAAGAATATAGAGGTATGATTTCTTCTTTACTTAGACCAAAATATGGTCAATTATACCATGTTTGGATAAATTACAAGACAGAAGAACAAAGAAGAAATGGAGGAATTTTTTTTATTTTCTATCTTTTATTTTTTCTTTGTAATCCAAACGAAGTGAAAATATTTCGCTTTTCATCCTTATATATTATTATATACTTTTCTCTATATTTTTATTTTCTTTTTAATTTTTTTAAAAAAAAGTATTTAAAGAAAAATAATGTTTATTTGTATTTTCGCGTGGTAATAAGTTCAAAAGTCTACTTAGAGGACCATCAGGGAACTGTTATGACCGACTAGATTTTAAAAAGATTTTATATTGTCCCAAGCTATTTGGCCATAGGTTAGCATTGTTAATACAATTTGGCTCGTATTGCCTTCAATATCGCCTAAGGACAACAATCAAAGCTAAGGCATGCTAGTAGATTTCTTGGTTGAATACTCTTTAAATGAATAACACGATATGATTGTAGAAAGAAAGAACGATATAGGGGACCAACCAAGCCAAAAATATGTTTAAAATTTCTGTATAGATGGAGTATTTGGTCCAGTAGAGGGTGGTGTGAGAATAATGCTCAAAGTACCAAATAATTTGGTGTTCTCGTATGTTCTCATATTCAAATTTTCTATCTCTAATAATATGGTAGAGTATGAAACTCTTATCAATGAAATACAATTGGCCTCAAAAGTAAAAGTAACCAACCTCGAAGTACATATTGACTCATAGCTTATTATAAATCAAGTCACATGAGTTTATAAGGCCAGATATTGTACCATGAAGTTATATTTAGAAAAGTTCAAACACTAGATATGAGCTACAAAGAGAAAGGAGCCCCATTCATTATTTTTTGATACTAAGGGCTCAAATGAATAAGTAGACCAGCTTAGTAGATTGTCTAAGTGAAGAATTAGAATAGTTGCTTGAAAATATATTTGTGGAACTAATAATACATCCCAGCTTTAAGAACCCTTACTAGTTACACAAATACGTGTTAAACCTTGTTGGATAGATCCATTCATCAAATACTTGGATAAAAGAGACCTTTCTGCAGACAAAAATGAAGTCTAAAAGCCAAATTAACTAACTAGCAACTTTTGGAAAGGTTCTTATATAAGAGAGAGTGGTGAGTGTCGAAACCACAAAAAATAACCTATTCAAATCTAACAAATATAAATTGCATATAGGATGAATAAGATCGAATCTATAAAGAACTGACACTAAAAATCTCCAATCAATAACTAGAAAAACAAATAATAAAAATAAAAAGGGAGGTTTTGATGAAGGGTGAAACTAAAGTAAAAGCAAGACAATTAAGGTAAGCAATAATTAAGAGAATCAAATAAAAGACTTGAGAAAAAAATCAATGCAAACAAATTCTAATTGAAAAATAGGATTCATTTCAATTGTGAGAATTGATCATTGAAGCAAAAAATCTTTAGTCATTATAATAAATTAATTATAGTTATGGAAGACGCTCCTTATAACTAATCGCTCCTTAGGTGTAAATTAATTAGGAAATGTTCGCTAATTAACTCTAGTCAATAAGTCAATAAACAAAAGAGCATCTATTGGATTTAATTTATTAACCGCCTTAAGAATTAGAAAGACTCAATTCTAACCAACAAACCAAACTGTGTGGTGAGTTTAAGTTAGATCATACAATTTCTTAGTGGGCTACACTAATTGTTATCTATTGTTGAATAACTCAAGCATCCAAACTAACAATTCCTTAGTGGGCTACACTAATTGTTATCTATTGTTGAATAACTCAAGCATCCAAACTAACATATTACCTTGAAAATATGAACAACGAGTCTTATTGATCAATCAATAAAGCAATAATAATAATAACTGAAAATGCATAAATATTAAAAGAATAAAGATGAATAATAAAGTTTAGATCTCACAATCTATAAAGAAATTGAAATTTCAACTTATCCTCAACTAGAACTAAAGAGTTAGTCACACATGACTATAAGAAAACACAAAAAGAAGAAAGGAATTCAGCCAAAAAGAGAGGATTGGCTCCTATTGTAAAAAAATAGTGCTTAAATAGCAAGATCCTAGATAAATCCTCTTGAAATTTCTTCATAAAGAGTTTGATTTGAGTATTTTTAGTGAAATAATCCTTTTGATTTGTTTTCTAGAGAGGGCAGAGGTTTTCTAATTTTTGGAGAGGAATCCAATGGGATCTGGGCTGATTTGCATGCTTTAAATGGGAGAATCCTAATTTTTTTTCATGTCAAATATGCTTCAGCGGTTGTTTGGAGGTTTGTCCAGAGACTTGGCAAGTCTTCAATCAAGTTTGTTCAGCACTGCACATAATCAACTTTTTTCTCTTTGATTTTGACTCGTCTTTGCTATCTTTTGCATTTCTGTATAAAATCTATAAAATTGCTAAATTAAATAACATTCATATCTTATTTGACTAAATATTTAATTAAAATATATATTAAATATGTGCATCATCAAATTCTCCCACACTTGAACTATGCTTGCCCTCAAGCATTCAAATAATTTAGATCATCAACTCCACTCTTTTACCTAAACTTTTAGATTGAAGCACAAAAATATATTAGCATGCATATAACTAACAATCTCAAAAGTCATATTGCAAATAATAATCCCAACAAAATCTTTGATATAAATAGGAGAATTTAAACTATTTATACTCGATTACACAAATAGTCAAGTAGTATTCATGGACTAGTCATTAGACCTTACCTTAGCCAATTTCATTGTTGTTTAAAACTAGTTCTTATATATAAAAACAAAACATCTAAAGCTTTTTATTATTTATGAGCACTTATTCATCTCTTGCTTGGAATGTCACCACTCTTTTGGCACGAAGGTATATATTTGTGATATCCACTTCTAATTATTCAATTGGTTACAGTTTCAAGTGGCTACTAACACTACTCATGATCACTTAACTAACAAAGTAGATTTATTTTATGCTATTTTTTTCTTTCTTTTTTTTTTTGGTACCTTGAACTCCTTATTTCTTTGACAAAAGTTTTAGAAAAATTAAAAATTCATAACTTTAGCAAATCCTTGTTATACTCCACTAGTGCCTTAATCATGTAAGCATACATATCTTATTCAAACTCAATTATTTATGCGTCAAGACAATTATCAAAGACTATTATAAGTAATGTGAAAATCGAGACAATCACCCATATAAATACTAACATACTGTTTATGATTCAATCCAAAATTTCAAGAATTCAAAAGTGAATGGAATAGTTAAATTGCAATGCTTAGCCAAAATCCTATCAAAATACATAAAAAGAAAGTAAAAGGAAATGCATGAAAATTAAAAAAATTTACAGAATAAAACAAAAAATAAGAAAATGCAGCATATATAGTTTCCTCCCCTTACACTTGACCAACACATTATCGTTAATGTGTGCAAAAATAAAAAGTTATACAAAGAGGTTTAGAACAATACTCCCTTGGTCAAGTAGATGTGGGCTAGGCATAAGACAAGGCTCAAGTAACTGGTGGAATGAAAGGGACCACAGATGTTAATGCAAAAATTTTGGATTCAAGGGAAGACATATTTACCTCATTCATCCTTCTAGGTTGCTCCTTTTGATCTCCATATTGTTTGGAAGCTACGACCATGATAGATATCAACTCTTTTATGGCTTGAGGTGTCTTATCCTCAATAGATCCTCTACATTCTGTACCAATGAGTCTTCTTTCTGAGGGTAAAAGACCTCCATAGTAACTTGTGCATAAACCTTTGAATCTCTTCCAATATTTGTATAACTCAGATTTTTTTTTATTTGATCCCACTAATTTCCTTCTAATTCCAATGGCTTTGGAAATTCAAAAATATTTGCCGAAGAAGGCTCTTATCATATAAGTCCATATAGTGATGGAGCCAGGTGACGAATAAAATAACCAACCTTTTGCAGCTTCCTCAAGTGAAAAAGGGAATGCCCGCAATTTGATATGGTCTTTGGATATCCATTGAGGCCTCATGCTTGAGCAAACTACTTGGAACTCCTTAATGTGCTTGTGTGGGGTTTCATTCTCATGCCCTCTAAACTTGAGAGGCAAGTGAATCAAACCTGATTTCAGCTCAAAATGTGCTCCTAAGGCTGGATATATTATGCATAATGGTATTTGATTACCAATGAGGGTTGTTAGTTCACGCAAAGTTCTTTCCTGTATATTAGAGCAAAAATATTAATGTTAAGCAATGGTAATAATTAAAGTAAAAATACTAAAGTCAGCCTCAAGGCTCAAACACAATTAGAAATATTTAACCTTAGAGCTTGAGCCCTTACTCGGCCTCAAGACTTAAAAAAAGGAAAGAGTTGCTCAAACATGATATAAAATGGAAAAGGCTAATATTTACACTACCATGAATAAAAATGTTCATTCCAAGATTTCAAATATAAAAATTGTCTGAAAGGTATAGAAATTGTTTGAAAGGTAAAATACATAAAACTAAGAGACATTAACGGGATCATTGGCTGAGTCCTTAACAGTATCATTCAGCGTATTATAAGGCTCACTAAGGAAGGCATGATAAGAAACAACTAAAGCAACGGTAACATTAAGATCATCTCCTCCTAATCATAGGGCTCACTAAGGAAGGCAGGATAAGAAACAACTAAAGCAGCGATAACATTAAGATCATCTCCTCCTGAAGCCATCAATTAAGAATGGAAAGCCACTGGACAAGACTGCTGGATAAGTTTGTCATCATCCCCAAATTGCACTTCATTTGTACGTGAGTTACATTCACAAACTCGCAACTTACATAAAGGTTTTTGTGGGGCATCAGTAGTAGCTTTAAGCCCATAGTTGAAACCATTGGAATAAAAATGAATCACTTCCTCAAAAACTCTCTTTTTGAAATCTTTTAACTGTAGGTGTTAATAGAGACAATCTTCAGCTAAAAGGTTAGCCCTCTCTTCAGACTTTCAAACTATTAGAGGAGTAGTTAAATTTTAGTACATGCAACTCATGTTGCAACTACTCTTTCAGAGCATTGGAGTTTTTCAACTCTTGGTTCATTAGCCAACTTTTCATTCTATTTACATAACTCTCTCTCTAACATTGTAACTCAGGCATGTGATCAACATTCATTTTCTATTGAACGAAGGTATCTCCCTTGCAAACCTGTTACATGCTCTTTGCAAAGAATATGGTCAAGTGCATGGGTAGTAACTTTAGCATTCACTTCACATCGAACTTCTTCTATCTCCTTGTTAAAAACCTCTTGAGCTCAGCTATCTCTCATCTCGAGCTCTAAAATAGCACTGAGAACCTAAAAAGATAGGACAATTAATAGTAGTAAGTAAATAAAATAAAATAAAATAAAATAAAATAAATAGAAAGAAAGACAATAGGAGAACACAAGCAATTGTATCATGAGAGGAAAATTCTTAATATCATTGAAAAGATCCTCAGAGGACTTGGAATCCTCAGAATTAGACTGGTGAGTCAACCAAATGGTGTTGAACACCATAGCCAAGAAATAAGGGTTAGTGGCATCAGCTGCACTCTCAAAAACTTTAGTGCTAAGTAACTTAGCAATAAAAGTAGGAGTCAACTCGATATGCAGCCCAAGATCGACTCGATATCACTCAAAAAGGAATCACAGTTAGGTCCCTTACTCCTTAACACTATAGTGACGCTTTTCCTTTTGTCTAATAAGCTTATTGAGCTTTTTTCTTTGCAGTCATTGGCATTGAATCTTTTGGAGGAACATTGATAAGAGCTTAGAAGGACCTTTTCTCTGGGGTCATGACCCCTGAAAAACTTGAGGCTTTAGTTATAGGCTTCTTCGAATTCTTCCTTATCACACATGGTCTCTTCACCCGAAAACTTATTTTCACAAAGAGATTTCTTTGGAAGATCTCTAGCTGCTTCGATATACCAAGAGCATGGGTGGAAGGAACTGGGCAAATCGATATAGGATGGGCGCTTTTCTTTAAAATTCCCTTAGATACCTCAGAAAGCTACCTCTTAGTCTTAAAGGTCTACCACATAAATAACACTTGCCCTGGTTGGGGTGAACTTCTTTGAAAGAGAAATCTTATCCATGAGAGTTGACGATAATTCCTAAAATGGAAAACAAATTAAATTCAAACTAATTTACCACCGCAAAGATATCAGTTATGAAACTGATATAATTTCGGCAGTATAAACATCATCGCCTGGAGACAGAGCTAATTACTACTCAACATCATGACATACAAAGGAAGTATAATTATTCCAACTCAGACAAAGTTGAAAATTTATTACAACCTAAAGGGGTTTCTTTCTATTCCAACATGATACCCTAATTCTCATACTTAGAGTCAGGTTGTATTTTATTATAGTGAATTGTTTAATCTATCCTTTAATTAAATCTTTATGATCCACCAATAAAGGCATTCTCAATTATTGTCTAAAATCATAAAACCTATTTGAAGTTTTGGTAACCCTAAAATATACCCTGAATAAGTCAACAGAAAGTTCAAAACCCCAGCCCCTACTAATAATTTCAAAATAGTTTATGAATAAAATCAAATTTGGAGTTATCAACTTGAGGACAATCGAAAAAATTAAAAACATTTGTGAACAAGGGAGTGAAATGGAAGACTAAACCAAATTCATATTGCTTCATATAAAAAAAACAAAATCCATCCTTACTGCACATCAATTAAGCCATTCCTAGGAGAATGGGAAAGAGCACAATTCTCTCGTTAGTGAGAGGAGCCTTGATGAAAAAGATATTTGTACTGACTAATAAAATATGAATTGATGTAAAGAAAGCTGAGTAATAGAGGATTTAACATCTTCTACTACAAGAAATTCTAAAGGAGCCATAGCAGTTAAAGAATTCTTGTACCTAAACAAGGTCTCTAAAAGCACAAAAAAAGCTTACGAGAAAGAACGATGAGTAGGGGAACAAGTTCAGAGCAATAAAGTGGAAAATGGCAAAGACAAATGAAGTAAAATCTACAAACCCAAATTCAAAAACTAGCTTAACATTTGAAATTTAAATTCTTTTAATATTCTTCGGCCCTATTTACCTCTTAGTTGATGTGAAATAGTACCATAGCACTTTAGAATTTACCTCCAAAAAAGGGTAAAGGGATATATAGGAATTTTAAAATTTACACATTAATTAAAACATGTGGAGTGCTCGCTTACGATTCGCAGGTTGGATTAGCACATTCAAATAAATAGTAAGCCTATGATATAGGGTCCAACGCTAACTCAAATCAACACCGACTAATCTGAGGGAAGGAAACAATAAATTTGCCCTCGATGACCTCACCACAAATATTTGAGAAAGATTTGGGATATGTTTGATTACATCGATTTGGCCGACCTCTAACTAAATGGTTGAATGCTTATAAGAATACATCATATTGGTTGAACACTCACACGTACAAAAGAGTGTCCATAACATAACAAGTTGTAGTGGATTATTGTAGGTGATGTATTTGAGTCCAAAAGGAAAAAGGGACAAAAAGTATTTGTAAGAAGATGATATGACAAAAAAAGTAGTTGAATATATTTACACCATACATTAATTAAGATTAACCTATTGAATACCTAAACTAAAATTACAATTTATTGAACATCTAAACTTATATAAACTATAACAATTAAATAAAAATTAGTTATATTATCATTAATTTATTATACAAAAGTAAAAATTGAACACACATATTATGGATTGTATTTAAATTTTACTAACTATGTTCCGAATTTTTATAAATTGACAAAGTTATACGATTATAATTTTATAAAAATTTAGAGTTTAATTAGTAAAATTTCGAGTACAGTAAGTTAAATTATTATTTTTTTTAATAAATTATTAATAATATGATTAATTTGTATTTAAATATTAATTTGGATATTCAATAAATTATAATTTTATTTCAGATATTTAATAAGTTAATATAAAATAATAAAAAAGTGTAAATATATATTTGACAAAAAGCAAGTGGAATTATTTTTTATTTTTTTAATAAATTATTAATAATATAATTAATTTGTATTTAATTATTAATTTAAATATTTAATAAATTATCATTTTATTTTAGATATTTAATAAGATAATATAAAATAATAAAAGGTGTAAATATATATAACAACCATAACCTTTTCATCTCGAACACAAATAATATACCTTTCAGTCTATCTCAATAAAAAAAAAAAAAAAAAAAAAAAAAAAAAACTTTTATCCAACTTGATCTCTATCCAATCACCACTTGAAAATGAACATAACTTCCACGTGGCAGCCATCTGGCGCCTCAGAATTTCACCGGTTATCAAACATACAATGTAAACATTAATTTTTGTTTTTTTAAGTAGAGTATTAAATATGTAAAAATTTGAATTTGAATATAATATAAGAGTAACGTATCTTTAACTGTTATGTCAATTATGTATACTATTATTAGCATTCGATTTTAACTGAATTATTTTCATTATAATACTTTATCATGTCTACCACTTATATTATTTTTGATATTTAATTTTGATATAACTACTTCTATCGCAAGAATTACTAAATCAATCACCCAATAGATAAGTCAAGTTAATTAAACAAATGTTGTGTAATGAGAGCTTTGAAATGAAATGTAGGGTAATTTTTCAGCGGTGGTCTTCTCTAATGGGGACCAGAATTAAACTGGATGTCTAGCACAAGGCATGTGGGTCAATTCAAGGCATGGAATATCATCATTCCTCAAGCATGGGATTATAAAAAAGAAAAGGCACTTACTAGACATATGGGCCTTAAATCCCTTTCTCAAAATCATTATTACTGTTTAAAATTTCTGCTTTAGCTTAACAAAATGTGTTCTTTAGGACCCAATTGAGGCTTCACAATGCTTCAACTTGCAGCAATCTAAATGGGAATTTTCTTTTCTAGTCAGGCCCTAATGGGATAAAATTACAATTAATCATTACTAAAAGATTCAGTGAATTTTATTTTTATTACCAAAAATCAGTTTGTTTTAATTAAATTTTACTAAATTTTTATTTTTAATCACCACAGCAAAATGTATATATATTTATAATTTTTTATTAAAAAAATAGCTATTTGGTCTCTATATTATAGAAAAATTTATTAGCTAGTTTTTCAGTTTTAAAAAATATACTAAAATGTCTAATAAAATTTTAAAAAATTTATTAATTAATCCATCCCATAATTTTAGGTGTTAAATATTATAAAAAAATCTAAAACACTCTTAATACATAAAGACTAGTAGACTTTTTACAAAATTAAAATATCAATTAATGAATTTTTTTAAATTACAAGAATTAAATTGTAAAATACTTAATAATAACTACTGATGAAAAACTAATTAAAAAAATTTTCCATTAATTTTTTTTTTAAATTTAGAGACAGTTTTAATTAATTTTTTAAAATTGAGATACCAAATAATATATTTTTTCATAATATGATATTAAATAGAAAATTTTCTCATTTTATTTACTAGCATATTATGATTTACAGAAAATAGAAAAGGCAATTAATAGATTAAATATCCTTATTTATAGAATGGAATTATTGAGATTATGGTAATCCTGATTATGTTTATGTAATACAGACACTGTCTTTCTGATAAATCAAGATCTTTTCAGTTGCTGGGCATTCTTGATTCTCCCTGCTTTCTTGCTTAACTTTTCTAGCAAAATCCCATCTACCCTTTTCCTTATATGAACCCATCTATTTATTTATTTCTTATTCTCCTAGAATCCTCAATTTTCTGTGAAGTTCCACTAAAGAGATGGGCAATTACAGGTTTAGATTTTCAGATATGATACCAAATGCTTGGTTTTACAAGCTCAAAGACATGAGCAGAGGCAGAAAACAATGCAATTCTCAAAGATCTTTGAAGAAAAAATCATGCTCAGCTACTACATCTTCTCAAAAATCCAGCAGCTCTCAGCCAAGATACACTTACTACTTCAACACAGATCCTTATAGAGCTGATAAATTCTATAGTTCACCCATTAATACTAAGGCCTCAGATACTCATTTCCCTGATTCACCGAGAAAATCTTCATCATCTAATAGAAGAAGCAAGAGAAAAACCATCTACAAGCCTTCTCCTAAGCTTGTCTCTTCGTCTTTAACATCTAATGGTAGCTCTCATGCAAAGGCCAATTCTGTCTACTCACCTGTAGATTACTCTAGCCCTCTTCCTGAGACATCCCCTGAGCCTGACTTCCATGAATCTCTTCTATCTGAATCCGGCGACCATGACGATGATGATGATGATGATGATTTTGCTCCTCATTACTCATTTGATAAACAAGTTGCCTCCTGCTCTGGTTCTTGCAACTGTAAACTTAGTTCTTCAACTACTGATATTATCATTGACGTTAATGGTGAATCCTTCAAGAGCAAAACCAAGAAGATTGATGGGTTCGATTCCATTTCTGAATTGGAGCTTCCTCCTATATTCACCAAGCCAGAAAAATTCAATGGCGAGAAGAAGACTCTAGTCACCAAGTTCAAAAGAACATCATCCTCTAAACTGAACGACAGAAAAGCGAACAGGTCTCTTTCTTTCAAGACGAAGGAGGAGCCAGAGAAAAATTCCAAGCCCATCTCACAAAGATCATCACCTTCGCCAACTTCAATGGGGATAAGGCTTCGAGTTAACTCACCAAGAATAGCAAGCAGGAAGATTCAGGCTTGTGCCCGTAAAAGCTTGTCAGCTTCTTCAAGAAACAAGACTCTCTCACAAAGCTTTGCAGTGGTTATGTCCTCAGTTGATCCACAGAAAGATTTCAGAGATTCAATGATGGAGATGATCATAGAGAATAATATCCATACATCCAAAGATTTAGAAGAGCTTCTTGCTTGTTATCTTTCACTCAATTCAAAAGAATACCATCATCTTATAGTCAAGGCATTTGAAGAAATCTGGTTTCACATGACTGATCCTCGCCTGTAAATAATTTTTTAGATTTCTTAATGTAATTTTGCTGCTTTATTTAAGTTCTTCTTCCTCTTAGAATTCAGACAAGCATTACTAAGCTACTGGGTATTCATATGTATGTATTCTGTAATTGTACAGTTTATGTTTCTGTCTGAATCAGTTCCGTTGTCTGGAAAGAAACCAAAGTAGAAACTGGAGATAAGAATCTCTCATCTGCAATAAATGACATTTGTTTCTGCTCTTTAACATTACAACCAAGAAATCACTCAGTTCATTCTGCTTGGTTCCCAGGAAATCATGGGATTCTTGAAAGTAGAAGGGGAAAGAAAATTACTGTTAGAAAGCTGAAATCAATACTTGGAAGAATGTTTTAATAAGTGGTTGGATTATATGATAATTGCTCAACTGCATGAGCATGATCTTGCTATGAGTGTCTACAACAGTAGCAACAAAAGTTTGACTTTGATTAATAGGCATGCCATTCAAGTTGCAACATCAATTAATTACCATAATTACTTTAATTCTATCCAACCTTTTCCCATAGCTACCTCAATCAATTTCTAAGTCTAATCTATTTCCACGATCGAACTCTCAATCTCACTTAAGAGAAATCAATACTCGTTGATTTTTTCTATAATTTTTTTAATAAGAATCTCTTAAGTTACTATCATCTATTGAATTTGACGGATGAATCTAAAATTGAAGTGAGCATAGGCTAAAAAAAAAAAAATGAATCATTTATATATTAAGGAATGAATCAAAATGCTTTCACTGAATCCATGCCAACCAATAGAAGCTACTGCTTTACTAATCCTATACAGTTCCAGATGGAAAGGAGAATTAGCTTCTTTTTCTTTTCTTTTTGGCCTTTTTTTCATATGCAAAAAGGTACTGAGAAAAATATTTAAGTTTGCTATGCCAGCGGTATCTAATAACATAAAGAATAATTATTCCAAATCCCAATTAGACCTCCTGCATTCCATCTACCACAATACTTTACAGGTTCTGTTGAATAATAATTTTGAAAATAGTATTTAATATTTTGAATTAGTGAAAATACTAACGTTTAGAGTTTGAGAGAATAATTTATGAAAAATTATCTCTTATAACTTTTTACTAACACTATAAAAAAATAATTTTGTAGGAATAAAAATAATTATTAAAATATTTAACAAATTTCAAACTCGTCACTGTGTCGTCACAAAAATTACGATACTAAAAATTTTAGGGGCAGTTTTTTATACTAAAAATTATGTTCACATATTAGAAATTTTAATACACTTTTAGTGGCTATTCTTTTTTTCCACTAAAATTTCACCACAGAAGATTATTATAATGAAAAGTAGCAGAATAATTACATGCCTACTAAAACAAGTAGCATTGCCGAACATGGCCATAGCATAGTATAGGCCAGTTAGCGTTTCATTAATCTATTAGAGCAAAAACAGTTGGATCGGATTAATTTCTCCTACATTAACACAGGACCAACAATGTTGTAGCCTTGATATATAATTTTATGATTAAGGTGGTAGGTCTTGTTAAGCTTGCTGATCTACCATGAGTTAACTGTGCATAATCTAGTTCATTGCATGGCATCTAGCATTGCCTTTTTGTTATTATTACTATTTATGTGATTTTGAATTTGGATATGTTTTCATTATTTGGTTTAAAAAGTTTCATTACACTTGAACAATTTGTTATTATTACTATTTACAATTTAGTCCCTAATTTTATACACTTGAACAATTTAGCCACTATATTTTAAATATATACATCAAATTAATCCTTAAATAAATAATATAACAATGATAACTTAATTGCATTTTCACTGTAAAAACTAATATGTTGGGTTTTTTTTTTCAATTACAAGCACCAAATAGTTAACTTTTAAAAATATAAGGATTAATATAGATTGTTTGTTAAAATATGCAGTCTAAATTATAGTTTACCCAAATGTTTAACACAACTTAAATGAGATAGACACTTTCTAGCCAAGCTGCTTCAATGATGCACTATTTCACAATAAAAGTTCTATTCACTTTTCTAGTTTTCAATTCTGAAAAGCCATTAAAGCAAACAATTATAGCTGCAGCACTACCTAACAACCCAACAAATTTTTCTTAGGCTTGTAGCCTAATTTTCTATCTCCTATATTATCAACTTTCTGAGTGTTTCCTGGGAAAGATATGATGTGTGTCTTCTCTAACCTTTTTGGCTGTATTGAGGAAAGAAACAAGCTACAGAAATATTTAGGTCACTTTTAGGTTGCAGTTTAAAACAGAGAAATTGAGTAATAAAAACAAATTGAAAAATATCTATGGCAATGCCTAGCAAAACTTTCTGGGCCTTCCAAATCAAAAAAGCATTCTGATTTAACATCATTCAGGATAGTGAATCCAATGGGACTCTGATCACAAAACCTAAGTCATGAGAGAAAAGTGACGGCCTATGGTGTGGCTGAGGAAAATCAGTCACTCTTATAAAAAATGTATAATACAGCAGTCATAAATTATTAAACTATAACTATAAATTAATAATTATAATTCAAAAATCGTTGTATTTGTCTTTACTGCTATAATAAAAAAAATAGCTTACATATTTTTTCGTAAATAGATAAAAAATGCAACTAAAATTATAATTTTATTAAATATTTATTAAATATTATTATATATTTCTTTATAAAAATTTTCAGTTGTTGCTAAATTATTCCTTTAGTAACATTAAAGCAACAATTTTATAACAGTTGTTACAATGTATAAACCTTAAAATGTAGAAGTGAGTGTAATTTTTTTTTTTTTTCAAACCCTTTGAGTTTGATAAGTCTCTTGTATTCAATTAGATTTCTTCCAGGACCACCCTGCACCAGATCATAACATACCAGGTATGTGAAAGCAAGCAATGAGGACCACATGATGATGCATTGGGCAATTGCCAAATGCCCAGTAAACCTTTGGGAACTATGCCCATGATCATACACTTGATGAGTCACTTTTCATGCAAATGCACCAGTTGAGACTTGTTGTTTTCACACTACCAGCATTTAAATTTTCTCCAGTCTCTCCATTGCATTGCTTCTTATCATTTCATCCAACTTGTATGAAAGTCAGAAACTTGGATGATTTTTTTTTCTAGGTTTTAGTGTTTTTGCACAATGCTATGTGATACGAGTAAAAAAATAATAAGATAGTTAAAAAATTTAAAATGAAAAATTCCAAATCGTAACAAATCAAGTTATTATCGTTTAATTTAAAACTTACAAGATGAGAACTATAATTGAAAAACATGGGAGAATACGAAAAGTAATATAATTTTCAACACATGTAGACGCGCAATACAATTTATATTTAGACCAATTTTGTTATTTTGGTATTTTAGCATTTTGTGAGATTTATTTTAAATTAATTTCACCTATATTAAATGTCAAATTCTTGCGGCCCATTTGGAAAGAAAATTTCTACAAGACAATTTAGGAAAATAATAATTTAGGTTTGACTATTTGACTAGATACCCTTCCTATATTGTAATTACACTCTCTTACAATAGAAATATATTGTAATTACACCTTCCTACAATAGAATTAGAGTTTAGAGGTATAAAAACATTTTTAAGGTAACAGCTACAATTAGCCAATGAATAAAGATGATGTTATGAATAATATTTGGTTTTTTTCCATGATTTAGCAACTTATCGAAACTTTAACTTTGTAGCGTTCTAATATGGATATTTTTCATATTTAGTTAATTTATTAAAAATTTCTTATGATATTCTTAAAGATGAAATCGTTTGATTATCTATATTTTTAATCACATTGGTTAATTAGGAGTGCAGTAAAGTAATTTTTACTTTATTATCTATATTTTTAATCACATTTGTTGGTTAGGGGTATAATAGAGCAACCTTCTCAAAGATTTTTTTGTTTTGTTTTTTATGAAGTTGTGTGACGAGATTTTTTATTACATGTTGATCCTGAATTCTGCATCCCTGTGGCTTAAAATTCTAACTTGAAATCTCTCGATTAAATCCTTGACCTTTTAGAGGAAGATGGGAAGCATCATAATTCATGCAGATCGGATGGTAACATAAATCTCTGAATCAGAATGAGTCGTCTCCAAGACTATGAGGTCACAAATCCCGGTTAGAATCAATTATATCAAAACAAGAATTATGAGAACATGGTAAACACAGCATGCTGAATTGCATTATTAAGTTTCATTATAATGACAAAATGTCAGCATGCAGTTCATGACTTCAAGTAACATGATGCAACATTCATCATTTAAATCAAAACAAAAAGATTCAACTTTTGATTCTCTTCTTGGTCAAAACCTCCAAGGTTTTATTATCACTTATCAATTTCTTTTTAATTGCAATTTACATTTGAAAATTCTGAAGAAACTCATATAGCATCTTTCTTGTAAGTGTTACTTTGCCGTATTCATCTCCAATAGCGATGAAATTCCGTCGGATTTTAAATTTCTATCGGAGAAATTACTCTTTTTATGTTTCATCCAACCAATCCTTACACATCCCTGAGATTGCTCCTCTAATTTCTACCCACATGAATTTCTTACTCATTCTAGCAGTATAAAGAATAAAATTGATCAATTATAAGCATATAAAACATAAACTAGCACGATTCATTATGGAGATGAATATGCTTATCAACTGTCATACAATTTCACCCCCAAAATGGTGACAGGATTCAAAGTTCAATCCTTTATTTTTTTAAATTATTGACAAAATCATTACTATTCTAAAGAGATTTCTACTCTTTACATAGCACACCTCACAAAATAAATGCATATCTACATTGGATAGCATGAAACTCTACCTGTCTCCTAATTGTATTCTTGATAATACATGATATGGCCTTCCATTCCCATTCATTTTCAAAAATATCCACAGCTTGTAGTTTGATCATTCTCCTTTTACGTCGTTTTCGGGGACAAGTCATCATGATCATTTACATTTACTTCTTCTATTCACTTCTGTTATCCACAAGAGCTCATTCTTATTTTCTTCTGCACGAATTCCTCTGTGCCATCCTTTTAGAATCCTCTGGGGGTGCCTGGAAACCGACATTTTCGACAGATCCTGCAGTCTTGAACAATCTTCTCTTGTTCACTTCTTCCACCAATGACCGGTGAAGTAACTGGCTACGAATATCTACGAGTGAACGGTTCCTTGTTAATCTACGGTTGTCCACCACCCTTTTGTTTTTAGAGCTAGAAGCTCCATGCTGTGACTCCAACAAAAGCTTGCAGTGTTTGTAGGCATCTTTAGCAATTGCCTGGCCAATGTAAGAACTTGAATTGTCTTGAGGACAAAATCTTGTTGAGTTCTGAGTCCTCATTGGAGGTTTCTGATCTCTTTTCGTTGTGGGCATATCGAACTTGTGATCATCACCAGAAATGTAATTCACATTGGAATATGATCCTGAGTGTGAAGAGCTCTGAGAACTGGTATCATCTAAGAAATCATCTGCAACAGCAATTGTTTCAAATAGACATTGTGATTTGAATTTCAACCTACATCCTAGCTTGAATTTCTTGTAGTTAGTCTCTTTGTCATGGGATTCTAAAAGGTGCTTATTTTATAGCATCCAAACAATTGTATCCCAATTTATACCTAGACTTGCTCCCTGTTTAGAATAAATCATTTTCAAGAAAAGAATTGGGTTAAATTTTGATAAATTGTCCCATTTTTATTTCTTTTAAGATAAAATTTTCTTTTTGAGTTCTTTTATTTCAAACATAAAAAATTAGCGAAAACGAAATCAATTAAATTGAATTCTTGCAAATCTCTAGAATCCAAATAACTGGCTAAGCTCTTCATAGCATGAGAATATACAAATAGTAGCATAGCATTTATGAAACTTAATAGATTGTTCGATCAAAACTAAAGCAACAAGCGAAAGAATATACTTCCAAAAGCACAACGACTAGTAAAGGAGATGAAATACTAGTGTTGGACATTAAAGGCAAAGATCAAATGCATTCAAAAATTGGTATGCCTCTCCTTTGCATATGAGTTCAATATAAGCCTCTACTCGCACTGTCTAGTAAGTTACACAGCCTACCCTGCCTCCAAGGCATTGCTAGGAACCGACAACCCCAGCACAAAAGTTACTTGTATTTTGGTAAATGTCATAAAACTATGTTGCAATTGAACAAAACTTTGTGCTCTAGTAGATTAATCTGGCATCTGAGTAACTTTTAAGGCCACCAAAACTGAATCTAGACAATTCCTGTAATAACTAACCAAGTATTTGAGTAGGACAGGGAACAATTTATGGTTGAAATAGGAACTGCATAATAATTTTCAAGACTGCAGCAAGTTAAAGGAATTATAAGACGCATACCTTGAAGAAAATGTGTAATTAATCCTGATATGGAAGCTTGAGATGATGTACAAGAGGAGGAAGAGTCAAAAGGATGATTAGCCCCATCATCTTCTTTATAGTTGAATGTATGACAAGCTTCAATTCGAGGCAAATCCCATTTCTTCCAGTTTGGCACTAGAGATGAAATCTCCCCATCAATCATTTCAGCAATTTCAAATGGCTCCCAATCATCTATGTCCAGTTCCTTGACCATCTCCATTGCAACATCCGGTGGCGTATCATGTAAAATGTCGAAGGGAAAATATATATTCCTTAGAGAACCTGCAAGGTAGCAAAGTAGAGCTATCTTTCAAGAGCTACCAGCCAATCATACAAACATATTAAAGCCACCTTCTCTAAGGATTGCAGAATATACGCAAACAATAAAGAAAAAAAGCCATACCATCTTTATTAGCGATTTGTACTTTAAGAAAGATGGTATCATCTTCAGGGTTGAGCTTCCCTGTGATAGTCATGTCCGTCCTTGTTGGATCACTGCTCAATTGTAGCTTCTCCATTTCCCTACAATTCAAAAATGGTTTCTGATCTCTAGACCTTGTAACAGGTGATGGTTCAGCTTCATCAGATGCAAGAAATGGATCTAGCAGCAGCTCTTTTGCTGATAACCTCTTTGATGCAGCTGCTAAGCATTTTCCAATGAATTGCTGAGCTTCCAAGTCCTGAATCTGATAGAACGCAGCAGGAAGCTTCCCCTGCATAACAAAAATGGTATGCATGTCATTCTCTAGCTTGATAACAATTATAAATCCTGGCATCAGAACTGGAACTTACCGAAGTGACTTTCTTGTAAATTTGTGCCGGGTTAATGCATTCACTATAAGGGTATTCAGATGTGAGCATCTCTAAAACACACATGCCAAATGAGTATACATCAACGAGCTCATTGTAATCCTCTTCATATAATTCTGGTGCCATGAATTCTGGGGTGCCTAACAAATGTTACCGCGAATTTAGGAACAATATAACTAGCTGAAATGATCACATATGAGTTTCCATGAGATAGTAATTAATGAGTACCTATGACACTATGTGCTGATTGAGAACCTCGGAGGATTGCTGCAAGGCCTAGATCACCAATCTTGACCTGTCCAAGATGACCGTTGATAAAGATGTTATCACACTTCAGGTCTCTATGAATTACTGGAGGATCATGGCTATGTAGATAAACAAGTCCTTGTAAGATTTGACGAGCCCAGTTCTTAATGGCTCGAATGTTTACTCGCTTATATTTTTTACGGTATCTGCATCATGTAAGACAATTATTAACCATTTCAGTAATGGCAAAAAGTTTATCAGGTGAAACAAAGTAAACTTGAAGTGATGGGAAGAAGATTACTTACTCCCTTAGAGTTCCTGAAGTAAACATTTCAGTGATGAAGTTGAAGGTCTTTCGATGAACATCAATCCAAGAGGTGTAGAATTTGATGATAGAATCATGGTTGAGGGTGCTGAGGAGGTGAACCTCTGAGTATAGTCTCTGCAAGTTCTCGGGTGAACGAAGCAACTCATTGAGTTTTACTTGGTTCCATGCTACCTCTATTCCTAGCATTTCATCAATTGCCTTGTAGACTGTTTTCATTGCTCCTTTTCCAAGAACTTCTTCAAACTGTGCATGGAAACCACAACCATAACCATGTCAATCAGCTACTGATGAAGTAAAGTCCATTGGCCAAAACAACCAAGGAACAAAATTGCTTCTCAAATGCTGAGGAAGAAAGTAAATTAAGGCTTAGAACAACTTTAACATTTGTTGAAATTTAATTATAAATGCAAGAACTGAATAGTAAATGAAACTAAACTATGATACAGCACTCAAACTCCTAAACTGCCTCTAACATTAGTTTGCTTCCTCCATTTCTTTAACTTGAACCATTGAGTTTGTTTAGAGATTTGGAAAGCTTGCAATGCACCTAAGAAGAATCCTATCATTCTTGATGGACCATATAAAAGAATGCACTCGTGGCCTTGACACTACAACCACCTCAAACCTTAAGGCAATGGATTTATTGGTACTTTTCACTTGTGTCTTTCTTCGATCCTATCTTTTTCCAGTTCTTACACTTGGTATATTCCCAACAATCTCCCTCAAGTGTGAATATTTTCCACATTGGGCTTACTGGGCTAGCTCCCATGAATAAAGCCTTTTTCTTGATGACCTTGTGAAAGAACACACTCAAGATTTTGCACCAAATTAACATAAAACCTTTAAGGCAATGAGTTTATGATCCTTCCCACTTACACATCTTCCTCTTATTTCTTTCTGATGCATGAATTCTAAGACTTGCATATCACCAAGAATTTATATTACAATCCATTCAAATCAGGTTTCCCAATTATAACAGCTTGACAATGTGACTAAACAATCTGCTGTCTGTTTTCCTCTTTCTTCATGATCATGATCACCCAATTAAGTAATGATCATCAAGAATATGCAAGTGATCTTGAGGCCATAACTATAAACAACATCCAAATTAAATTTTTTAAAAAATCTATTTAAATCGTTTTTATATTGGGAAAATCAGGTGGATAGATTTTGTTCAAACCCAGAAAATTGTTTTCAAGATAAATTTGATATATATTTTAAGTATATAAAATAGCCAATTATCAATTTCAAATTATCTCTTTCAACAATATCTCTAACAATACCAAAGCAGGTCTGCCCTAGTAAGATACTGAAATCTACTAAACGACAAAAACAAAGCATAAATACAAAGACCTACTCCAGAACTCTCTGCAGCAATGGTTAAGTCAAACAAAATAAAACTCTACCATCAACCATTTCTTTATGCAATAATTTCAAGAAAATTGAAAATCCAGTTAGAAGACATCCAATTGAAAATAAATAATAATAATAATAATAATTAAAAATATACTATTTATTATAGTAAACTATTATCTATCATGTTCAGACCATGTCTGGTAAACTCTAAAATATTCATAAAGATAAGCAAGTACATGCACAGAAAGATACTAAGAACTTACCCGACCGTACCGGCCAGTAGGTTCGGTTTCAACATAGCCATGGTCGGCGTCCGTTTCCGGCAATCCAACTTGATTTCTGTACATGTTCTTTAGATGGGACAACTTGCTGGTTCTGCTAAGAGTTGTCTGAAAAGCTTCAGTTTGGAAAATCCTTGCGAGATTTTTGAACTTTACTTCCTGTGCTGGCTGATGGGTAAGAGTTTAAAAGTAAAAAATTAAAATAAAAATGAAAGAGAAGATTTATATGTATGTGTAATTATGTATGACTATATGAGTTGAAAAGAGATGAAGATCAAGCTCTAAATCCGAGGCTTTCCCTCATGATTTTCATAAGAGAAGACACCAAAGAGGAGCCAAAAGAGTCTTGAGTAGTCAATCCTAAGCATGATCCAAGCCATTTCCACAACCGCACGTGAGAAGTGGTACCTCTCGGCAACCATTTAATAATTAATGAAACCAAAACCCAAAAGCAAAAAAGAAAAAATAAGAAAAAACAAATATAATTGTAAAAGAAAGAGAGAGACTTGGAAAATTGACAAGAGAATACGATTTTGATGGAGGAAAATGCCAATACGTCTTTCTTGAAAGACTGAAATCTCTCTCTCTCTCTCTCTCTCTCTCTCTCTCTCTCTCTCTCCCTCTACCTCTACCTCTCAATAACTAAAGGAATCCTCATGAGGGTGGCAAGCAAAATCAATCAAGAATTTTAAATTGTTACAATGAAAGAAAGGATTTGCATGAGAAAATACATAGTGATATATAGAATTCTAAACTTGAACAATCTGTGTGGCCAAGCTTTGATGGAAGCCTTTTGGAGGATGAAAGAGATAAAACCCAAAAAGAAAGAAAATCAAAGGTGGGTATGGATCTTGATTTTCTGGTACGTATTTAGAGAAATGGACAGGAAGCGAAGTTTCAGACAACAACAAATAAACCAAAGCTGGAACATGTTTTATAGGAAATAATACATTTGAGAACTGTAAGAGCTGATTAGATACAAACAGAGAATTCTAAGTAAAAATGATTTTTCATTGGGACCCACGTAGCAGGTGTTGGCAACACTTTAAGGGCATATGGTGGATTATGACGTTTATGTGTTTTTCCTGTTTTTTTGTGTAGTATTAAAAAAAAAGGAAGAAGGAAGATTTCACTTTACCACTAGTCATGCATCATCAAGCGTGCCAGTATGTCAATCTAGACCCGGAAAGGTCGGTTTGGACCTTTGGGGGGCTAGTTCTCATCCTCTTCCGGGCGTTGGAGCTCTCAAATCGAATTGAAAAAATTCTATGAATTTTAAATTTGAGGAATTTAAATTGAATCTTGACAAATTTCATTTTTATTTTATAATATTTTAATTATTGTAATATTTTTAATAATATAATTAATTTAATATTATTTAATTTTTTTTACAGTTAAAATTTATTAAAAAAGAGATTAAAACTAAAAAAATAGAAGAGATAACATACATAAATATAGTTTAAAATCTAGTAAAAATAAAACACACCTGAAGCCCGTAATATAGAAATTCTAAATCCAAATATTGGTTCAACTCCAAAAACATACTTGGTACATCCTATCTTCACACTCTTCCCATTATATTCATTGATCACCTAAAAAAAAAAAAATTACCACTAAACTTGATCGGATCTCCCAACTGTCTTAAAGGCCATAAAAACACATATTGAAGCACAGGAAAAGAAAATTAAACTTAGACAAAGCAACAATTCCCATAAAGGGAGGAATCTCTCAACTGTCTTAAAAGCCATAGAAACACATATTGAAGCATAGGAAAAGAAAATTAAACTTAGACAAAGCAACAATTCCCATAAAGGGAGGAAAACATTGGAGCTCTATTGACACACATGCAACCACGTATTTGGGAGTTGCACCACCATCTCCATACATCACCATGGAGAAAACCAAATACCTAAGTCACTATTGGTGTAACGATCCGGAAACCGGACCGCTACCGGCGCTAAGATCCAGATCGACTTAAGGTCGCTGGGACCCGTAGCAAGCCTAACATACAACCTGTCATACCTAATAAATCCCGTACATGATCAAACAATTACATAAAAACTTTAAACTTTTTCATTTACCAAGCTCGACCTGTGCATGCACTGAAACTGAATACATAAAAACCCCACACTAAAGCCCTCATCAAATACTCTAGTTGGGTTAACATTACATACCTCAAGCTTGGTTTACAACATATTAACAAAACATTACATAAAGATCATGTATCAAAAGGGATTAACCAAACACTCTAGGGTCAAGCACAATACTAATCCTCAATACAAAATTGTATACTATCTTACATTACATTACATTTCATTATTTTTCATATCCACAACTAACTATTACATACATAAAATTTTTACTCTTGCTGACTTCATGGTCTATCCCGAACCTGCAAACCTGGGGGTTAAGAGAAAGGGATGAGCTACTAGAGCCCAGTGAGCAGAATAGTAAAACATTATATTAAAATCTATGCTTTCATGAAATGCATCACATCACAAACAAATCACATCAAGGATGGACTTGTCACCAATAGCCCTCTACACATTCCAATGGTGTCAGGGGCGTAGAATGGGCCTCACTGGTCTTTCTCTTCATATAACATAACATAACATTCTAATGTGCCAGGTGTAACGACCCGAAAATCGGACCGCTACCGGCGCTAGAATCCAGATCGGCTTAAGGCCGCTGGGACCCGTAGCAAGCCTAACATACAACCTGTACACCTGTTTAATCCCATACATGATCAACACATACATAAAAATTTTGAACTTTTCTCGTTCATTTACCAAACTCAACCTGTGCATGCACAACTAATGATCATAGTCATCAACCCCACATTGGAGTCCTCATCAATGCTCCAATGGGGTAACATAACATCATAAAAGTTTGGTTAAACTTGAACATCATAAAAACATTTTATAGATCATGTATCAAAGGGGATAATCATACACATAGAGTCAAGCACAATTCTAATCCTCAATATCATCATTACATGACTATTCAATACTTTACAATTCATCATGTCCACATCTAACTATTACATAACATGACTTTACTTTTCTTGACCTCATGGCCTATCCCGTACCTGCATACTTGGGGGAATAGGGAAATGGGGTGAGCTACTAGAGCCCAGTGAGCAGAATAATAAAATATTATGTTTAAAGTTCATGCTTTCATGAAATGCATCACAACACAAACAAGTCACATTAAGGATGAACTTGTCACCAATAGCCCTCAACATATCCAATAGTGCCAGAACGTAGAATGGGTCATGGTCTTTCCCTTACATAACATATCATAACATTCCAATGTGCCAGGGACGTAGAATGGGTCTTCCTGGACTTTCTCTTACATAGTGTTAGGGACGTAGAATGGGTCTTCCTGGACTTCTGTACCATATCATCATCACATCATACCATGTCAGTTCATACGAGGGCTAATGGATCATTCAATATTCATCCACATCAACAACATAATATGCAATGCAACATATTCGTGAATTCTAATGCAAACAACCTAATATATCTCATGGCATTCATGATGCGTGAATCATGCTAAAACTTTCATTTAATTACTTGTAATATAAAGAATTATTCTACTCACCTCAGGCTAGCTCTGATAAGACTCGGAAGCAGTTATCTCACTGCTGGGGTCCTCGGTTCCTCGGGTCCGAACCTACACAGGTGGACTCAAATGAGGGACTAGACAAACATGAACATGACTCTAAAATACTCCCCAAAAACCCCCTAAAACACCTTAAAACAATCATAGAAATCATACAAGGGAAGGCTGAACAGGGCACTTTCGGCGGCAGGTTCGGCGGCCGAAAGTCCCTCTAGAGACGAAAGTCATGCACCTTCGGCGGCACTTTCGGTGGCCGAAGGTTCCTTCTATAGACGAAACTCATGCATGTTAGGCGACACCTTCGGCGGCCGAAACTCCCTTCCAGAGCCGAAAGTCCACTTTCGGGGGCAGGGTTCGGCAGCCGAAAGTCCCTTCGGCTGCCGAACTTGAGTTCTTCCAAAGGGCAAAACTCAGCCTCCAAGATGCACATTTGCCTCCCAAACCATTCAACTCAAACACAACACTTCTACAACATGCATACACACATACATAAGCTCCTAGGGGCTTCAAACTATCATAAACCCCAACTACAACACATCAAACATACATAAACAACCCACATTGCTCAAAAACTCAACATAGACCCATAAACTCAATAAAAACCTAAACATGCATTTCTACCCCATAAATCTTCATAAAACTCATTTAAAATATACAAGAAGGTTAGGATCTAAGCTTACCTCTTGAAAATCGAGAGGAGAGACGATCCTAGCTTGGAGATGGGGAGAAATCAACTCTTTGGTCTCCAAGCTTCAAAACTTGCTCTTTTGCTCAAATATCTTCAAATCAAGATAAAACTTGTTAAAACTCGAAAGATTGGAGGAAAACATCAAAAAGCAACCATGGGAGAGCATGGACTCACCGTTGGACGAAAATGGGGAGAAAACTCGCCCGTTTTGGCCATGGAGCCCTTATATAGGGCTGGCCAGACCACTCTTCGGCAGCCTAAGGTGCCTCCAAAACTCATGCAAGTTCAGCGGCCGAACATGAGGTTCGGCGGCCGAACCTGAACCACTTTCGAAAGCCTAACTTGCCCCCCTAAACTAACCCAAGTTTCGGCGGCCGAACTTGAGGTTCGGCAGCTGAACCTGGAAATGCCTCCATGGTCTTTTTCATTCAAAACTCAATTTCCTTCTTACTTAAATTTATAAAATACATTAAAATATTTCATAAAAACATGATTTTACCCTTCTAGAGGTCTCCGACATCCGAGATTCCACCGGACGGTAGGAATCCCGATACCGGAGTCTAGCCGGGTATTACACCAGGGGCGTAGAATGGGCCTCACTGGTCTTTCTCTTACTCTGTGCCAGGAGCGTAGAATGGGCCTCACTGGACTTCCATACCGTATCATCGTCATCATATCATATCGAGGGCTAATGGGTCATCCAACATCCATCCACATCAACATCATAGTATGCAATGCAACATATTCGTGAATTCTAATACAAACAACCTAGTATATATCATAGCATTCGTGATGCATGAACATGCTCAAAATTTATTTACTTTGAAACATAAAGATCCATTCTACTCACCTTAGGCTGACTCTGAAAAGACTCTGAAGCAGCTATCTCACTGCTGGGGTCCTCGGTTCCTCGGGTTCGAACTGGGGTCCTCGGTTCCTCGGGTTCGAACCTACATAGGTGGACTCAAATGAGGGACCAAACATACTCTAATATAACTCTAAACATCTCCCCAAAAACTCCCTAAAACATCATGAAACATTCATAGAAAACATGCAAAGGTAGGCTGAACAGGGCACTTTCGGCGGCAGGTTTGACGGCCGAAAGTCCCTCCAGAGCCGAAAGTCAGGCACTTTCAAGGGCAGGGTTCGGCGGTCGAAAGTTTGTCCACAGTCGAAAGTCACCAACCTTCGACGGCAGGTTCGGCGGCCAAAACTTCCCTCCAGAGCCAAAAGTCCAAACTTTCGAGGGCAAGTTTAGGCGGCCAAACTGCCTCCACAGGCAGGTTCGGCGGCCGAACATGGCTTCGGCTGCCGAACCTGAGTTCTTCCAGAATGGCAGAACTCAAGCCTCTCACACACATTCAGCCAACCAAACCACTCAAAATCATGCATATACACATCCTTAAGCATTTAGGGGCTTAAAACTAACCTATACCCCAACAACATCACATTTAACATACAATAAACATACATTTCATCATTTAACTCACATAAATCCTAACATTTACAACTACTCTAATCATGCATCTTTACCCCAAACCCTTCATAACACTTGCTTAAAACATCAAAGACGGTGAGGATCGACGCTTACCTCTTGAAGATCGAGAGAAGGCGTGACCCAACTTGGAGATTTGGAGAAAAAGAGTTCTGGAGGTCTTCAAGCTTCACAACTTCGATTTTGAGCTTAAAATCTTCAAAACAAGATGAAAGCTTGTTAAAAGCTTGAAAGATTTGAAGGAAAACATCAAAACTAACCATGGAAGGGTATGAACTCACCTTTGCCTGAAAATGGAGAAGAAAACTCGCTCATTTTCGGACATGGGGCCTTTTATAAGTGGCTGGCCAGACCACCTTCGGGGGCCAAAGGTGCTCCCTAAACTTCACCATGTTCGACAGCCGAACATGAGGTTCGGCGGCCGAACCTGGCTTTTCTTCATGTTCGGCCTCCGAACCTGGCTTTCCTTCCTTGGTGCTTTTCTTTCAAAAACTATATTTCTTTCTTACTTAAAACCTTAAAACACATGAAAAAATTTTAGAAAAATATGATTTTACCCTTCTAGAGGGTTCCGACATCCGAGATTCCGCCGGAAAGTAGGAATTCCGATGCCGGGGTCTAGCCGGGTATTACATTCTCCCCCCCTTAAGAACATTCGTCCCCGAATGTTCAACAACTAATACATGCAAAGCAAGAACATAAACACATAGACACATAGACCTATAACACATAAACACTAACCTTAAAAGTGATGAGGGTATTGCTGGAGCATGGACTCCCGTGTCTCCCAGGTACATTGTTCCATGTTGTGGTGATTCCAAAGGACTTTCACCATCGGGATTTTCTTGTTCCTCAACTTTCTGATCTGCGTGTCTATGATCCAAACTGGCTTCTCAATATAGGTGAGATCTCCTAGGATCTCCACATCAAGCTCACTAAGAACCTTGCCCGGATTTGACACGAACTTCCATAACATGGAAACATGAAAAACTGGATGGATTCTCTCCATTGAAGTAGGTAGGTCCAGCTTGTACGATACATTCCCAATCTTTTGCAAGATTTCAAAGGGTCCGATGTACTGTGGAGCTAGCTTACCTTTCTTCCCAAAACGAATCACCCCTTTCATAGGAGACACCTTGAGCAACACCAAATCTCCCTCCTGAAACTCAACATGCATCCTGCGGACATCTGCATAACTCTTATACCGACTCACAACAGTTCTGATCCTTTCTCTGATAATGGGCACTACTCTACTGGTGATCTCTACTAGCTCAGGCCCTGCCAAGACCCTTTCTCCAACTTCTTCCCAGCAGACAGGTGACCTGCACTTTCTTCCATACAAAGCTTCATATGGAGCCATCCCTATGCTAGCATGATAGCTGTTATTGTAGGCAAACTCCACCAAGGGTAGATGCTGCCTCCAAGAACCGCCAAAATCTAGCACACACATCCTGAGCATATCTTCAATTGTCTGGATGGTCCTCTCTGACTGTCCGTCAGTCTGTGGATGGAAAGCAGTGCTAAAGTCTAGCCTAGTACCCATAGCATTCTGTAGACTCCGCCAAAACCTGGAGGTGAATTGAGGTCCTCTATCAGATACTATTGAAACAGGAGCCCCATGCAACCTGACCACTTCTTCAACATACACCTGTGCCAACTTGTCCATAGAATAGCCACTCCTGACAGGGATGAAGTGAGCAGATATGGTCAGTCTGTCCACAATCACTCATATGGAGTCCCCTGTTGGACGTTGCCGGTAACTCCACCACGAAATCCATAGCTATATTCTCTCATTTCCACTCTGGAATCGGCAGTGGGTTAAGCATTCCAGCCGGCTTCTGATGTTCTAGCTTCACCCTCTGACATACCTCGCAGGCGGACACGAACTGTGCCACTTCTCTCTTCATAGCTGGCCATCAATAAACTCTTTTCATATCTTGAAACATCTTGGTGGCTTCAGGGTGAACACTGTATCTAGCATTATGAGCTTCCCTCATAATGTCTCCCTTCAGACTCACGTCGTCTGGTACACATAACCTACTCCCATAGCGGAGGATCTCTTTGCTGTCAAATCTGAACTCTTCATTCTTACCTGACTGAACAGTCCTAGCAATTTTCACTAACTCTGAGTCCTCATGCTGTTTCTGAGCCACCTGCTCCAGAAACACGGATGTCACCCTCATCTGGGCTATCAAAGCACCTGTACCAGACAACTCTAACTGCAGCCCTTCATTAATGAGCTTATAGAACTCCCTCACCACTGGTCTCCTCTTTGCTGTAATATGGGATAGACTGCCAAGTGATTTCCGGCTTAGGGCATCTGCCATAACATTTGCCTTACTCGGATGGTACTGAATCTTGCAATCATAGTCACTAAGCAGTTCTACTCATCTTCTCTGCCTTAGGTTCAACTCTCTCTGACTCAAGATGTACTGCAAGCTTTTATGATCTGTAAAGATCTCACATTTGACCCCATAAAGGTAATGCCTCCACATCTTGAGTGCAAAGATCACGGCTGCCATCTCTAGGTCATGTGTTGGGTAATTCAACTCATGCTTCTTCAGCTGCATAGAAGCATAAGCAATTACCCTCTCATTTTGCATCAACACACAATCCAGTCCCACACGGGACGCATCACAAAACACTGTGAAGTCTTCATTACTGATAGACAGAGCTAACACCGGTGCTAATGTCAACCTTTTCTTTAGCTCTTCAAAGCTTTCCTCGCACTGATCAGACCACACAAACTTCTGATTCTTCTTGGTTAATCTGGTCATAGGAGCGGCAATTTTAGAGAAGTCCTGAACGAACCTTCTGTAGTAACCTGCCAAACCCAAAAAGCTCTTGATCTCTATTACTGTAGTGGGTCGGGGCCAGTTAGCTACGGCTTCTATCTTCTTGGGGTCCACTTCAATTCCTTTTTCTGACACAATATGCCCCAAGAATGAGATGCTCCTTAACCAGAATTCATACTTAGAGAACTTAGCATACAAGCCGTGCTCCCTCAGGGTCTACAAAACTAACCTCAAATGATGGGCATGCTCCTCTGCATTTCTGGAATACACTAAGATATCATCTATGAAGAAAATAACAAAGTGATCCAGATATTGGCTAAAAACTCTGTTCATGAGGTCCATGAATGCTGCAGGGGCATTGGTCAGCCCAAACAGCATTACTAGGAACTCATAATGCCCATATCTGGTCCTGAACGCCGTCTTCGGCACATCTTCTTCTCTGATTCTCAGCTGGTGATACCCGGATCTCATATCTATCTTGGAGAAACAACCAGCTCCTGATAACTGGTCAAATAGATCATCGATCCTAGGTAACGGATACTTATTCTTGGTAGTGACTTTGTTCAACTGCTTGTAGTAGATACAAAGTCTCAAGGATCCATCCTTCTTCCTTATAAATAGCACTGGAGCACCCCAAGGTGAGGTACTCAGTCGGATGAAACCCTTATCTACTAACTCTTGCAACTGTTCCTTTAGCTCTTTCAACTCTGCTGGTGCCATCCTGTAGGGAGGGATAGAGATCGGTCTGGTTCCAGGCACCAATTCTATTTCAAACTCTATCTCCCTAGTAGGTGGTAGTCTTGGAAGCTCGTCTGGGAAGACATCTGGAAACTCTCTTACCATGGGCATTGAGGCGGGCTCCCTAACCTGACTATCAAGCTCTCTCTCATGAGCTAAAAACCCCTGACAACCTCTCCTGAGCAACCTACGAGCCTGTAGGGCTGATATCAGACCTCTAGGTGTACCCCTCCTGTCTCCTCTGAAGATGACCTCTGATCCATCCTGATCTCTGAACCTGACTACCTTGTCTCTGCAGTCCAAGGTAGCACCATGAACAGATAGCCAATCCATCCCTAGAATGACATCAAAATCCGTCAAGTCTAGAACCACAAGGTCGGCTGGAAGGCATCTACTCTTAATAAACACTGGACTATACAGGCAGACTGACTCTGCCACTGATGGATCACACTTGGGTCCACTGACCCAGAGGGGACACTCTAACCCAGAGACTATCAACCCCAACCTCTCAACGGCTCTCAGAGCAACAAAAGAATGAGATGCACCAGGGTCCATTAAAGCATACACATCTGAACAACCACTAATGAGATTACCTGACACCACGGTGTTGGATGTGTTCGCCTCCTGCTGTATCATAGTGAAGATCCGAGCTGGAGCTGATAGACCTTCACCTCGGGAACCTGCTGAAGAAGAGGCTGCCCCTCTTCCTCGGCCTCTGCCATTGCCCTGAGTCGCGACTGGAGCTACGGGCTGAGCCACACTACCAGAAGCTGTCTGCTGTGATGGTGCCATAAAAGCTGCCCTAGGACACTCCCGTGCCATGTGTCCCTCCTGCCCACATCTGAAGCAGGCTGTAGTCCCAAACCGACATACTCCCTTGTGTAGCTTACCACACCTCAAACATTCTGCGCCATCTAAACCCGAGCTCGAGCCACCACCGAGTCCCAGTCCTGATTTTAAGCGGTTCCAGAACTTATTCTTCTTTGGCTTTTTGGTGGTGCTACTCCACCTCTTACTGCCTGAAGCTGTTGCACTAAGAGAAGAGGGATCTAACTTTTCCCTGCCTCGGGTCTTGGAACCCGAAGACTGTGCCACTGACTGCTTAACTGTCCCCTGAATGATGGCACTAGCCTGCATCTTCCGTGCCGTATCCACAATAGTGTGGAAGCTCTCCCTCTCTGCTACAAGAATTAGGGAGGAATACCTATGGTGGAGCCTCATGGTATACCTCCTTGCTTTCTTCTGGTCCGTATCATAAGTTTGCCCCACAAACGGCAACAGCTCCAAGAACTTATCTGTAAACTCGTCAACACTCATCTCCTCAGTCTGCCTCAACTATTCAAACTCATTTATCTTCAATTCCCTTGAGCTATGAGGGAAAGCACATCATGCAAATTCATTAGAAAACTCCTCCCAAGTTAAACTGTCCAATCTTGGGTCCACATAGTTTTTAAACCACTCACGGGCCTTTTTGCATTTAAGTGTGAACCCCGCCATCTGAATGGCTCTACAATCATCTGCCCCTAACTCATCTGTAATCATTTTTACTGTCTTCAAGTACTCAAATGGATCATCTCCTGTCTTGACTTTGGGAGCATCCAGCTTCAAGTAATTAGTCATCTTAACTCTGCTCCCTCTAGATGAGCTAGGTTTAGGTACTTGAACTTCAGGAGCTACAGGTTCAGCTGGTGGTGGAGGAGGTGCAGCATTCCCTAGATTAGGGTTTGCTACATTTGGATAGAAAGGTGAGGGTGGATACAATGGGTATTGGGGGTATGGTGGATAGAAAGGAGGGTAAGGCATGAAAGAGGGATAAGGGTTAAAGCTAGGGTAATCCAATGTACCTCCCATCGAATACCCGGGGCCCTGTGGAAAGGGCTGATATTGGGATGGTTGAGCAAACCCCGAGGCTTGAGTGCCTCCTTGAGATTCTCCCATGCCCTTTTCATACATGCTTACACCCAGACTTCCATCCCTTCTCTGGTCAACATCCATTTCATCCCCCTCAGCTGACATTCCTCCCTGAACTGCTCCTCTTCTGCTTGCATCAAAAGACCTTCTAGGGTCCCTTGACACTCTCTCCCTACTACATCTACAGGACATTGCCCTTGGCAATGCAGGGGGACGGGCATCCATGCCCTTATTTTCTGGCGGGACTCCAGTCAATCGTGCAGATCGACGAGTGCCTCTCATCCTGCTTACTGAAAAACAACACATACACAAAACATCAGCATCAAATGGTTCATGTGGAAACACATGAACCCGCATCATACATACATCACATATCATTAATGCACATGCATAAAATCATGGCATTTCACATCATCATTCAAGACAGGACTCTACATCCTATCCTAGTGGACATGATTTTTCCTATTGTGCTTGCCCTTCTAAAACCTCTATGAGCCCGACACTCTCTAGGTCCGACCATATGAACCTAGGGCTCTGATACCAATCTGTAACGACCCGGAAACCGAACCGCTACCGGCGCTAGGATCCAGATCGACTTAAGGTTGCTGGGACCCGTAGCAAGCCTAACATACAACCTGTCATACCTGATAAATCCCATACATGATCAAACAATTACATAAAAACTTTAAACTTTTTCATTTACCAAGCTCGACCTGTGCATGCACTGAAACTGAATACATAAAAACCCCACACTAGAGCCCTCATCAAATGCTCTAGTTGGGTCAACATTACATACCTCAAGCTTGGTTTACAACATATTAACAAAACATTAGATAAAGATCATGTATCAAAAGGGATTAACCAAACACTCTAGGGTGAAGCACAATACTAATCCTTAATACAAAACTGTATACTATCTTACATTACATTACATTTCATTTTTTTTCATGTCCACAACTAACTATTACATACATAAAACTTTTACTCTTGCGGTGGACTCAAATAAGGGACCAAACATACTCTAATATAACTCTAAACATCTCCCCAAAAATCCCCTAAAACATCATGAAACATTCATAGAAAACATGCAAAGGAAGGCTGAACAGGGCACTTTCGGCGGCAGGTTCGGCGGCCGAAAGTCCCTCCAGAGCCGAAAGTCAGGCACTTTCGGGGGTAGGGTTCGGCGGCCGAAAGTCTGTCTAGAGCCGAAAGTCACCAACCTTCGGCGGCAGGTTCGGCGGCCGAAACTTCCCTCCAGAGCCGAAAGTCCAAACTTTCGGGGGCAAGTTTAGGCGGCCAAACTGCCTCCACAGGCAGGTTCGGCGGCCGAACATGGCTTCGGCTGCCGAACCTGAGTTCTTCTAGAATGGCAGAACTCAAGCTTCTCACACACATTTAGCCAACCAAACCTCTAAACTCAAACCAAACCACTCAAAATCATGCATATACACATCCTTAAGCATTTAGGGGCTTAAAACTAACCTATACCCCTACAACATCACATTTAACATACAATAAACATACATTTCATCATTTAACTCACATAAACCCTAACATTTACAACTACTCTAATCATGCATCTTTACCCCATAACCCTTCATAACACTTGCTTAAAACATCAAAGACGGTGAGGATCGACGCTTACCTCTTGAAGATCGAGAGAAGGCGTGACCCAACTTGGAGATTTGGAGAAAACGAGTTTTGGAGGTCTCCAAGCTTCACAACTTTGATTTTGAGCTTAAAAACTTCAAAACAAGATGAAAGCTTGTTAAAAGCTTGAAAGATTTGAAGGAAAACATCAAAACTAACCATGGAAGGGTATGGACTCACCTTTGCCCGAAAATGGAGAAGAAAACTCACCCATTTTCGGACATGGGGCCTTTTATAGGTGGCTGGCCAGACCACCTTCTGGGGCCAAAGGTGCTCCCTAAACTTCACCATGTTCGGCGGCCGAACCTGGCTTTCCTTCCTTGGTGCTTTTCTTTCAAAAACTCTATTTCTTTCTTACTTAAAACCTTAAAACACATGAAAACATTTTAGAAAAACATGATTTTACCCTTCTAGAGGGTTCCGACATCCGAGATTCTGTCGGAAAGCAGGAATTCCGATGCCGAGGTCTAGCCGGGTATTACAATTGGCAACTACTCCTTTCCAGTCAAGAAAACTCTAAGAAAAAACTCAAAAATGTGTCATTAAACCGTTCTTTTTTGGACTAAAATGTATGCCAAAACTATTGAAATCTTCCACCTGCAACAACCTAAGAATAATACCAATAAAAAAAAAAGTATAAAATAAGGAAAATCTGCAACCAATAGAAAATTTTTATCAATGAAGCACAGTTGCGGCCTAAAGGACTAAAAAATATGTACACTTCCCCATAAGGTGAGAACACAACCCATAGCTTCTCTCCATCCAGAAGGGGCTGAGAAAAACCTTCAATAAAGGCAATTAAAACGGGCTACTTTACTAAAACTAAGGTCAAGTACCTCACAAAAAAACTCTTTCTACGGGGTAGAGAGAGCTTCCTTTATATTAATTACTAACGTTATTCAAGTTCAATGGGCATCAATTTGACTAGTTTATATTTTCATATTTTAATGATCCATTGAATAAAATCAATGGGATATACATCATCCTTGGTTGACTCGCGGTTGTCGAAACCGGTCAAAAATAACCTTTCTGGTTATCAACAATTTTACAACTATAGATAGTGGTGAAAGGATCGAATCCATAGAGAATTGAGAACTCACCTATTTCTCTTTTTATGACCAAGAAAATAAACTGAAACGATAATAAATTAAAAATGAGATAAAAGACTGAAAGTAGGATCAAATGAGATAAACTGAAAATTGGGATCAAAACTGTCAACAAAATAATAGGGGGGTTTTGAGATTGATGGTAGTAAACTAATAATGAGAATAATAATGGAAAGCAAATAATTCAATAAAAAGTAATCAATAATGAGAAAGCTCTAGTTCAAGTATTGGATCCACTTTAGTTGTTGGGATTGATCACAGACACTTTATTCTTTTGGGTTGATTCAATAGATTAGTTATGGAGATGGAAGACGCTTCTCACCACCATTATCTCTCCTTATTATTAAATTAATTAGGGAACGTCCTCTAATTAATAACTAATCAACAAGTTGCCAAGGAACGTCTTTGGGCCTCAGGCAACAAACAACTGTTAATTGCATTAAGAAATAGAGAGATTCAATCCTAGCTACCCAAGCATATGGAGATAATGCTAGATCATCCAACTTCCTTGGTTTTTACACCAAGTGTTCTTATGTAAGAATAATCTAAGCAATTACGGACTTAAATCATTCAAACTAACAAATAATTATTTTGCAATTAAAAATCAACGTAGATTTCAATAATAAAGTAATATGGAAATTATGTATGAATATTGAACTCCCAAAAGTTAAACAATAGTTGATTAAGTCTCACAACCCATTAAACAACTAAAGCTTTAACCAATATCCAACTAGATTAAAGAAATCAGCTACTCATTGGCTGAATTAAAAACAGAAAAATAAAAGGAAAAGAGAAAGAAACCGAAGGAGCTGAATTCTTCCTTGCGCCGAGCTGTGGAATTGCCGAGAGATGAAATTGGAAGTGTCCGTCTTCTGGCCACTTAAGGCTCCTTAAATAGAGCTGGGAATGCGCCCTAGGTTTTAATTGCTTCCCACGTGCGCATGATGCTGAGGTGCTAGTCCATGTGCGCTGGAATTGAAGTGGGAGCGTGCAAGTTGTCCGTGTTTTGCAAGAACGGGCCGTCCGTGAGCTGGAGTTAATGTCCCATGTGCGTGAGTGACCAAGCCACTCTTTGGCGGGCCCATGTGCGAGTAAGGGCCATGTGCTTGGCTTGGTCCACGTGAGATGAATGGTGAAGGCGGGCCATGTGCGTGAATGGTGAAGATGGGCCATTGTGCGTGAATGGTGAAGGTGGGCCATGTGCGCGAGCTGGCTTTGGCGGGCCATTGTGCGTGAACGTGCGTGCTGCTTCGCCCATGTGCGTTGGTGGGTCCGTCGCGTGAGCTTGGGCTGTCCAAGTGCGTGGGCCCAAGTGCTTGAATATTTTAAGTTCAAAATATTTTCCTCATTTAGCTTGACTTGAATCCAACTTGGCAGGCTTGTTCCCTTTTTCTCCAAATAAGGCAGTTTTAGGGGGATTTTCTCCAAATTGTCCTTTTATACCATTTTCTGTAAAATAATATTAAAAGCACTAAATTAAGCAGAAATCATGTAAATAATATTCATCAATAATATTAATATAAAATGGACTAAATTATGCTCTATCATTGGTGGAGAGAAGATAGATGAAAAGAAAAGAATGGCATACAAACGATGAACATAATAACAAAATTAGAAAAGTTTGGACCTCCTTGAAGATAAGTTTTTGATGGAGAGACTAAAGTGTAATTTTATGTTGATAAAGTATGAAATTACACTTTTTTATAAGATGAAATTGTATTAAAAATTAAGAAAAATTCCATATGTCACACCACTAATCCAAAATTTAAAATAGAAACCCAATCTATGCGCTTGCATGTTAAGTGAAAAAACCTGATAAAACATACAACTAGACACACATTTCAAACCACCATTATGCTCAGGAGTTCAACCTTAATCCCACTTGCCTAATTTTGACTGCATTAAACCTCTTATCCCATAGATCTCGCTATCATTAGCTCAAAAGCACATTATATAGTCAGAAAAGCCACATTCTTATGTATACCTTACTTCTTTTATCTCTTGTTAATATAAGATGGTTCATTTCTCTCCTTATTAGCAATAGTTAAGACCATTAGAGCCCTAATCTTATGCTTGCCCTTATCTATCCTCGGAATTTTATACTAACTATCTCTCCTCCATTCTTCGATGAGCTAATTAGTATCTACAACTTATGAAAATGATAACCAAATGAAAAATTGGTAAGTCAACTTGCAACCAAGTCTATTCACTCCAAATAAATCTAAGTATTGATCAACAAACCTATTTATTTATATTCACTTAATTACAAGCTAGAAAGGATTTCTCAACCAATAAAAATCTTAGGTATACCAAAATCTCGACATTGAAGAGAGACAATAGAAATTGCCCTTCAATATTCTCCACTACACTTTAATAAAACCGAGAATCTCTTTATTAATTTAAGAATATAGGCATAATTCTTACATTGAAAGCTTTAATTTGAAACCAACTAGCATGATTTTAATTGTCGAAAAAAGTTTAGCCTACAAATGGTTAGATATTCTAATATAATTTTGACTCTATTTAGCCATCATGTCATGATCTTACAAAATTAATAGTTGTGTGGGTTTTATAAAAATACATAATGATTGTTTATATCCTACCAATATCCTAAATTATGTTTTTTACCAAGACTAGAGCACCTATAATATTATCACAGAAGATGTACAAAATAATAATCATATTTAGCATTTTTGGATGCCTCAAACCTAAATAGCTTTTTCATGAAAGGTAAAGTAAATCCAAGCTCTAATTTGGTGTTTATAATCTAGATGCAAAGTTTAACTTAATGCCTAATTGTAGATCTTTGATCAAGAATAATTATATAGTTTTAATTCAAATATTAAGTTATATAATTAAGGATAAAGGATTTTTGAAGCAGATTTGGACATTATTATATTATAGTGACTTTTAGATACTCGACCTAAAGTTTGGGAAAGAAGTCAGTTTAGGCTGCTGTGATATGCTTAATAGAGGAAATATGAGTGTGATGAGCCTAAGGTCAATAGCTAATAATATTGTAACCATATTCAGTTATAAATCCAAATTCAACTTATGTGATCTAGACATCAAGCTAGTATTATCAATTTTTAAATTAACACTTAACTAAATAAAGTAAAATTAATAAACAAAAATCTAGGAATACTTTTAGATTTTTCAAAGTTTAATAAATAGTGATGTGGGTCGAAAAGGAACTGAAAATGACATGTCACTCTGCAAAAAAGAGAATGTAAGGTGGTTGGCATCTATAGACAGCCACTCCAACGCTCAAGTCAGTGGGTTTATCAAGGAGGGCAGGTGTAAATAGATTACTTGAGCTTAAGAATAGTGTATAAGAATGTAATACCCGGCTAGACTCCGGTATTGGAATTCCTACCGTCCGGTGGAATCTCGGATGTCGGAAACCTCTAGAAGGGTAAAATCATGTTTTTATAAAATGTTCTAATGTATTTTATGATTTTAAGTAAGAAAGAAACTGAATTTTGAATGAAAAAGACCATGAAGGCATTTCCAGGTTCGGCCGCCGAACCTCAAGTTCGGCCGCCAAACATTGGATAGTTTAGGGGGGCAAGTTAGGCTTCCGAAAGTGGCTCAGGTTCGACCGCCGAACCCCACGTTCGGCCGCCGTACTTGCATGAGTTTTGGAGGCACTTTAGGCTGCCGAAGGTGGTCTGGCCAGCCCCTATAAAAGGGCTCCATGGCCGAAACGGGCGAGCTTTCTCCCCTATTTTCGGCCAACGGTGAGTCCATGCTCTCCCATGGTTGGTTTTGTTGATTTTCCTCCAATCTTTCAAGTTTTAACAAGTGTTTGCTTGGCTTTTGAAGATTTGTAAACTTTGAGCAAGTTTTGGAGCTTGGAGACCCAAGGAGCTAGATCTCTCCCATCTCCGAGTTGGATCGCCTCCCCTCTCGATCTCCAAGAGGTAAGAGTAGATCCTTAGCTCATTCCATGTTTTAAACGAGTTTTATGAAGTTTATGGGGTAGAAATTCATGTTTAGGTTAATGTTGAGTTTTTGGTTAATGTTGGGTTTATGAACAATGTATGTTGTATATGTATGTTTGATGTGTTTTGGTTGGGTTTAGGTTAGTTTGAGACCCATATTTGCTTATGGAAGTATGTATGCATGTTTTGGAAGTGTTGGTTTTGAGTTGGAATGGTTTGGGAGGCAAATGTGCATTGTGGAGACTGAGTTCTACCCTTTGGAAGAACTCAGGTTCGGCAGCCGAAGGGACTTTTGGCCGCCGAACCTGCCTGTGGAGGCAAGCCTTTGGCTGCCGAACCCTGCCCCCGAAAGTGGACTTTCGGCTCTGGAAGGGAGTTTCGGCCGCCGAAGGTACCGCCGAATATGCATGAGTTTCGTCTCTAGAAGGAACCTTCGGCCGCCGAAAGTGCCGCCGAAGGTGCATGACTTTCGGCTCTGGAGGGACTTTCGACCGCCGAACCTGCCGCCGAAAGTGCCCTGTTCAACCTTCTTTTGCATGCTTTCTATGATTGTTTTAAGGTGTTCTAGGGGGTTTTTGGGGAGTATTTTTTAGTCATGTTCATGTTTGTTTGGTCCCTCATTTGAGTCCACCTGTGTAGGTTCGAACCCGAGGAATCGAGGACCCCAGCAGTGAGATAGCTGCTTCAGTGTCTTGTCAGAGCTAGCCTGAGGTGAGTAGAATGACTCCTTATATTTCAAAGTAAATAATGAAGGTTTTAGCATGATTCACGCATCATGAATGCCATGAGATATAATAGGGTGCTTGCATTAGAATTCACGAATATGTTGCATAGCATATTATGTTGTTGATGTGGATAAATGTTGGATGATCCTTTAGCCCCCACTATGATATGAGATGATATGGTTATGGTACGGTATGGAAGACCAGTGAGGCCCATTCTACGCCCCTGGCATATTGGAATGTTATGTTATGTTAATGTAAGAGAAAGACCAGTGAGGCCCATTCTACGCCCCTGGCACATTGCAACGCTATGTAGAGGGCTATTGGTGACAAGTTCATCCTTGATGTGTTATGTCTGTGATGTGATGCCTTCCATGATAGCATATGTTCTAAATGTTTTATTATTCTGCTCACTGGGCTCTAGTAGCTCACCCCCTTTCCCTTAATCCCCCAGGGTTGCAGGTACGGGATAGATCGGGAGGTCATCAAGAGTAAATTTATGTTTTATGTAATAGCTAGATGTGGACATGAAAATGATGTAATGTAAAGTATAGTACAGTAATGATATTTATTGAGGTTTAAAGTTGTGCTTGACCCTAGTATGTTGGTTAATCCCTTTGTACATGGTCTATAAAATGTTTTATCATTGTTTATGTAAACCAAACTTATTATATGTTATGTTACCCCATTGGAGTATAGATGAGGACTCCAGTGTGGGGTTGATGGTTATGCTTATGAGTTGTGCATGCACAGGTTAAGTTTGGTAAATGAATGTGAAAGTTCAAAATTTTTATATATATGTTGATCATGTATGGGATTAAACAGGTATGCAGGTTGTATGTGAGGCTTGCTACGGGTCCCAGCGGCCTTAAGCCGATATGGATCCTAGCGCCGATAGCGGTCCGATTTCCGGGTCGTTACAGATTGATATCAGAGCCCTAGGTTCATATGGTCGGACCTATAGAGAGTGTCGGGCTCATAGGTATTATAGAAGGTCAAGCACAATAGGAAAATCATGTCCACTAGGATAGGATGTAGAGTCCTGTCTTGATTGATGATGTGAAATGCCATGATAGTATGCATGTGCATTAATGTTATGCTATGTATGTGATGCGGGTTCATGTGTTTCCACATGGACCATTTGATGCTAATGTTTTATCTGATGTGTGCTGTTTTCAGTAAGCAAGATGAGAGAAACTCGTCGATCTACACGATTGACTAGAGTACCACCTCAGGACAAGGGCACGGATGCCCGTCCTCCTGCATTGCCTAGGGCAATGTCTTGCAGGTCTAGCAGGGAGAGAACATCAAGGGACCCTAGAAGGTCTTTTGATGTGAGCAGAAGAGGAACAGTGCAAGGTGGAATGTCAGAAGATGTGGGGGATGATATGGATGTGGATCAGAGGAGGGATGGCAGTCTTGGAGTGAGTATGTCTGAAGAGGGTATGGGAGAGTCTCAAGGAGGCACTCAGGCCTCGGGATTTGTTCAGCCACCCCAGTACCCACCCTTTTCACAGAATCCCGGGTATTCGATTGGAGGTACATCGGATTACCCCAGCTTTAACCCTTATCACTCTCACATGCCATACCCACCATACCCACAGTACCCTATGTACCCACCCCCATCTTTCTACCCAGGTACAGCAAACCCTAACCCAAGGGATGCTACACCTCCTCCACCACCAGCAGAACCTACTGTCCCAGAAACCCAAGTACCTAAGCCTAGCTCATCTGGAGGGAGCAAGGTCAAAATGACCGATTACATGAAGCTGGGTGCTCCCCAGTATGAAACAGGTGATGACCCGTTTGAGTACCTTGGGAGGGTCAAGATGATTACAGATGAGATAGGAGCTGATGACAGTAGAGCCATTCAGATGGCTGGGTTCATACTGAAGTGCAAGAAGGCCCGAGAGTGGTTTAAAAACTATGTGAGCCCGAGGTTGGATAGCCTATCATGGGAGGAGTTTGCTAATGAGTTTGCTGGATGGGCTTTCCCTGATAGTTCAAGGGAATTGAAGATGATTAAATTTGAGCAGTTAAGGCAGACGGAGGAGATGAGTGTGGATGAGTACACAGATAGGTTTTTGGAGCTGTTGCCGTTTGCCGGGCAAAATCTGGACACAGATCAGAAGAAGTCAAGAAGGTATATTATGAAGCTTCATTCCAGGTATTCCTCCTTGATTCAATCAGCAGAAATGGAGAACTTCCATGCCATAGTGGATATGGCTAGGAGGATGGAGGCTAGTGCAATAATCGAAGGGAAAGTCAAGCAGTGGCACAGCCTTCTGGTTCCAAGACCCCAGGTGGGGGAAGGTTAGACCCTTCTTCTTTGAGTTCAGGCAGTAAGAGGTGGAGCAGCACCACCAAGAAGCCAAAGAAGAACAAGTTCTAGAACAAGATCAAGTCAGGCCTGGGATTAGGAAGTGGCTCGAGCTCAGGTGCAGATAATGCAGTATGTATGAAGTGTGGGAAGCCGCACAAAGGAGTATGTCAGTTTCGGACGACAGCCTGCTTCAGATGTGGGCAGGAGGGACACATAGCTCGGGAGTGTCCTAGGGCAGCTTTTGTAGCACAGTCTCAGCAGATAGCTTCTAGTAGTGTGGCTCAGCCAGTAGCTCCAGCCGCGACTCAGGCCAGTGGCAGAGGCAGAGGGAGAGGGCCAGCCTCTTCTTCAGCGGGTTTCAGGGGTGAAGGTCCATCAGCCCCAGCATGGATCTTCACGATGACTCAGCAGGAGGCAAATGCATCAAACGCCGTGGTGTCAGGTAATCTCATCATTGGTTGTTCAGATGTTTATGCCTTAATGGACCCTGGTGCATCTCATTCTTTCATTGCTCCGAGGACCGTCGAGAGGTTAGGTTTGATGGTCTCTGGGTTAGAGTGCCCCCTATGGGTCAGTGGACCCAAGTGTGACCCGTCAGTGGCAGAGTCAGTCTGCCAGTATAGTCTAGTTTTTGTTGAGGGGAGATGCCTTTCAGCCAACCTTGTGGTTCTAGATTTGACAGATTTTGACGTCATTTTAGGGATGGATTGGCTATCTACCCATGGTGCTACCTTGGATTGCAGAGACAAGGTAGTCAGGTTCAGATGTCAGGATGGGTCAGAGGTTGTCTTTAGAGGAGACAGGAGGGGTACACCTAGAGGTTTGATATCAGCCCTACAGGCTCGTAGGTTGCTCAGGAGGGGTTGTCAGGGATTTCTGGCTCATGTGAGGGAGCTGGATAGTCATGTCAGAGAGCCCGCCTCAGTGCCAGTGGTCAGAGAGTTTTTAGATGTATTCCCAGACGAGCTGCCAGGTTTACCACCTGCTAGGGAGATAGAGTTCGAAATTGAGTTGATGCCTGGAACCAGACCGATCTCTATCCCTCCCTTCAGGATGGCACCAGCAGAATTGAAGGAGCTTAAAGAGCAGTTGCAAGAGCTGGTAGATAAGGGCTTCATCCGACCGAGTACCTCACCTTGGGGTGCTCCAGTGCTGTTTGTGAAAAAGAAAGATGGATCCCTTAGACTTTGTATCGACTATAGGCAGTTGAACAAAGTCACTACCAAGAATAAGTACCTGTTGCCAAAATCGATGATCTATTCGACCAGCTAGCAGGAGCAGGTTGTTTCTCCAAGATAGATCTGAGATCCGGGTACCATCAGTTGAGGATAAGAGAAGAGGATGTGCCGAAGACAGCATTCAGGACCAGATATGGACACTATGAGTTCCTTGTAATGCCGTTCGGGTTGACCAATGCCCCTGCAGCATTCATGGATCTCATGAACAGAGTGTTTAGCCAGTACCTGGATCACTTTGTTATTGTCTTCATAGATGATATCTTAGTGTATTCCAGGAATGCAGAGGAGCATGCCCATCATCTGAGGTTAGTTCTGCAGACCTTAAGGGAACATGGCTTGTATGCCAAGTTCTCCAAGTGTGAGTTCTGGCTGAGGAGCATTTCATTCTTGGGGCATGTTGTGTTAGAAAATGGAATCGAGGTGGACCCCAAGAAGGTGGAAGCCGTAGCTAACTGGCCTAGACCCACTACAGTGACAGAGATCAAGAGCTTATTGGGTTTGGCAGGTTACTACAGAAGGTTCGTTCAGGACTTCTCCAAGATTGCAGCTCCCATGACCAGATTGACTAAGAAGAACCAGAGGTTTGTGTGGACCGACCAGTGTGAAGAGAGCTTTGAAGACTAAAGAAGAGGTTGCCGTCGGCACCGGTGTTAGCTCTGCCAACTAGTAATGAAGACTTCACAGTGTATTGTGATGCGTCCCGTGTGGGACTGGGTTGTTTGCTGATACAGAATGAAAGGGTGATTGCTTATGCTTCTAGGCAGTTGAAGAAGCATGAGTTGAATTATCCTACACATGACCTAGAGATGGCAGCAGTAATCTTTGCACTCAAGATGTGGAGGCATTACCTTTATGGGGTAAAATGTGAGATCTTCACAGATCATAAAAGCTTGCAGTACATCTTGAGTCAGAGAGAATTGAATCTGAGGTAGAGAAGATGGGTAGAACTGCTTAGTGACTATAATTGCAAGATTCAGTACCATCCGGGTAAGGCGAATGTTGTGGCAGACGCCTTAAGCCGGAAATCACTTGGCAGTTTGTCCCATATTTCAGCAGAGAGAAGACCAGTGGTGAGGCAGTTCTTCGAGCTCATCAATGAGGGTTTCCAGTTGCAGTTGTCTGGTACAGGTGCTTTGATAGCCCAAATGAGAGTGGCACCAGTGTTTCTGGAGCAGGTGGCTCAAAATCAGCACGAGGACCTAGAGTTAGTGAAGATTGCCAGGACTGTTCAGTCAGGCAAGAATGAAGAGTTCAGATTTGACAGCAAAGGGATCCTCCGCTATCGGAATAGATTGTGTGTACCAGATGACGTGGGTCTAAAGGGAGACATTATGAGAAAGGCTCATAATGCCAGATACAGTGTTCACCCTGGAGCCACCAAGATGTATCAAGATTTGAAGAGAGTGTATTGGTGGCCAGCTATGAAAAGAGAAGTGGCACAATTTGTGTCAGCCTGCGAAGTGTGTCAGATGGTGAAGCTGGAACATCAGAAGCCGGCTGGAATTGTAACGACCCGGAAACCGGACCGCTACTGGTACTAGGATCCAGATCGGCATAAGGCTGCCGGGACCCGTAGCAAGCCTACTATGCGTCCTGTACAGCTGGTATAATCCCATACATGATCAAACATTTCCATGAAACATTTAAAACTTTACCTTTACCAAGCTTGACTTGTGTATGCACTATGACTGAACTCATAGAACCCCTAGGGTCAGCATACCCTATGTCAAACTCGGTCCAACACATATATCAACATAACGTAAAACTCATATACAAAGGGATTATCCAACTCAGGCCAAGCACAATACGATAACTCTGAACACATTACATCATATCATTTTACAATACAACTCTTTTACATCATTACATAACCTTACATTACATCATGTCCTCTACTATTCTATTACATATCATAACCATAGCCATATCCTGCTGACTTCCTGAACTATCTCTAATCCTGCAAACCTGGGGTTAGGGGAGAGGGGTGAGCTATAAAGCCCAGTGAGCAGAACGATAATAAAAATCATTTGAACATATGCTTTCATGAAATGCATCACATCACAAACATATCACGTCAAGGATGAACTTGTCACCAATAGCCCTCCACAAATCGTAACATGTCCAACTATGCCAGGGGGGATAAGGCCACGCCTGGTCTTTTCTCACATAACTCATATCATAACATGTCCAACTATGCCAGGAGCGATTAGGCCACACCTGGTCTTCTCTGTCATATAATATATTGCCAGGGGCGATTAGGCCACACCTGGTCTTTTCATCTCATGTCATACCATATCATATCATATCATATCGTATCGTACTGAGGGCTAGAGGATCATTCAATATTCATCCACATCATCATCATCGTATTATGCAATGCATCATATTCGTGCATTCTAATGCAAACAACCTATTACATAACATGGTATTCATGATGCATGAACATGCTTAAATCATTTGGTTTAAATTTAACAAAAACATAAGGTTCAGTTCTACTCACCTCTGACTAACTCTGGGCTAACTCTGAAGCAGCTAACACTGCTGACCACCTCGGTTCCTCAGGTCCGATCCTATACAGGTGGACTCAAATGAGGGACCAAACAACTCTAACATAACACTAAACATCTCCCCAAAAACCCCTCTAAAACACCTCAAAACATGCATGCAAAACAGGCAAAGGAAGGCTAGACAGGGCACCTTCGACGGCACATTCGGCGGCCGAATGCTCCCACAGATCCGAAAGTCAGGCACTTTCAGAGGCAGGTTCGGCGGCTGAAAGTCTCCTCCAGAGACGAAAGTCAGGCACTTTCGGTGGCACCTTCAGCGGCCGAAAGTCCCTTCCAGAGCCGAAAGTCCATTTTCGGGGGCAAGGTTTGGCGGCCAAAGATTGCTTTCACAGGCAGGTTCGGAAGCCGAAACCACTTTCGGCGGCCGAACCTGGGTTCCCCAGCAAGGCAGAACCCGTTTTCGCCTCATGCAATCTGCCTCCAAAACCTCCCACACTCACATCCAATGCTTCCAAAACATGCACAACTCATACAACAAGCATATAAGGGTCTCAAACTAGCCTAAACCCCCAACAAACATCACATAAACATGCATTAACATACTTTTATCATAAAGGGTATCAAAACCCTTAACATGCACATCCATACAACTCATGCATTCCTAGCCCTTAACCCTTCATAAAACTTACTTAAAACATCACAAAAGAGAAAGATCTACACTTACCTCTTGAAGATCGAGGGTTGGTGCGACCCAAGCTTGAAGGTATGGAGAATCCAAGCTCTAAAGCCTCCAAGCTCTAAAACTTGAACTTTAAGCTCAAAACTTCAAAACCCAAACTAAAACTCATAAAAACATGAAGGATTTGAAGAAATAACTAGAAATGAACCAAAGGAGGACATGAACACACCTGAGCTCGAGAATGGGGAGAAAACTCGCCCATTTTCGGTCCGAGGGCCTTTTATAGGTGGCCTGCTGAACCACCTTCGACAGCCTAACGTGCCTCCTAAACTCATGCATGTTCGGCGGCCGAACTTGAGATTCGGCGGCCGAACCTGGCTAATGCCTCCTTGGTCTTTTCTTTTCAAAACTCAATTTCTTTTGCATTAAAACTATAAAATCATGTGAAAACATTTTAGAAACACATTTTACCCCTCTAGAAGACTGACATCTTCAGAATTCCAGATTCCAACGGAGATTCCGCCGGAAGGTAGGGATTCCGATGCCGGAATCTAGCCGGGTATTACAGGAATGCTCAACCCACTACCGATTCCAGAGTGGAAATGGGAGAATATAGCTATGGACTTCGTAGTGGGGTTACCGGCAACGTCCAACAGATTGGACTCCATATGGGTGATTGTGGACAGACTGACCAAATCTGCTCACTTCATCCCTGTCAAGAGTGGCTATTCTGTGGACAAGTTGGCGCAGGTGTTTGTTGATGAAGTGGTCAGATTGCATGGGGCTCCTGTTTCAATAGTGTCTGATAGAGGACCCCAGTTCACCTCCAGGTTTTGGCGGAGTCTGCAGAGTGCCATGGGTACCAGGTTGGATTTTAGCACTGCTTTCCATCCACAGACAGATGGACAATCAGAGAGGATCATCCAGACAATAGAGGATATGCTCAGAATGTGTGTGCTAGACTTTGGCGGTTCTTGGAGACAGCATCTACCTTTGGTGGAGTTTGCCTACAATAACAGCCATCATGCTAGCATAGGGATGGCTCCATATGAAGCTTTGTATGGAAGGAAGTGCAGGTCGCCTGTCTGTTGGAAAGAAGTTGGAGAAAGGACCTTGGCAGGGCCTGAGCTAGTAGAGATCACCAGCAGAGTGGTGTCCATAATCAGAGAAAGGATCAAGACTGCTGTAAGCAGGCAAAAGAGTTATGCAGATATCCGCAGAAGACAAGTAGAGTTTCAAGAGGGGGATTTGGTATTGCTCAAGGTGTCTCCTATGAAAGGGGTGATTCGGTTCGGGAAGAAGGATAAGCTAGCTCCACAGTACATCGGACCCTTTGAAATCTTGCAAAAGATCGGGAATGTATCGTATAAGCTAAATTTGCCTGCTTCAATGGAGAGAATCCATCCGATTTTCCATGTTTCCATGTTAAGAAAGTTCGTGTCAGATCCGGGCAAGGTTCTTAGTGAGCCTGATGTGGAGATCCAAGAAGATCTCACCTATGTTGAGCAGCCAGTACGGATCCTAGACACCCAGATCAGAAAGCTAAGAAACAAGGAAATCCCGATGGTGAAAGTCCTTTGGAATCACCACAACATCGAAGAGTGTACCTGGGAGACACGGGAGTCCATGCTCCAGCAATATCCTCATCTCTTCTAAGGCGAGTTTTATGTGCTTTGTATGTGTGTTGATGCTTTATGTTTTGCATGTGTTGTTGGTGAACATTTGGGGACGAATGTTCTTAAGGGGGGGAGAATGTAATACCCGGCTAGACTCCGGTATCTGAATTCCTACCGTCCGGTAGAATCTCGGATGTCGGAAACCTCTAGAAGGGTAAAATCATGTTTTTATAAAATGTTTTAATGTATTTTATGATTTTAAGTAAGAAAGAAACTGAATTTTGAATGAAAAAGACCATGGAGGCATTTCCAGGTTCGGCCGCCGAACATTGGATAGTTTAGGAGGGCAAGTTAGGCTTCCGAAAGTGGCTCAAGTTCGGCCGCCGAACTTGCATGAGTTTTGGAGGCACTTTAGGCTGCTGAAGGTAGTCTGGCCAGCCCCTATAAAAGGGCTCCATGGCAGAAACGGGCGAGCTTTCTCCCCTATTTTCGGCCAACGGTAAGTCCATGCTCTCCCATGATTGGTTTTGTTGATTTCCTCCAATCTTTCAAGTTTTAACAAGTGTTTGTTTGGCTTTTGAAGATTTGTGAACTTTGAGCAAGTTTTGGAGCTTGGAGACCCAAGGAGCTAGATCTCCCCCATCTCCGAGTTGGATTGCCTCCCCTCTCGATCTCCAAGAGGTAAGAGTAGATCCTTAGCTCATTCCATGTTTTAAACGAGTTTTATGAAGTTTATGAAGTTTATGGGGTAGAAATTCATGTTTAGGTTAATGTTGAGTTTTTGGTTAATGTTGGGTTTATGAACAATGTATGTTGTATATATATGTTTGATGTGTTTTGGTTGGGGTTTAGGTTAGTTTGAGACTCCTATTTGCTTATGGAAGTATGTATGCACGTTTTGGAAGTGTTGGTTTCGAGTTGGAATGGTTTGGGAGGCAAATGTGCATTGTGGAGACTGAGTTCTGCCCTTTGGAAGAACTCAGGTTCGGCAGCCGAAGGGACTTTCGACCGCCGAACCTACCGCCGAAAGTGCCCTATTCAGCCTTCTTTTGCATACTTTCTATGATTGTTTTAAGGTGTTCTAGGGGGTTTTTGCGAGTATTTTTTAGTCATGTTCATGTTTGTTTGGTCCCTCATTTGAGTCCACCTGTGTAGGTTCGGACCCGAGAAACTGAGGACCCCAGCAGTGAGACAGCTGCTTCAGTGTCTTGTCAAAGCTAGCCTGAGGTGAGTAGAATGACTCCTTATGTTTCAAAGTAAATAATGAAGGTTTTAGCATGATTCACGCATCATGAATGCCATGAGATATAATAGGGTGCTTGCATTAGAATTCACGAATATGTTGCATTGCATATTATGTTGTTGATGTGGATGAATGTTGGATGATCCTTTAGCCCCCACTATGATATGAGATGATATGGTTATGGTACGGTATGGAAGACCAGTGAGGCCCATTCTACGCCCCTGGCATATTGGAATGTTATGTTATGTTAATGTAAGAGAAAGATCAGTGAGGTCTATTCTACGCCCCTGGCACATTGGAACGCTATGTAGAGGGCTATTGGTGACAAGTTCATCCTTGATGTGTTATGTCTGTGATGTGATGCATTCCATGATATCATATGTTTTAAATGTTTTATTATTCTGCTCACTGGGCTCTAGTAGCTCACCCCCTTTCCCTTAATCCCCCAGGGTTGCAGGTACGGGATAGATCGAGAGGTCATCAAGAGTAAAGTTATGTTTTATGTAATAGCTAGATGTGGACATGAAAATGATGTAATGTAAAGTATAGTACAATAATGATATTTATTGAGGTTTAGAGTTGTGCTTGACCCTAGTATGTTGGTTAATCCCTTTGTACATGGTCTATAAAATGTTTTATTATTGTTTATGTAAACTAAACTTATTATATATTATGTTACCCCATTGGAGTATAGATGAGGACTCCAGTGTGGGGTTGATGGTTATGCTTATGAGTTGTGCATGCACAGGTTAAGTTTGGTAAATGAATGTGAAAGTTCAAAATTTTTATGTATATGTTGATCATGTATGGGATTAAACAGGTATACAGGTTGTATGTGAGGCTTGCTACGGGTCCCGGTGGTCTTAAGCCGATCTGGATCCTGGCGCCGGTAGCGGTTGGATTTCCGGGTCGTTACAAAGAATGTGTCCCTTAAACTCTGCATATGTTTTGCTTTTATACTGTAATAAGATAAGGTTAGTTAGTGACTTCTCTAAGAATCTGATTAGTACTAACTAGTGGATTAGAGATCTTGTGATTGTAGGTATAATGGGGATCTGCTGTATAATATTTGTTAACAGTAACTAGATATCATGAAAGGCTCGATCAGACGCACGGGACAAGTCTTCTATTGTTTCGAGTATTGATCATCTTGTTAACTGAGTCTTCTTTCTTATGGGTGAGACTTGAGTGACCAAGGATTAGAGTTTATTTGGATTTTGCCATGTAGTCCCGTCATATAGTGATAATGCATGACAAATTTTGGGTGATTATTGTATCATATCAGAAGTCCCCTCATTGGTCTTTCTTTAGATTCAAAGCTTACAGCTGTTCTCCACAGTTTAGATATGTGGCATGCCCAAATTGGCTCCCTATACCCATGTCTCTTCACCTGTTCTGGTGATAAATGTTGTTTTTTTTTTTTTTTTTACTTCTCGAGCTCCATTTAAACCATCCATTAAAACAATAGTATAAATCTTTCGTTTGGGAGGATGGGTTGTTATATCTCCTTGTCTTTCCTCTTTTTAATGAAATGTATTTAGTTTTTGATCGTCTTTTTCAACTTTTAGATTTTTACTAACTGTTATTAAGAGTCTGTACTCAAAATATTGCCTAACAGCAAAAAAGTAACTTGGCAAAAAATTAGCTTTAATAATGTGGAACTAACACTTAGATACTCGCCCGACAGTTTTTCCGCCTTGTGGCGATTACTTGGCAAAAAATAAGCTTTAACAATAGTGTGAAACTAACACCTGATCTCTCGCTTGATAATTTCCCACCTTATGGCCTTAGGCAAAAATTGCCTTAATCATTGATTTTTGGGACTAACATCTAAAGTTTCATCTGGTGATTACATGTTTTCTATTGCTTTTTTGGCAAACATTGCCTTAATCATCATGTTTTGGGACTAACTCTCAAAGATTTGTTTTACAGTTACCCGTCTTATGACACTTGCTAGCAGAAACTTGCCTTTAGTTAGTCTTTTAGGATTAACACCAAGAGATTCGCCTAGCAAAAACTTACCTTTAAATATTGTCTTTTAGGACTAACAACCGAAAATTCATCTGGCGGTTATCCGCCTTGTAGCGCTTACTGGTAGAAACTTTCCTTTAGTCTTTTAGGACCAACACACAGAGACTCACTTGGCAGCTACCCGCCTTGTGGCTCGCTTGGTAGTTAGCCGTCTTGTGGCTCACCTAGCAGTTACCCACCTTGTAGTACTTTTTGACAGAAACTTATCTTTACTTATTGTCTTTTGGGACTAACGCCCAAACATTTGCCTAGTGGTGACTCGCCTTGTGGCTCGCCTAACAGTTACCCATTTTGTGGTGCTTTTTGGTAGAAACTTGCCTTTAATTATTGTCTTTTTGGGCTAACACTCGAAGACTCACATGGCGATTACCTGCCTTGTAGCCCGCCTAGCAGAAACTTGCCTTTAATTATTGTCTTTTTGAGGCTAACACCCGCCTTGTGGCTCACCCGGTGGTTTACTCACTTTCGAAAATCCATCATTTGTGATAATTCTGGTTCAATCACCAAAAGAATTAAAAAATACATCATAATTTTATTGATAATATTTTCATGAATTACAAAAATTCTAGGAAAGTTAAATGACAAAGCCATCTAATTTGACCAACTTATAAGCACCAGAACGAATAATCTTCAAGACCTTGTATGGTCCCTTCTAGTTCTCGCCTAACCTACCAAACATGACATCTCTACCTATTGCATCGTACCGTTTAAGGACTAGATCCTCTATATTAAAGCATTAGAGTTTGACTCGAATGTTGAATATTTGTGAGATTTTATTTCTATAAACTCACATCTTAATAAGTGTTTGTTCCTTTGTTGCCACTTGGTCCCCCTGCAATTACGTGGATAACTCCTACAGGTTCATTGTCATCAAATTTACCAGTGTTTTTACTTCAGGTTCTAATCTCCTTTCCTACTTGTCTTTTTTAATAAACCTCATCAGAGTTTCATCTCTAATGAGTCTTTTAGTCTCGTCTTTTAGTTGCCGGCACTCTTTTGTAGTATGTCCATGATCTTAATGAAATCTGCAATATTTTGTTCTATATCACATGCTTTCTTTGTCTAGAATAAGCTTCATGGACCATCTGACTTCTTTGTTATTTTTCCTGATCCACATAAGTATGTGTATTTGTGAGTTATTTAATTGAGTGTAATTTCTATACTTACCTCGGTCTTCCCTACCTTGAGACACGGGATAAATCTTTCAATCTCCTTCATAGCCTCGCCTTTCTAGCTTATGGGTTTTACTTTGGCTTGTCCTCTTATCCTCTCTTAGTGCCTGGACCTCATCATCCAATCGTGTATATTTTGTGCCTTATCTATAATGACCCGAAATCGGACCGCTACCAGCACTAGAATCCAGATCGACTTAAGGTCGCCGGGACCCGTAGCAAGCTTAAAATACAACCTGTCATACCTGATAAAATCCCATACATAATCATACACTTACATAAAATTTTAAACTTTTCATCTACCAAGCTTGACCTGTGCATGCACCATTACTATGAACATAAAACCCCATACTAGAGCCCTCATCAAATGCTCTAGTGGGTCAACATATTTGCCTCAAGCTTGGTTCAACATAAAACATCATTAAAAATATTTATTAAAAAGATCATGTACCAAAAGGGATTAACCATACATTAGAGCCAAGTACAATACTAAACCTCAATACCACTCTTACATTACAATACATCATTATACATTTCATGTCCACTACAACTATTACATAAACTATGCCTTTACTCTTGCTGACCTCCTGGTCTATCCCGAGCCTGCAAACCTGGGGGGTTAAGGGAAAGGGGTGAGCTACTAGAGCCCAGTGAGCAGAATAGTAAAACAATATATTAAAACATATGCTTTCATGGAATGCATCACATCACAAACAATTCACATCAAGGATGGACTTGTCAACAATAGCCCTCTACATAATCCAACAGTGCCAGGACGTAGAATGGGTCTCTGGTCTTTCCCTTAAACATAACATATCATAACATTCCAATGTGCCAGGACGTAGAATGGGTCTCTGGACTTCCATACCATATCGTCATCATCATGCCATATCAAGGGCTAATGGGTCATCCAATATCCATCCACAACAACATCATATTATGCAATGCAACATATTCGTGAATTCTAATGCAAGCAACCTAATATATCTCATGGCATTCGTGATGCATGAACATGCTCAAAATTTAATTACTTTGAAATATAAAGATCCATTCTACTTACCTCAGGCTGACTCTGAAAAGACTCTGAAGTAGCTATCTCACTGCTGGGGTCGTCGGTTCCTCGGGTCCGAACCTGCACAGGTGGACTCAAATAAGGGACCAAACAAACTCTAACATAACTCTAAACATCTCCCCAAAAACCCCTTAAAACATCTCAAAACATTCATAGAAAACATGCAAAGAAAGGCTAGACAGGGCACTTTCGGCGGCAGGTTCGGCGGCCGAAAGTCCCTTCAGAGCCGAAACTCAGGCACTTTCGGCTGCAGGTTCGGCAACCGAAAGTGCTTCCAGAGCCGAAACTCACCAACCTTCGGGGGCAGGTTCGGCGGCCGAAACTCTCCACTAGAGCCGAAGGTCCAACTTTTGGGGGCAGGGTTCGGCAGCCAAAACTGCCTCCCCAGGCAGGTTCGGCGGCCGAACATGGCTTCGGCAGCCGAACTTGAGTTCTTTCAGAATGGGAGAACTCAAGCCTCTCGTGCACATTTTGCCTCCCAAACCCTCCAAACTCATGCACAACACTCCCAAGCATGCATAAACATGTATTCAAGCATATAGGGGCTTAAAACTAGCCTATACCCCAACAAACATCACATTTAGCAACACATTTATCATGCATTTATCCTTAAACTACCATAAACCCTATCATCAAAGATCTACTCTATTCATGCATTAAACACCCTTTACCCTTCTTAAAACTTACTTAACACATCAAAGAAGGTGAAGATCAGCACTTACCTCTTGAAGATCGAGAGAAGGCGTGACCCAACTTGGAGATTTGGGGACGACGAGTTCTGGAGCTCTCCAAGCTTCACAACTTCGATTTTGAGCTTAAAAACTTCAAAACAAGATGAAAGCTTGTCAAAAGCTTGAAAGATTGAAGGAAAACATCAAAACTAACCATGGAAGGGTATGGACTCACCTTTGCCCGAAAATGGAGAAGAAAACTCGCCCATTTTTGGACATGGGGCCATTTATAGGTGGCTGGCCAGACCACCTTCGGGGGCCAAAGGTGCTCCCTAAACTCCACCATGTTCGGCGGCCGAACCTGGATTTCCTTTCAAGGTACTTTTCTTTCAAAACTCAATTTCTTTCTTACTTAAAACCTTAGAACATGTAAAATATTTTGTAAAAATATATTTTACCCTTTTAGGGGCTGAGAAATTTCGGAATCCAACGGAGATTCCGCCAGAAGGTAGGAATTCCGGTGCCGGGGTCTAGCCGGGTATTACATTCTTCCCCCCTTAAGAACATTCATCCCCGAATGTTCAACACACACGCATAGCAACAAAGAAGCACACATAAAACACAAAACGCTAACCTTAGAAGAGATGAGGATATTGCTGGAGCATGGACTCCCGTGTCTCCCAGGTACATTCTTCAATGTTGTGGTGATTCCAAAAGACTTTCACCATCGGGATTTCCTTGTTCCTCAGCTTTCTGATCTGTGTGTCTATGATTCGCACTGCCTGCTCAACATAGGTGAGATCTCCTAGGATCTCCACCTCATTAAGAACCTTGCATGGATCTGACACGAACTTCCGCAACATAGAAACATGGAAAACCGGATGGATTCTCTCCATTGAAGCAGGCAAATCCAGCTTATACGATACATTCCCAATCTTCTGCAAGATTTCAAAGGGTCCGATGTACCGTGGAGCTAGCTTACCTTTCTTCCCAAAACGAATCACCCCTTTCATAGGAGACACTTTGAGCAACACCATATCTCCCTCCTGGAACTCTACAAGCTTCCTGCGGACATCTGCATAGCTTTTCTGTCGACTCACAGCAGTCTTGATCCTTTCTCTAATAATGGGCACCACTCTGCTGGTGATCTCTACTAGCTCAGGCCCTGCTAAGACCCTTTCTCCAACTTCTTCCCAGCAGACAGGTGACATGCACTTCCTCCTATAAAGAGCTTCGTAAGGAGCCATCCCGATGCTAGCATAATAGCTGTTATTATAGGCAAACTCCACCAAAGGTAGATGTTGCCTCCAAGAACCGCCAAAATCTAGCACACACATCCTGAGCATATCTTCAATTGTCTAGATGGTCCTCTCTAACTGTCCATCAGTCTGAGGATGGAAAGCAGTGCTAAAATCTAACCTAGTACCCATAGCATTCTGCATACTCCGCCAAAACCTGAAGGTGAACTGGGGTCCCCTATCTGACACTATTGAAACGGGAGCCCCATGCAGCCTGACAACTTCTTCCACATATACTTGCGCCAATTTGTCCACAGAATAGCCACTCCTGACAAGGATGAAGTGAGCAGATTTGGTCAGTCTGTCCACAATCACCCATATGGAGTCCAATCTGTTGGACGTTGCCTGTAACCCTACCACAAAATCCATAGCTATATTCTCCCATTTCCATTATGAAATCGGCAGTGGGTTAAGCATTCCAGCCGGCTTCTGATGTTCCAGCTTCACCCTCTGACATACCTCACAGGCGGACACGAACTGTGCCACCTCTCTTTTCATAGCTGGCCACCAATAAACTCTCTTCAGATCCTGGTACATTTTGGTGGCTCCAGGGTGAATGCTGTATCTAGCATTATGAGCTTCCCTCATAATGTCTCCCTTTAGACTCACGTCATCTGGTACACATAACCTGTTCCCATAGCGGAGGATCCCTTTGCTATCAAATCTGAACTCGTCATTCTTACCTGATTGAACAGTCCTGGCAATTTTCACTAACTCTGGGTCCTCATGCTGTTTTTGAGCCACTTGCTCCAGAAACACGGGTGTCACTCTCATTTGAGCTATCAAAGCACATGTACTAGACAACTCCAACTGCAGCCCTTCATCAATGAGCTTATAGAATTCCCTCACCACTGGTCTCCTCTCTGCTGTAATATGGGACAAACTGCCAAGTGATTTCCGGCTTAGGGCATCTGCCACAATATTTGCCTTACCCGGATGGTACTGAATTTTGCAATCATAGTCACTAAGCAGTTCCACCCATCTCCTCTGCCTCAGATTCAACTCTCTCTGACTCAAGATGTACTGCAAGTTCTTATGATCTGTGAAGATCTCACATTTTACCCCATAAAGGTAATGCCTCCACATCTTGAGTGCGAAGATCACAGCTGCCATCTCTAGGTCATGTGTAGGATAATTCAACTCATGCTTCTTCAACTGCCTAGAAGCATAAGCAATTACCCTCTCATTTTGCATCAACACACAACCCAGTCCCACACGGGACACATCACAAAACACTGTGAAGTCTTCATTACTGATAGGCAGAGCTAACACCGGTGCTGACGTCAATCTTTTCTTCAGCTCTTCAAATCTTTCCTCACACTGCCCAGACCACACAAATTTCTAGTTCTTCTTGGTCAATCTGGTCATAAGAGTGGCAATTTTGGAGAAGTCCTGAACGAACCTCCTGTAGTAACCTGTCAAACCCAGAAAGCTTTTGATCTCTGTAACTGTAGTGGGTCTGGACTAGTTAGCTACAGCTTCTACCTTTTTGGAGTCCACTTCAATCCTGTTTGCCGATACAACATGCCCCAAGAATGAGATGCTCCTCAACCAGAATTCACACTTGGAGAACTTGGCATACAAGCCATGCTCCTTCAGGGTCTGCAAAACTATCCTCAGATGATGGGCATGCTCCTCTGCATTTCTGGAATACACTAAGATATCGTCAATGAAAATGATAACAAAGTGATCCAGATACTGACTGAAAACTCAGTTCATAAGATCCATGAATGCTGCAGGGGCATTGGTTAGCCCGAACGGCATTACAAGGAACTCATAATGCCCATATCTGGTCCTGAACGCCGTCTTCGGCACATCTTCCTCTCTGATTCTTAGCTGATGATACCCGGATCTCATATCTATCTTGGAGAAACAACCTGGTCCTGCTAGCTAGTCGAATAGATCATCAATCCTGGGTAGAGGATATTTGTTCTTGGTAGTGACTTTGTTCAACTGCCTGTAGTCGATACAAAGTCTCAACGATCCATCATTCTTCTTTACAAACAGCACTGGAGCACCCCAAGGTGAGGTACTCGGTCGGATGAAACCCTTGTCTACCAACTCTTGCAACTGCTCTTTTAGCTCCTTCAACTCTGCTGGTGCCATCCTGTAGGGAGGGATAGAGATTGGTCTGGTTCCAGGCATCAATTATATTTCAAACTCTATTTCCCTAGCAGGTAGTAGTCCTGAAAGTTCATCTGGGAAGACATCTGGAAACTCTCTTACCACGGGCACTGAGGCGGGCTCCCTAACCTGACTATCAAGCTCTCTCACATGAGCTAGAAACCCCTGACAACCCATCCTGAGCAACCTACAAGCCTGCAGGGCTGATATCAGACCTCTAGGCGTACCCCTCCTGTCTCCCCTGAAGACAACCTCTAACCCATCCTGATCTTTGAACCTGACTACCTTGTCTCTGCAGTCCAAGATAGCACCATGAGCAGATAGCCAATCCATCCCTAGAATGACATCAAAATCCGTCAAGTCTAGAACCACAAGGTCAGCTGGAAGGCATCTACTCTCAACAAACACTGGACTATACCGGCAGACTGACTCTGCCACTGATGGATCACACTTGGGTCCACTGACCCAGAGGGGACACTCTAACCCAGAGACTATCAAACCCAACCTCTCTACGGCTCTCGGAGCAACAAAAGAATGAGATGCACTAGGGTCCATTAAAGCATGCACATCTAAACAACCAATGATGAGATTACCTGACACCATGGTGTTGGATGTGTTTGCCTCCTGCTGTGTCATAGTGAAGATCTGAGCTGGAGCTGATGGACCTTCACCTCGGGAACCTGCTAAAGAAGAGGCTGCCCCTCTTCCCTGCCTCTGCCACTGCCCTGAGTCATGGCTGGAGCTGCTGGCTGTGCCATACTACCAGAAGCTGTCTCCTGGGACTGTGCCATAAAAGGTGCCCTAGGACACTCCCGTGCCATGTGTCCCTCCTGCCCACATCTGAAGCAGGCTGTAGTCCCAAATCGACACACTCCCTTGTGTAGCTTACCACACCTCAAACATTCTGCACCATCTGAACCCGAGCTCGAGCCACCACCTAGTCCTAGACCTGATTTTAAGCGATTCCAGAACTTATTCTTCTTTGGCTTTTTGGTGGTGTTACCCCACCTCTTACTGCCTGAAGCTACTGCACTCAAAGAAGAGGGATCCAACTTCCCCCACCTGGGGTCTTAAAACCCAAAGACTGTGCCACTGACTGCTTAACTATCCCCTGCATGAAGGCACTAGCCTCCATCTTCCGTGCTGCGTCCACTATAGTGTGGAAGCTCTCCCTCTCTGCTGCAAGAATTAGGGAGGAATACCTATGGTGGAGCCTCATGGTATACCTCCTTGCTTTCTTCTGGTCCGTATCATAAGTTTGCCCCACAAACGGCAACAGCTCTAAGAACTTATCTGTAAACTCATCAACACTCATCTCCTCAGTCTGCCCCAGCTGTTCAAACTCAATTATCTTCAATTCCCTTGAGCTATCAGGGAAATCCCATCCTGCAAATTCATTAGCAAACTCCTCCCAGGATAAGCTTCCCAACCTCGGGTCCACGTAGTTTTTAAACCACTCTCGTGCCTTCTTGCAGTTCAAAGTGAACCCCGCCATCTGAATGGCTCTACTATCATCTACCCCTAACTCATCCGTAATCATTTTTACTGTCTTCAGGTACTCAAATGGATCATCTCCCGTCTTGAACTTGGGAGCATCCAGCTTCAAGTAATTTGTCATCTTAAATCTGCTCCCTCCAGATGAGCTAGGTTTAGGTACTTAGACCTCAGGAGCTACAGGTTCAGGGGGTGGTGGAGGAGGTACAACATTCCCTGGATTAGGGTTTGCTACATTTGGGTAGAAAGGTGAGGGTGGATACATAGGGTACTGCGGGTAAAAGGGAGGGTAAGGCATGTAGGAAGGATATGGGTTAAAACTGGAGTAATCCGATGTACCCCCCATCGGATACCCTGGGCCCTGTAGAAAGGGTGGATATTGGGATGGATAAACAAACCCCGAGGCCTGAGCGCCTCCTTGTGATTCCCCTGTACCCTCCTCAGACATGCTCACACCTAAACTTCCATCCCTTCTCTGGTCAACATCCATTTCATCCCCCTCAGCCAATACTCCTCCCTGAACTGCTCCCCTTCTGCTTGCATCAAAAGACCTTCTAGGGTCCCTTGACACTCTCTCCCTACTAGATCTATAGGACATTGCCCTTGGCAATGCAGGGGGACGGGCATCCATGCCCTCACTTTCTGGTGGAACTCCAGTCAATCGTGCAGATCTACGAGTGCCTCGCATTCTGTTTTCTGAAACACAACATCACATAGCACTAAACATTAGCAACATATGGTTCAAGTGGAAACACATGAACCCACACATACATAGCACATCATTAATGCACATGCATAAAATCATGGCATTTCACATCATCATTCAAGACAGAAATCTAACTCCTATCCTAGTGGACATGATTTTCCTATTGTGCTTGCCCTTCTAGAACCTCTATGAGCCCGACACTCTCTAGGTCCGACCTTATGAACCTAGGGCTCTGATACCAATCTGTAACGACTCGAAATCGGACCGCTACCGGCGCTAGGATCCAGATCGACTTAAGGTCGCCGGGACCCGTAGCAAGCCTAACATACAACCTGTCATACCTGATAAAATCTCATACATGATCATACACTTACATAAAATTTTAAACTTTTCATCTACCAAGCTTGACTTGTGCATGCACCATTACTATGAACATAAAACCCCATACTAGAGCCCTCATCAAATGCTCTAGTGGGTCAACATATTTGCCTCAAGCTTGGTTCAACATAAAACATCATTAAAACATTTATTAAAAAGATCATGTACCAAAAGGGATTAACCATACATTAGGGCCAAGCACAATACTAAACCTCAATACCATTCTTATATTACAATACATCATTATACATTTCATGTCCACTACAACTATTACATATACTATGCCTTTACTCTTGCTGACCTCCTGGTCTATCCCGAGTCTGTAAAGGTGGGGGGTTAAGGGAAAGGGGTGAGCTACTAGAGCCCAGTGAGCAGAATAGTAAAATAATATATTAAAACATATGCTTTCATGGAATGCATCATATCACAAACAATTCACATCAAGGATGGACTTGTCACCAATAGCCCTCTACATAATCCAACAGTGCCAGGACTTAGAATGGGTCTCTGGTCTTTCCCTTAAACATAACATATCATAACATTCCAATGTGCCAGGACGTAGAATGGGTCTTCTGGACTTTCTCTTACATTATGCCAGGACGTAGAATGGGTCTCTGGACTTCTATATCGTATCGTCATCATCATGCCATATCAAGGGCTAATGGGTCATCCAATATCCATCCACAACAACATCATATTATGCAATGCAACATATTCGTGAATTCTAATGCAAGCAACCTAATATATCTCATGGCATTCGTGATGCATGAACATGCTCAAAATTTAATTACTTTGAAACATAAAGATCCATTCTACTCACCTCAGGCTGACTCTGAAAAGACTCTGAAGCAGCTATCTCACTGCTGGGGTGCTCAGTTCCTCGGGTCCGAACCTACACAGGTGGACTCAAATGAGGGACCAAACAAACTCTAACATAACTCTAAACATCTCCCCAAAAACCCCTTAAAACATCATGAAACATTCATAGAAAACATGCAAAGAAAGGCTGGACAGGGCACTTTCGGCGGCAGGTTCGGCGGCCAAAAGTCCCTCCAGAGCCGAAACTCAGGCACTTTCGGTGGCAGGTTCGGTGGTCGAAAGTGCTTCTGGAGCCGAAACTCACCAACCTTCGGGGGCAGGTTCGGCGGCCGAAACTTCCCTCCAGAGCCGAAAGTCTAAACTTTCGGGGCAGGGTTCGGCAGCCAAAACTGCCTCCCCAGGCAGGTTCGGCGCCCGAACATGGCTTCGGCAGCCGAACCTGAGTTCTTTCAAAATGGTAGAACTCAAGCCTCTCATACACATTTTGCCTCCCAAACCCTCCAAACTCATGCCCAACACTCCCATTACCCTTCTTAAAACTTACTTAACACATCAAAGAAGGTGAGGATCAGCACTTACCTCTTGAAGATCGAGAGAAGGCGTGACCCAACATGGAGATTTGGGGAAGACGAGTTCCGGAGGTCTCCAAGCTTCACAACTTCGATTTTGAGCTTAAAAACTTCAAAACAAGATGAAAGCTTGTCAAAAGCTTGAAAGATTGAAGGAAAACATCAAAACTAACCATGGAAGGGTATGGACTCACCTTTGCCCGAAAATGGAGAAGAAAACTCGCCCATTTTCGGACATGGGGCCTTTTATAGGTGGCTGGCCAGACTACCTTCGGGGGCCAAAGGTGCTCCCTAAACTCCACCATGTTCGGCGGTCGAACATGAGGTTCGGCGGCCGAACCTGGATTTCCTTCCAAGGTACTTTTCTTTCAAAACTCAATTTCTTTCTTACTTAAAACCTTAAAACATGTAAACACATTTTGTAAAAACATATTTTACCCTTCTAGAGGGTTCCGGCATCTGAGAAATTCCGGATTCCAACGGAGATTCCGCCAGAAGGTAGGAATTCCGGTGCCAGGGTCTAGCCGGATATTACATTATCCATTAACTGCTGATAAGTGGCTACTAGGTTCTTGATTAATGAATCCATGAATTTTATGTTGCGAGTCTCTTTCTTCAATGCCTCACATGCTATTTCATAATTTAGTTCTTCAATCTGTATTGCTTCAGTATTGAAACGTGAGATAATACTCCTTAAAGACTCGCCCTCTCTTTGTCAATTTTTTTACAAGTCTAAGGAGAGTTTTTTAGGAGGTGTAAAATGAATTTAGAATTAAACAGCATGGAAGTTGAGTAAAACTATTGATAGAACCTGGACTCAGATATTAGTTTCATTTCTAGGCCAATCCTATGAGGGTGGATAGAAAGACTCAACACAACACAAAATCATTAACATCCTTAGAGCTGCATTGTAGTATGGAAGATAACGAGATGGCTCCTGGGGTTAGACGTCCCATCATATTTGTCCAAACTAGGCAGCTTGAACTTTATAGGAAAGGTCTCTACAATAATTTTCTCTGACATGTGTGAGGCATCATCCAAGCCATAATCTTCCTCTTGTTCCTTTTGGTACCTTTGTACGGCATGAACTAACTTCCATTTAACGTCTCTTGAGGCCTCATCTAATGAATCCTCATCCTCCACTTTTGCTTTTCTTTTTGACTATGTGTGAAGTGCCTCTGTCTGAGTCTTAAGAGTTTTGAAAGATGCTTTCTCCCTTATCCTTTAAGGCATGAATTAGGCCTCCTTTTGAGCCTTATACTACTCGGGGTTGCCTATAGCTTTTTAATGTAATGCATCATCTGCTCGTTGTTTAAATTATTGAGGTCTGTCTCATTGACGTGGGAGAAGTGTCCTGTCCACTGCCAGGGGTAGAGGAGACAATGGCTCTCCTATTAACAGCAGACTTTACAACAGCTCGTGAGTTTTCAGCCATCTTAAGAATGAGAGATGTAAAAAGGTTTCTAAGAGAAGAGGTTAATGGAAAGGCTAGGTCGGATTTATCCCAAATGAACAAGAAAACTCAACAGGATTTCGGCAATGGAGCCAAACAATGTGGTCGAAAAGGAGTTGAAAATTACTTGTCATTCTGTAAAAAAGAGAGTGTGAGGTGGTTGGCGCCTATAAGCAGCCACTCTGACGCTCAGGTTAGTAAGTTTATTAAGGAGGGCGAGTGTAAATAGATTGCTTAAGCTTAAAAAGAGTGTATAAGAATGTGTCCCTTGAACTCTTTTTATGCTTTGCTTTTATATTGTAATAAGATAAAGTTAGTTAGTGACTTCCCTGAAAATCCGAGTAGTACTGATTAGTGAATAAAAGATCCCGTGATTATAGGTGTAATGAAAATCTGTTGTATAATATCCATTAACGGTAACTAGATGTCATAAGAGGCTAGATAGACGCACGGGGTGAATTTTCTATTGTTCCAAGTACTGATCATCCTGTTAACCGGGTCTTCTTTTTTATGGGTAAGATTTAAGTGATCAAGGATCATGGTTTATTAGGATTTTACTACGTGGTCCCATCGTATTGTGACAATGCATGTGTAACGATCCGAAAATCCGGACCGTTATCGGCGCTAGGATCCAGGTCGGCATAAAGCCGCCGGGACCCGTAGCAAGCCTAACATTCATCCTGTGAACCTGTTTAATCCCATACATGATCAACACATACATAAAAATTTTGAGCTTTTCCTTACATTCATTCATTCTTTCATTCATTCACCAAACTCAACCTGTGCATGCACTAGACATAAACATAATCATAAACATTAACCCACACTGGAGTCCTCAACAATGCTCCAAAGGGGTAACATCATATATATTGAGTTTGGTTACATAAACATCATTAAAATCATGTACTCAAAGGGATTAACAACATACTAGGGTCAAGCACAACTATGAACCTCAATAGACCTCGTTACATTACATTTTTATACTATACTTTTACATAACTATACTCAACATAACATATCATCATTTATCATGTCCACACTAGCTATTACAAGACCATGACTTCATTACTCTTGCTGACCTCCTGGTCTACCCTGTACCTGCATACCTGGGGGTTAAGGGAGAGGGGTGAGCTACTAGAGCCCAGTGAACAGAATAATAAAACATAGCATTTAAAACATATGATATCATGGAATGCATCACAACACAGACATTTCACATCAAGGATGAACTTGTCACCACTTAGTCCTCCATACAGTCTAATCATGCCAGGGGCATAGTGCAGGCACACCTGGACTTCCATAGCATAACATACATATCCAATCATGCCGGGGGCGTAGTGCAGGCTCACCCGGACTTCCATAGTCTGTCATGTCATACCATATAAGGTCCAATGGATCATTCAACATTCATCCACATCAACAACATAATGTGCAATGCGACATATTCGTGAATTCTAATGCAAGCACCCTAATATATCTCATGGCATTTATGATGCGTGTATCATGCTAAAACATTCATTATTCGCTTTGAAAACATAGAGAGTTATTCCACTCACCTCTGGTTAGCTCTGACAAGACTCAAAAGCAGCTATCTCACTGCTGGGGTCCTCGGTTCCTCGGGTCCGAACCTACACAGGTGGACTCAAATGAGGGACCTAACAAACATGAACATGACTCTAAAATACTCCCCAAAAACCCCCTTCAGACACCTCAAAACATCCATAGAAAACATGCAAAGGAAGGCTGAACAGGGCACTTTCGGCAGCAAGTTCGGCACCGAAAGCCCCTCTAGAGGCGAAAGTCATGCAGGTTCGACGACACCTTCGGCGGCCAAAAGTGCCCTCCAGAGACGAAAGTCCATTTTCGGGGGCAGGCTTCAGCAGCCGAAAGGCTTGCCTCACAGACAGGTTCAGCGGCCAAAAATCCTTTCGGCTGCCGAACCTGGTTTCTCCCAAAGGGCAGAAACTCAGCTCTTCCTTGCACACTTTCCTCCCAAACCTTCCAATCAAGCATCCAATTCTCTCAAAGCATGCATACACACTTACAACAACACCTAGGGGTCTCAAACTATCCTAAACCCCAACTACAACACATCAAACAAGCATATCCAACACACATTGTCCATATAATCACATAAAACCTAACAAAGCTCAACTATCCTAAACATGCATTTCTACCCCATGAATCAACTTAAAACTTACTTAAAACATACTATAAGCTCAAGATCGGCTCTTACCTCTTGATGATTGAGAGAGAGACGACCTAAACTTAGAGAACCAAGGAAAAGGGCTCCTGAGTCTTCCAAGCCTCAAAACTTGCTTTAATGCTCAAAATCTTCAAAACAAAGTGAAAACTCATGAAAATCATGAAAGATTTGAAGAAGAGGACTCAAGATCGGCGAGGGACGGCGGAGAACTCACCTTGGCCGAAAATGGGGAGAAAAGTTTGCCCATTCGGATAAGGGGACCCTTTTATAGGTGGCTGGCCAGGCCACTTTTGGGGGCCTAACGTGCCTCCGCATGCATGCCATGTTCGGCGGCCGAACCTGGACTTCCCTCACTTATGCCTTCGGGGGCCTAAAGCACTCCCGAAGTGCATGCATGTTCGGCGGCCGAACCTGAGTCTTCCTCTCAAGACTATTTTCTTTCAAAACTTAATTTTCTTTCTTGCTTAAAACCATAAAATACATTAAAATATTTTATAAAAACATGGTTTTACCCTTCTAGAGGTTTCCGACATCCGAGATTCCACTGGACGGTAGGAATTCCGATACCGGAGTCTAGCCGGGTATTACATTCTTCCCCCCTTAAGAACATTTGTCCCCGAATGTTCACCAAACAATATAGCATGGCATCAAACATGATCATACAAAGCATAAAACATAAACATATAAATATAACACATAACACTCACCTTAAAAGAGATGAGGATATTGCTGGAGCATGGACTCCCGTGTCTCCCAGGTACACTCCTCAATGTTGTTGTGATTCCAAAGGACTTTCACCATCGGGATTTCCTTGTTCCTTAGCTTTCTGATCTGGGTGTCTAGGATCCGTACCGGCTGCTCAACATAGGTGAGATCCTCTTGGATCTCCATATCAGGCTCACTAAGAACCTTGCCCGGATCTGACACGAACTTTCTTAACATAGAAACATGAAAAATCGGGTGGATTCTTTCCAATGAAGCAGGCAAGTCCAGCTTGTACGATACATTCCCAATCTTTTGCAAGACTTCAAAGGGTCCAATGTACCGTGGAGCCAGCTTACCTTTCTTCCCAAACCGAATCACCCCTTTCATTGGAGACACTTTGAGCAATACCAAATCCCCCTCCTGAAACTCTACTTGCCTTCTGCGGATGTCTGCATAACTCTTCTGTCTGCTTGCAGCAGTCTTGATTCTTTCTCTGATTATGGGCACCACTCTGCTGGTGATCTCTACTAGCTCAGGCCCTGCCAAGGCCTTTTCTCCTACTTCTTCCCAACAGACAGGCGACCTGCACTTCCTTCCATACAAAGCTTCATATGGGGCCATCCCTATGCTGGCATGATGGCTGTTATTGTAGGCAAACTCCACCAAGGGTAGATGCTGCCTCCAAGAACCGCCAAAGTCCAGCACACACATTCTGAGCATATCCTCTATTGTCTGGATGGTCCTCTCTGATTGTCCATCCGTTTGTGGATGGAAAGCAGTGCTAAAATCCAACCTAGTACCCATAGCGTTCTGCAGACTCCGCCAAAACCTGGAGGTGAACTGGGGCCCTCGATCAGACACTATTGAAACAGGAACTCCATGCAGCCTGACGATCTCATCAACATACACCTGCGCTAACTTGTCCACAGAATAGCCACTCCTGACAGGGATGAAGTGAGCAGATTTGGTCAGTCTGTCCACAATCACCCATATGGAGTCCAATCTGTTGGACGCCGCCGGTAGCCCCACCACGAAGTCCATAGCTATATTCTCCCATTTTCACTCTGGAATAGGTAGTGGGTTAAGCATTCCAGCCGGCTTCTGATGTTCCAGCTTCACCCTCTGACACACTTCGCAGGCTGACACAAACTGTGCTACTTCTTTCTTCATAGCTGGCCACCAATACACTTTCTTCAGATCTTGATACATCTTGGTGGCTCCAGGGTGAACACTGTATCTGGCATTATGAGCCTCTCTCATAATGTCTCCCTTCAGCCCTACGTCATCTGGTACACACAATTTGCTCCCATAGCGGAGGATCCCCTTACTGTCAAATCTGAACTCACTATCCTTGCCCGACTGAACAGTCCTGGCAATCTTCACTAACTCTGGGTCCTCATGCTGTTTCTGAGCCACCTGCTCCAGAAACACGGATGTCACCCTCATCTGGGCAATCAAAGCACCTGTACCAGACAACTCCAACTGTAGACCTTCATTCATGAGCTCGAAGAACTCCCTCACTACTGGCCTCCTCTCTGCTGAAATATGGGACAAACTGCCAAGTGATTTCCGGCTTAAGGCGTCTGCCACAACATTCGCCTTACCCGGATGGTACTGGATCTTGCAATCATAGTCACTGAGCAGTTTTACCCATCTCCTCTGCCTCAAATTCAGTTCTCTCTGACTCAGGATGTACTGCAGGCTCTTATGATCTGTGAAGATCTCACATTTTACCCCATAAAGGTAATGCCTCCACATCTTGAGTGCAAAGATTACCGCTGCCATCTCTAGGTCATGTGTAGGGTAATTCAACTCGTGCTTCTTCAGCTGCCTAGAAGCATAAGCAATCACCCTTTCATTCTGCATTAGCACACAACCCAGTCCCACACGGGACGCATCACAATACACTGAGAAGTCTTCATTACTAGGTGGCAGGGCTAACACTGGTGCTGAAGTCAACCTCTTCTTGAGCTCCTCAAAGCTCTCTTCACACTGGTCGGTCCACACAAACCTCTGGTTCTTCTTAGTCAATCTGGTCATGGGAGCTGCAATCTTAGAGAAGTCCTGAACGAACCTCCTGTAGTAACCTGCCAAACCCAAGAAGCTTTTGATCTCTGTCACTGTAGTGGGTCTAGGCCAGTTTGCTACAGCTTCCACTTTCTTGGGGTTTACCTCGATTCCATTTTCTGACACCACATGCCCCAAGAAAGAGATGCTCCTCAGCCAGAACTCACACTTGGAGAACTTGGCATACAAGCCATGTTCCCTCAAGGTCTGCAAAACCAACCTCAAATGATGGGCATGCTCCTCTGCATTCCTGGAATACACTAAGATATCATCTATGAAGACAATAACGAAGTGATCCAGGTATTGACTGAAAACTCTGTTCATGAGATCCATGAATGTTGCAGGGGCATTGGTTAACCCGAACGGCATCACAAGGAACTCATAATGCCCATATCTAGTCCTGAAGGCTGTCTTCGGCACATCCTCTTCTCTTATCCTTAGCTGATGGTACCCCGATCTCAGATCTATTTTGGAGAAACAACCTGCTCCGGCTAGCTGGTCAAATAGATCGTCGATCCTTGGCAACGGGTACTTATTCTTGGTAGTGACCTTGTTCAACTGCCTGTAGTCGATACAGAGTCTGAGGGATCCATCCTTCTTTTTCACAAATAACACTGGAGCACCCCAAGGTGAGGTACTCGGTCGGATGAAACCCCTATCTACCAGCTCTTGCAACTGCTCTTTCAACTCCTTCAATTCTGCTGGTGCCATCCTGTAGGGAGGGATAGAGATCGGTCTGGTTCCAGGCATCAACTCAATTTCGAACTCTATCTCCCTAGCAGGCGGTAAATCTGGCAGCTCGTCTGGGAACACATCTAAAAACTCACTGACCACGGGCACTGAGGCGGACTCTCTAACATGACTATCCAGCTCTCTCACATGAGCTAGAAAACCCTGACAACCCCTCCTGAGCAGCCTACGAGCCTGAAGGGCTGATATTAAACCTCTAGGTGTACTGCCTCTGTCTCCTCTGAAGACAACCTCTGACCCATCCTGACATCTGAACTTAACTACCTTGTCTCTGCAGTCCAAGGTAGCACCATGGGTAGATAGCCAATCCATCCCTAGAATGACGTCAAAATCTGTCAAATCTAGAACCACAAGGTCAGCGGACAGGCATCTTCCCTCCACAAAAACTGGACTACACTAGCAGACTGACTCTGCCACTGACGGATCATACTTAGGTCCACTGACCCATAGGGGACACTCTAACCCAAAGACCATCAATCCTAACCTCTCGACGGCCCTCGGAGCAATGAAAGAATGCGATGCACCAGGGTCCATTAATGCATACACATCAGAACAACCAATGATGAGATTACCTGACACCACGGTGTTGGATGTGTTTGCCTCCTGCTGAGTCATGGTGAAGATCCGTGCTGGGGCTGATGGGCCTTCACCTCTAAAACCCGCTGAAGAAGAGGCTGCCCCTCTTCCTCTGCCTCTGCCACTAGCCTGAGTCGCGGCTGGAGCTGCTGGCTGAGCCACACTACCAGAAGCTGTCTGCTGAGACTGTGCCATAGAAGCTACTCTAGGACACTCCCGAGCCATGTGTCCCTCCTGCCCACATCTGAAGCAGGCTGTCGTCCCAACCAGACATACTCCCTTGTGCGGCTTCCCACACTTCATACATGCTGTAATACCTGCACCCGAGCTCGAGCCACTTCCTAATCCCAGACCTGACTTGATCTTGCTCCAGAACTTGTTCTTCTTGGACTTTCGGGAGCCTCTGTCCCACTTCTTACTGCCTGAACTCAGAGAAGAAGGGTCTAACCTACCCCCTCCTGGGGTCTTGGAACCAGAAGGCTGTGCCACAGACTGCTTGACTTTCCCTTCGATGATAGCACTAGCCTCCATCCTCCGAGCCATATCCACTATGGCATGGAAACTATCCCTCTCTGCTGACTGAATCAAGGAGGAATACCTGGAATGGAGCCTCATGATATACCTCATTGACTTCCTCTGATCTGTGTCCAGATTCTGCCCAGCATACAACAACAGCTCCAAGAATCTGTCTGTATACTCATCCACGCTCATCTCATCTGTCTGCCTCAACTGCTCAAATTCAATCATTTTCAGCTCCCTGGAACTGTCAGGGAAAGCCCATCCTGCAAACTCATTGGAAAACTCCTCCTAGGATAGACTATCCAACCTCGGGTTCACATAGTTCTTAAACCACTCTCGGGCCTTCTTGCATTTTAAGGTGAACCCAGCCATCTGAATGGCCCTATTGTCATCAGCTCCTATCTCATCTGTAATTGTCTTGACCCTCTTAAGGTACACAAAAAGGTCATCACCAGTATCAAACTGGGGAGCACCCAACTTCATGTAATCGGTCATCTTGACCTTGCTCCCCCCAGATGAGCTAGGTTTAGGCATTTGGGTTTCTGGGACAGTAGGTGCTGCTGGTGGTGGAGGAGGTGCAGCGCCCTGGGGTAGGGTTTGCTGTACCTGGATAGAAAGATGGGGGTGGGTACATAGGGTACTGTGAGTACGGTGGGTAGAAAGGTAGGTATGGCATCTGAGAGTGATAAGGGTTAAAACTAGGGTAATCCGATGTACCTCCCATCGAATACTCGGGATGGTGTGAAAAGGGTGGGTAATAAGGTGGCTGAACAAATCCCGAGGCCTGAGTGCCTCCTTGGGACTCTCCCATTCCCTCTTCCGACATACTTACTCCGAGACTGCCATCCCTCCTCTGATCCACATCCATCTGATCCACATCCATCTGATCCCCCACATCCTCTGACATATCCCCTTGCACTGTTCCCCTCACTGATCTGCTTCTACCCAGATCCAAAGACCTTCTAGGGTCTCTTACTGCACTTTCTCTGCTGGACCTACTAGACATTGCCCTTGGCAATGCAGGAGGACGGGCATCAGTGCCCTCGTCCTGGGGTGGTACTCCAGTCAATCGTGTAGATCGATGAGTTCCTCTCATCCTGTTTACTGAAAAACAGCACACATCACATAGAACATTAGCATCAAATGGTTTATGTGCAAACACATGAACCCGCATCACATACATCACATACATAGCATATCATTAATGCACATGCATAGAATCATGGCATTTCACATCATCAATCAAGACAGGACTCTACATCCTATCCTAGTGGACATGATCTTCCTATTGTGCTTGACCTTCTAGAACATCTATGAGCCCGACACTCTAGGTCCGACCATATGAACCTAGGGTTCTGATACCAATCTGTAACGACCCGAAAATCCGAACCGCTACCGGGGCTAGGATCCAGATCGGCATAAGGCCGCCGGGACCCGTAGCAAGCCTAACATTCATCCTGTGAACCTATTTAATCCCATACATGATCAACACATACATAAAAATTTTGAGCTTTTCCTTACATTCATTCATTCTTTCATTCATTCACCAAACTCAACCTGTGCATGCACTAGACATAAACATAATCATAAACATTAACCCACACTGGAGTCCTCAACAATGCTCCAAAGGGGTAACATCACATATATTGAGTTTGGTTACATAAACATCATTAAAATCATGTACTCAAAGGGATTAACAACATACTAGGGTCAAGCACAACTATGAACCTCAATAGACCTCATTACATTACATTTTTATACTATACTTTTACATAACTGTACTCAACATAACATATCATCATTTATCATGTCCACACTAGCTATTACAAGACCATGACTTCATTACTCTTGCTGACCTCCTGGTCTACCCTGTACCTGCATACCTGGGGGTTAAGGGAGAGGGGTGAGCTACTAGAGCCCAGTGAGCAGAATAATAAAACATAGCATTTAAAACATATGATATCATGGAATGCATTACAACACAGACATTTCACATCAAGGATGAACTTGTCACCACTTAGCCCTCCATACAGTCTAATCATACCAGGGGCGTAGTGCAGGCACACCTGGACTTCCATAGCATAACATACATATCCAATCATGCCGGGGGCGTAGTGCAGGCTCACCCGGACTTCCATATTCTGTCATGTCATACCATATATGGGCCAATGGATCATTCAACATTCATCCACATCAACAACATAATGTGCAATGCGACATATTCGTGAATTCTAATGCAAGCACCCTAATATATCTCATGGCATTCATGATGCGTGTATCATGCTAAAACATTCATTATTCGCTTTGAAAACATAGAGAGTTATTCCACTCACCTCTGGCTAGCTCTGACAAGACTCGAAAGCAGCTATCTCACTGCTGGGGTCCTCGGTTCCTCGGGTCCAAACCTACACAGGTGGACTCAAATGAGGGACCTAAGAAACATGAACATGGCTCTAAAATACTCCCTAAAAACCCCCTTCAGACACCTCAAAACATCCATAGAAAACATGCAAAGGAAGGCTGAACAGGGCACTTTCGGCAGCAGGTTCGGCGGCCGAAAGCCCCTCCAGAGGCGAAAGTCATGCAGGTTCGGCAGCACCTTCGGCGGCCGAAAGCGCCCTCCAGAGACGAAAGTCCATTTTCGGGGGCAGGCTTCGGCAGCCGAAAGGCTTGCCTCACAGACAGGTTCGGCGGCCGAAAATCCTTTTTGCTGCCGAACCTGGTTTCTCCCAAAGGGCAGAAACTCAGCTCTTCCTTGCACACTTTCCTCCCAAAACTTCCAATCAAGCATCCAATTCTCTCAAAGCATGCATACACACTTACAATAACACCTAGGGGTCTCAAACTATCCTAAACCCCAACTACAACACATCAAACAAGCATATCCAACACACATTGTCCATATAATCACATAAAACCTAACAAAGCTCAACTATCCTAAACATACATTTCTACCCCATGAATCAACTTAAAACTTACTTAAAACATACTATAAGCTCAAGATCGGCTCTTACCTCTTGATGATCGAGAGAGAGACAACCTAAACTTGGAGAACCAAGGAAAAGGGCTCATGAGTCTTCCAAGCCTCAAAACTTGCTTTAATGCTCAAAATCTTCAAAACAAAGTGAAAACTCATGAAAATCATGAAAGATTTGAAGAAGAGGACTCAAGATCGGCGAGGGACGGCGGAGAACTCACCTTGACCGAAAATGGGGAGAAAAGTTCGCCCATTTGGACAAGGGGACCCTTTTATAAGTGGTTGGCCAGGCCACTTTCGGGGGCCTAACGTGCCTCCGCATGCATGCCATGTTCGGCGGCCGAACCTGGACTTCCCTTACTTATGCCTTCGGGGGCCTAAAGCACTCCCGAAGTGCATGCATGTTTGGCGGCCGAACTTGAGGTTCGGCTGCCGAACCTGAGTCTTCCTCTCAAGACTATTTTCTTTTAAAACTTAATTTTCTTTCTTGCTTAAAACCATAAAATACATTAAAATATTTTATAAAAACATGGTTTTACCCTTCTAGAGGTTTCCGACATCCGAGATTCCACTGGACGGTAGGAATTCCGATACCGGAATCTAGCCGGGTATTACAGCATGACACACTTTGGGTGATTATTGCATCCTATCAAATAATTAATTAGATTATAAAGGAGTTAGAGACTTGAACTAGAGATTTGATGCAAGACTTAGATTGTTATATAGGCAATATGATGATTGTTGTAGGCTTCAGGCTATGTATTACAAATTTCTAAAAGAGTGGTTAGGTTCTAGTTATAATGGAGACTCAATTGGAATTTTGACAAGATCCTAAACTTGTAACTCCACTTTTAAAGTTGGTCATATATTAATTAATTGTCTGAAAATATGTTAATATTCCTATATGTGTGAGTTGAACTAATTGTACTCTCAATTCTAGCGGAACAAGTAGAAGTTAGGCAGTAAAATTTTTAGCATTCATTTTTTGAATAAATATTTAAATTATTTGTGTTCACCCATGCACAGTATCATTTAATTTATTGAATATAATTGCATACTTTTTATTGTATAAGCCATGAATGTGTTGCATTATTATTTGTATTTATAGTAGTTGTGGATGATCTCATTACTACATATAGATTTAAGACAATGACTACAAATTATTATCATATTTACTTAAACTGTAGCCATAGATTAAAGGTAATGTTTTGAGAATTACTATGCTTTTGTTGTTGTAGTATAGAGCAATAGTTTACTTACTTTTTATAACGATAAAAATTACTGCTAAAATTATAATTTTTATTAAATATAAAATAAATCATTTATTAAAATATATTATTATAATTAAAAATGAATTTTATTTGTAATGATATTAAACTACTGCAAACTATTGACTTATTAGTATTAAGATAATAAATTTACACCTGCTGCTAAAATTGTTACCTAAATTCTAAAATATAATATCACACATTGATTCACTTATTGTATTATAGAAAGACTGATAGAATCCTTCGGATTATGCTTCTAATAAGAGAAAAACCAATTATATCCTTCAATAATACTTTTGGTACCATAGGGAATATTATGTTATATTATATCATGTAAAAGAATTTTTTATTATAGCCTTTAACAATATTCTTAACACTATAGATAATAATATGGGATAGATGAATCATTAGTACTATATACCATTATTTAATTTTTTTACATTTTTTTATTGAATAAATATTTAAATTATTTATATTCACTTATACATAATAACTTTTATTTTCTTGTATATAATTGCATTGTATAAACCGAGAAGGTATTATATTATTACTTGTGTTTGCTTTTGTTATGGATCATCCTATCACTACATAATATATTTAAGATAACATCAGCAAATTGTTATTTTATATACTTGAATTGTAGCAACAAGTCAAGGGCATTAGTATGGAAATTAGTATGGAAATCGCTACATCTATCTCTGTTGTCGTAGCAGACCAATCGTTTACTTACTTTTTCATAATGATAAAAATTATTGCTAAAATTATATTTTTCTTATTAAACATAAATCAAGTCATTTACTAAAATAAATTATCGTCTTTGTAACAATTTTAAACTACTGTTAAATTATTGTCTTATTAGTATTAAGACAATAATTTTATATCCACTACTAAGATATTGCTACTTAAATCCTAAAATATAATAGATCCTATTGATTCATGTATGTATATTATGGAAAGGTTGATAAAATCCTTTGATTGTACTTCTAATAAAAGAAAAATCAATTGTATCATTCAATAAAGCTCTCAATACTATAGGCAATATTATGTTATATGAAAGAAAGTTCAAATTGTAGCATTCAACAATGCTCTTAGCACTATAGACAATAATATGGGTTGGATGAATCAATAGTGATGTCTACTATTATTTAATTTATTTGTATCGTGAAACTCATGTTGATATTGCATTCAAAAACTTGAAATGTTTTATTGAATATGTGCATATTCAACATGCATTTTCAATATTAATTTGGACAAATGGGATTTGAATACTATTTATTTTGTGTAATTTTTATAAATTTTGTATGACGATACAAAGAATAATAAAAATAAGTCAAATTTAAAGGGAACAAATAGATTATGTACAATGGTTGAATAAAGACTTGAACAGAGATTTGGACAAGTCTCCTTATCGACAGAAAAGTGCAGTACAACGTATCGCAATTTTTTGCTTATGAGTTATTATAAACTTTGAATCTCACTAGATTTGCCTCCACAAAACTAAGAAAACTTCCTTCTTTTTGTGGAAATAAATAAAAACATTATTATGCTTAGGAAACTTGAGTTTCACCTATTTAGTAAGAAAATTTTTTAAGATTTTCTTAAGATTTTGGTATGTAAACATATTATTGTCCATCTCTTCTTCTTTGGCTGAATTTATTTCATATTTTTGTGCTTTTACAACAACTATGAGTGGCTAAATTCCTCTTATTTTTGTTGAATATAAGTTGAAATTTTAGTTCTTTAAGGATTTTGAGATTTAAACTTTATTATTTATTTTTATTTTTTCAATATTTATGCAATTTTAATTATTATTATTATTATTATTATTAATTTGTTAATTGATTAATAGGCCTCGTTATTTATATTAACAAGATGATATAATGTTAGTTTGAATGTTTAGATCTTTAATTGCTTAAGCTATTCAACATTAGGCGACAATTAGCATAACTCGTTAAACAATTGCATAATTTAACTTAAATGAACCGCATAGTTGAGTTTGTTGGTTATAATTAGATTTCTCTAAATGTTAAAATAATTAATAAATTAAATCTAATAGACAATTTTTGGGTTATTTATTGGTGTTAAGATAAAATGCAGAAACAAAATATTTAACTAGACAAGAATGTAATAAACAAAATAGAGAAAAATATGAGAATATAAACAAAGAACATACGAATTTACATGGTTCGATGTAGGCCTATATCCACAAGTGAAAGGGGAGGAGAAAATCTACTAATGATCAAACAAAATATAAAAACAAGAGAGAACATCACTCAAACTCTTTAACTTAAATACACCCAGTGTGCTCACAGGACTCACAAAACTCTTTCTATATCACCATTTTTTAACTCTATTACAAAAAGCCCATTTATAATGATACATTTTGATTGGCTAGTCAAAACTTGGTGAGCAAGTTATATTTAATAAAACTCTAAATTTGTCAATCAAGTTATATTTAATAAAGTTTATCAAAGAAGCTTAACAAGAGAATTATTTCATATATATATTAGCGTATCATAACAAAATTCAAGTCATCACAATAATTGGTTAAGATTAATTATCGAGCATCTCCTAATTAATTTACACTTAAAAGAAAAATTGATTATGAGAAGTGTCTCCTATATATTACTAAATCAATTTATTAAATCAATGATCAATTCTCATAATCGAAATGAATTCTATTCCTTAATTGAAATTTATTTCCGTAGATTTTTTCTTAATTAAATTTATTGATTTTCGCTTGCTATATCATATTATTTCTATATTTGCAAAAGATTGTTTAATGTCATGTCTAGCAATAGTAGCATTATGATGATAACGGATTAAATAGACGTGGTTGACATTGATATAATATGAGAATTGATATAATATGAGAATAAGATGGTGTGGATAAGTTAACCATGACCTCATATGGACTTTATGTGATGTCATGGATATATATGTTCAGGTTAGGCGTGAGGTTTAAATCAAAAAAATTGATTTATTAGTTAATTTTTATTTCAAAATTACTCAATTTGTATTTTATAAAATTAAAATTTTTAATTTTTTTATTAAATAAATAATTATCCGCCTTCGATACTATTTAATTCATTTAATTTTAATTATTTATTTTATTTTGTTCTCCTCATTCTCTATCTTTTTTAATTTAAAAAATTTATTTTTTATTTTTAAAATTTCAACTCTAATATGTAATTTTTTTAAAATTATTTATTCATTGCATAATTTAATTTTATATGTTATTTTTATTATTAAAAAATAATTATCTCACTTAATTAATTTTTAATTTATTTATATAATTGAAATTATATGTTAAACTATCTAAATTAGAAAAATAAATTTTAAATTTTTATAAATAAAAAGTATTTTATGAATAATGTTTTATTAATTAATTTTGCTTCATGGACTATTTAAATTTTAAAAAAAATTAATTTTAAAAAAATAAATTTAATGGGTAATAGATTAGATCACTTAAATTTAAAAATATTTAAATATAAATAAGTATATTTTTATAAATAATAAATTAAATTATTTAAAATGGAAATATTTTTTCTATAACCAATGGGTTAGATAATTTAATTTAAAAAATATATATTTTACAATAAATATTATATTAAATTGATATGTTACTTTAATAATATTTTTTTTAGAATTACAATGTTCATTTAATTTCATTTTATAAAAATTAAAGTGTGAAATAAGAGGCAACAAAATTTTTTAATTTCACTTTTTAAAAATTAAAGTGTGAAATAAGATGCAACAAAATTTTTTTTATAAAATTTAAGGATAAATTTATGTATTTAATTTTCTTTATTACAAAAAAAATGTAGCATACTTCAATTTTATAAATATTATATAAATTTATAGTTAATCATTAAAATTAGTTAAAAAAATAAATTAATTATAATAGACTTTAAGATAATTAAAAATAAAGACATTATTCTCTTTCTATATACTTTTATTTGTCATTTAAGCTTTTTACATGATAATTAATTTTAGTTTACTTTATTGTTCTAATTTTCATAATTCTCTTTTCATTAAGCTACCAAAAGAAAAATGAAAATAATTAAGAAAGAGAGAAAGGTAATTGATAAGACAGATTTAGAAAAATAATATAAATTATTGTATTTAGTAGATATAAGGATAAAATTAAAACATAATTAATATTTCTTAATTTTCTGAAAATAAGACATAATTTTAGATAAAATAACTACTAAAAAATGATAAATAAAAGTGGTTGAAATAAGTAATTAATGTGAGTAATCTTTTTATTGTTTGATTTTTGTTGTCAAAGGAATTTTATAAAAATAAAATATATTTATTTTTGTTTTCTCGTATTTTGAAAGGATAAATATATTACTGATGCATTAAAAACTGAAAGGTAATTCTCCTGATTTTATTAATTTATCATTTAAATATATATTTTTAAAATTAAGTAATAAAAAATAAAAAAAAATATTTTTTTATTTAGATAAAAAAAATAAAAAAAAAATTTATAATTTAATTATTAGATATTACCATTATTAACAAGTCAGTTCCTTTATTTTCAGAAATCTATTAAAATATTTTTCTTTTCGTCAATAAAATAATTTTTTTATTTATTTTTATCATTAAAAATATAGTAAAAGACCAAATTACTTTTTCTTATCTTCTTCCTCATTGATTATTCCTCCTCCTGTTTTTTTTTTTTCTTCTTTTCTTAATTTTTTATTCTTCTTTTTATTATTCTTCTTTAAGAAGGATGGAAGAGAAGGCAATTCTTCTTGTTTTTTCTTTTTCTCCTCCTTTTTCTTTTTTTTTTTCTTTTCCTTCATCGTTATCATCATTTTTTTCTTTTCTTTTTTTGATTTTAAAAAAAGAGGAGGAGAAGCAATTATTTCATTGACGAAAAAAAATAATAAGAACGTTTTAATAGATTTTTTAAAATATAGGAGGACTATTTCGTTGATAAAAAAATAATAAGAATGTTTTAATAGATTTCTGAAAATATAGAGACCGATTTATTAATAATATCAATATCTAAGAACTAAATAAGATGATTTATTTAAAGATAAAATTAAATTTTTTTTCTTATTTTTTATCTATTTTTAATGGAAAAAAGAATGAAAAAATTATTTTATTGACGAATAAAAAAAAATAAAAATATTTTAATAAATTTTTAAAAATATAAAAATTAACTTATTAATATTAATATTGATAATATTTAAATATTAAATAATAAATTAAAAGAAAAAAAAAAGTACAAAACGTTAAACAACTCCTCGTAACGTCACAAGACATTCCCTGCATGGACCTGAGGAAATAATATATAAAATACATTTTCAAAAAAATACGTTACTCAATTATTTTAATTTATTTAATAAAGTAACTATGTTTTTCTTCCCATAATATATATATATATATTTTTTTTCTTTTTCCATGATTTAAATTATACATTTTTAGATAATAACTCTTTATTAATTTATTAAATAATTCTATTTTTTCTTTTTTTAAATAAAAATTATAGAGTAGAATTTAAAATCTCTTAAATTTATTTAAATTCACTTATTATTAGATTAATATATATTTAAATCTAATTTAATAATATAAATTATTTCATTTTTAATGTTTATAAAGTATATTAAGAAAATAAATAAATAATTTTTTCCTTAATTATAAACTACCTTTTTCAAGGCCAATTGAATTAGAAAAGCAAAAAGATTTGCATCTTTAATTTAAATATTATTATCTTGGATCATTCATCCGAATTTTCAATCTTAAAGAAATTCAGTCAAAATTGACAACCAATAAATCAATTGACAACATTACATCTGGATTTTATTTCACAAAATTCTTATGTGCAAATTAAATCATTTTTCTTTAAGTTTTAATTTTTGGCTATTTTTTTAAAAAAAGTGTGATTTAAATAATTGCTTTAAAAATTAAAATGTTTAAATAAAATTTTAATTGAACATAAATATTTTACTATTTATTCAAAAGTATTTTTAAATTATATAAAAATATCTTAGAGAATGAATAAGTATATAAAAAAATTACTATTTAGTTTTTATAATATGAATAAATTTATTAATTAATTTTTAATTTTAAAAAATATATCAAAACATTTTAATAATATTCTAAAAAATCTATTAATTAATTTTTTTTATTAATTTTAGTCGTTAAGTATTTTATTATTTAATTTTTGTAGTTTTGAAAAAATTATTAATTAATCCCTTAAATTTTTAAAAAATTTATTAATTAGTCCTTCATTTTAGATATTTTTACAATATTTATGATTAAAATTAATAGAGAAATGAACTAGTAGACTTTTTAAAATACTAAGAATATTTTAATTTATTTTTTAAAATAAAAAAATTAATTAATAAAATTTTTTATATCATAAAGACTAAATAATTATTTTTTTCTATAATAAAATATCAACTATACATGATATCATCTTATAATGGATTATTTTAATTGAATTGAGGAAATAAAATATATATTATAGTAAGAATTATGTGTGATATTCTAAAAAATATCTAATTATTTATTATAATAATAAGAATAAAAAGAGTGACTCCATCCATAAGCTTAGCTCAAAAAGTTTGTCCTACAGGGATTCAAGATAAATTCGTTGCATTTGGATAATGATAAGATTATATAATTATCTCACACATCTTTCAAGTCTTATCTTCTAACGTTAATATTGAATTGTCAACTTAATTATTTGTCTACATATATATACATATACATACACGTACTAAATTTCAATAATAAAAAAAATAGTCTAGTGGTAAATTTCTAGAAAAGAAAAGCAGAGTTATAAGTGAAAATGAATTTTGAATCCTTTTATTCGGTTAGAAGCCTTCTTTGTCTTTGGGCGAAGCGGGTTTAATGGCTAACTTTGTTTTTTTTTTTTTTTTGGCTTTTCTCATCTATTGTTGAGTTTTTTTTTTTTTTTAGTTTTGTGCTGGTCTTTTTGTTAGTGTGTAATGGTTTATCAATGTGGTCGGTCAATCTAAGATGAAATTTGTAATTATTGAGTGCTGAAGCTCTGTATCGCCTCTATTACTCTAACTTTATAACTAGATGAGACTAAGAATATCATAGCCCAGTCTCTTTTCTCCATAAACGGTGGTGATGGCTCTTGGCTTGCAGCCTGAAATAGTTTTGGTCTCTAGATTGGTGATTTTTGGTGATTTTCTACAGAGTGTTATTTCTAGATATTCCTACTTTTTATTCTTGTGAGTTGGTGTTGTTCTTCACTCTTTTCTTGTATGCAAGGCTTAGATAGTTTTCGGCTGGATTTTTCGACTCGATGGCGGAACTCACCCATGTTTTTAATTTTGGATTTGTCGGTGTCGATTGGGTGGAGGGTCAGTGATGTTTGCAGGTTTGTTGGTGTCAGTTGGGTAGAGGATTGGTGATGCTAGCAATGTCTCTCTTCTTAGGATCAACGGTTCGATGCTCTGCATGGGTGGATTTGATCGGTTGACGGACTTCTCATCTATGAATTGTAGTTTTTAGACTATCTATAACTTGTTTAACTTTTATTTTTCTGACCTCTTTTTTTAGTTTTTTAATGTAAAAAATATTGTATGATAAAAAAATAACAAATGAAAAAAAAAACTATATGAATAATAGAATTTATAAAATAAAATAGGTAGAATTCAAATTTTATGCATTGAATCTATAATAGATTCAATCAATATAAAAATTACCTGTATATATATGCATGTTAAATGGTTGAGACAACCATTCACATTTTGACTTTTTTTTTTTTCTTATTGTAAAAGATTGAAAATGTAAAAATTGATATTATCCTCAATTTAAATGAGATAATTTTTGTACAAACGGATTTATATTGATTTGTAAGTATAAACACATGGAATTTATTGATTTTTATGTGAAATTAATATATTTTTATTTTTACGAGTTGATATACCTCGAATTTATGTAAATTTTTCAAATTTATTCTAAAAGTATGATGTCTCTAAAATAGGAATAGATGTGAGAGTAATATTTTATAAATTATTAAATTTAAAATGTAAATATTGGCAGAATTATATTTTATATAAATTAGTATAAAATATATAAAGTTGAAAGAATTCCATTTAATTTATAAAAAATATAAATTAAATGGAAGCTTGAAAAAGGCATAATAATACATGAAATACATTTTCAAAAAAATACGTTGCTCAATTATTTTAATTTAATTAATAAAGTAATTATGTTTTTCTTCTCATAATATATTTTTCTTTTTTTATGATTTAAATATACATTTTTGAATAATAACTCTTTATTAATTTATTAGATAACTTTATTTAATATGTATTTAAGAATGAAATATTTATTTAAATATAATTTAATAATATAAAATATTTTATTTTTACACTAACAGATTTAATCTGATAAAAAGTGTATTTAAATAAATCGGAAAAATTATAAATTTTACTCTTTCAATCTCAATTTTCAATTTAAAAAAAAATTATTTCATTTTTAATGGCTATAAAGTATATTTAAAAAAATAAATAAAAATTTTTTCCCTTAATTATAAACCACCTTTTTCAAGGCCAATTGAATTAGAAAAGCAAAAGATTTGCATCTTTAATTTAAATATTATTATCTTGGATCATTCATTCGAATTTTCAATTTTAAAGAAATTCAGTCAAAATTGACAACCAACAAATTAATTCACAACATCACATACTGGATTTTGTTTCAGAAAATTCATATGTGCAAATTAAATCACTTTTCTTTAAGTTTTAATTTTTGGCTATTTTTTTAAAAAAAGTGTGATTTAAATAATTACTTTAAAAATTAAAACATTTAAATAAAATTTGAAATGAACATAAATATCTTATTAGTTATTCAAAAGGCTTTTTAAATTATATAAAAATACCTTATGGAATCAACGAATATAGAAAAAAATTACTATTTAGATGAAAATTTTATTAATTAATTTTTTAATTTTAAAAAATATATTAAAATGTCTTAACATTCTAAAAAAGTTATTAGTTAGTCTCTTTATTAATTTTAGTCATTAAATATTTTATTATTTAATTTTTATAGTTTTAAAAAATTTATTAGTTAATTCTTCAAATTTTTTAAAAATCTATTACTTACGGTTAAAATTAATAGAGAAATAAACTAGTAGACTTTTTAAAATGCCAAAATATTTAATTCATTTTTCAAAATTAAAAAAAATAATTAGTAAATTTTTCTATATTATAAGGATTAAATAGTCATTTTTTCTATAATAAAGCATCAACTATACACAATATTATCTTATAATGGATTATTTTAATTGAATTGAGGAAATAAAATAGATATTATAGTATGAATCATGTGTGATATACTCGAATATATTTAATTATTTATCATAATAATAAGAATAAAAAGAGTGACTAATCCATAAGCTTAGCTCAAAGAGTTTGTCCTATAGGGATTCAAGATAAATTTGTTGCATTTGGATAATGATAAGATTATACAATTATCTCACACATCTTTCAAGTCTTATCTTCTAACGTTAATAGTGAATTTTCAACTCAATTATTCGTTTACATATGTATATATATATATATACACATACGTATTAAATTTCAACAATAAGAAAATAGTCTACTGGTAAATTTCTAGAAAAAGAAAACAGAGTGATAAGTGAAAATGAATTTTGAACCTTTTTATCCGGTTAGAGGCCTTCTTTGTCTTTGGGGAAGCGGGTTTAACAGCTTTTGTTGTAACTTTGTTTGATATTTTGGCTTTTCTCATGTTGAGTTTTTTTTTATTGTTTTAATTTTGTGCTGCTGGTCTATTTATTAGTATGTAATGGTTTATTAGTGATCAGTCAATCTGAGATAAGATTGGTAATTATTCGGTGCTGAAGCCTGTATCGCCTCTATTACTGCAACTTTATAACTAGATGAGGTTGAGAATATCATAGCCCAATCTCTTTTCTCCATAAATGGTGGTGATGGCTCTTGGCTTGCAGCCTCAAATAGTTTTGGTCTCTAGATTAGTGGTTTTTGGTGATTTTCTACATAATATTATTTCTGGACATGCCTGCTCTTTATTCTTGTGGGTTGGTGTTGTTCTTCACTCTTTTCTTGTATGCAAGGCTTAGATAGTTTTCGGCCGAATTTTTCGACTCGGTGGCGGGAATCACCGGTGTTTTTAATTTTGGATTTGTCGATGTCGGTTGAGTGGAGGGTCAATGATGCTTGCGGGTTTGTTAGTGTCGGTTGGGTAGTGATCGGTGATGATAGTTGTGTCTCTCTTCCCAGGAGCACCATATGGGTTGGGCTTAATCAGTTGATGGACTTCTCATCTATGAATTGTAGTTTTTAGACTATTTAAAACTCGTTTGACTTCTATTTTTCTCACCTCATTTCTTAGCCTTTTAATGTAAAAAATATTGTATAATAAAAAAATAACAAATGAAAAAAAAACTATATAGATAATAGAATTTATAAAATAAAATAGGTAGGACTCAAATATTTATGCATTGAATCTATAATACATTCAATCAATATAAAAATAACCTGCATAGCTATGTATATACGTGTTGAATGGTTAAGGCAACCATTAACATTTTGACTTTTCTTTTTTTGCTGTAAAAGATTGAAAAGATAAAAATTGATACTATCCTCAATTTAAATGAGAGATAATTTTTGTACAAACGGATTTATATTGATTTTTAAGTATGAATGCATAGAATTTATTGATTTTTATGTGAAATTAATATATTTTTATTTTTACGAGCTGATATACATCGGATTTATGTAAAATTTTCAAGTTTATTCTAAAAGTATGATGTCTCTAAAATAGGAATAAATGTGAGAGTAATATTCTATAAATTATTAAATTTAGAATGTAAATATTGGCACACTCTCAGATTTAATCTGGTAATAAGATTGGTGATTCATAAATAATGGAAGGTAGACTAAGAGTGAAAGCTAAGTGAAACCCTCTAGTAAAGCCCGCGCTTCGCCTATTAAGGATCGATAAACACCAGAAACAATGAGTTATACCATGTAGAATATGTCCCTGGTGATCAATAAGAATCACAATAATGATTGCAGGAGAGAACTGATTCTTCAACGAAACATCACATGTGAGCCGAAAGGTCTCTTGAGAAACAACAAGAGTAGCTTTACAAGGAGTACTAGAAATCACATGAGTTGAAGGAGCAACAAAAATCCCACATAGCTGGAGCTATGAAAAATCCAAAACAATATGGGACACAACATATAGAGGATCAAGAGCCATTGAATAAAAAATACACCAATTTTGCTCTTTTTAGATATGCCACGAGATAAGGACAAAAAGAGAAAGAAACATAGAACTATTAGATTGCGCTAATAAAGCCTCCTACAATAATGAGACATGAGAAAAGCCCACTCAGGCCGATATACACAAAGGTTAGCAGACCAAATTAGAGGAGTTGAAAAATATTAGAAAAATGTATGTTCCAGAGTTTTAGGCACAGACTGGCAAATGAGACAGATAGAATCCACAACACAACCACGTCAAGCCAAATTAGATAAAAATAGATAAAGTATTATGAAGCAAACGCCAAAGAAAAGCTTTTAATTTTGGCACAACATGCAGAGACTAAGACACACAGAAGATTATGGATGCAAAGCTGAAGAAAACATCAAATAACAATAACTAGAACGAATAGTATACTAACTATTTTACGTATGATGCCAAACCAACAGACTCAGAGTATCAAAAGGGGCCACTAGAATAGCCAAAATCTTGGTAACCTCTAAGATAAAGAAGAGGCATGAAAGGAGCGATGATGCCAATCAAGAGTCGAATGATCAATGAGCTGTGATACTAGGCAGATATGATCCGAAAAATCAGTAGGTTGTTGCAAATAGCAGCTGACAGACTGAGGTAGCCAAGGGTCATACCAAATGTGAGTAGAACAATTATCCCCAATATTAATACAAATATTATCACTTAACAGGTCACGACCAATTATAAGACTTTGCCAGACCTAAGAACCATTATGCTTATACTCAGTTTGCTAGGAAGAGGCTCGGGGGAAGTATAAGGCCTGTAAAATTGTGGTCCACAAACTAGAGAGGTTATGAAGGAGCCGCTAACATTGCTTTGCCAAACAGGCCAAATTGAACTTTTCGAAGTCCTTAAAACCCATCCTACCATGTGATTTGGACATACATGAACATTGCCAACTAACCCATCTAATCTCATAAGAATCCTCAGAACTACTACACTAAAAAGGGGATAAAGTACTATTAAGCCTAACGGAGATATGCTTAGAATACAAAAAAACAGACATAGAATAAGTGGGGATAGTTGTTAACATGGACTGAATCATAGTGGCACGGCCAGCATGTGATAGCAATTTTTGCTTCCATGACGGTATCTTAACTTGCACACGCTCCTCAATTGTTGCAAGTGCTTGTTGCCGTGAATGACCGAACAACATCAGCAATTCCAAGTACTTATCCGAGGGTGAAGCTTCAGACATGGAAACCGAGATAGAATGTCTCATTGTAGTGGTACTGATATACGCTTGCTAAATAAAACATATGACTTATGAGTATTAACAGATTGACAAACTGCCATATAAAATTGCACAAGACCTAACAAAGTCAAAGCCTCTTGACAAGCAAAATATCATTAACAAAAAAGATATTAGTAAATACTGGAGCAGCCCCATGATATAGTTGAAAATACAAGTAATTAAAAATGTATTTTAGTTGACTTAAAAATACATCTAGATATTAAAATTATTAATCAATTATTTCATCTAAAAAATATTAATAAAATTTAAATAATTATTCTTTACGAATATATTATCGATTAACATAGCGCTCGATTACTAAATTGAAATCATTACGTTAAAAAATAAAAGTCGATTACATAAATTTTCTTTGTCATTTTAAGTGCTATAAATATTACAGACTTAGCGACGGATTTTGTTTCCGTCAGAAAAAATGAAATCAGCGATGGCATCAACGGCGGATTTGCGACAAAAAATATAATTACAAATTTCTGACGGATTAGCGATGGATTTTGAAATTTATTTTTACTTATTATATAAATTTATTTTTATATGTTTTTAAAGACTTATTATTTGATGTTTTATTATTATTTATAATTATTATTAATTGAAATTTATATATAATTATTTTATCAAATATCTTGAAGAGCAGTATTATCTAGAGATAGAGAAGATGTCCAGCAGCTCTCTATAAATGAAACACATGAGGCAACAGAGGTGCAAGAGAAAACATGAGAGCATACTCCATAAGCAAACGCATTCTCATCATCACACAACTGTAAATTCTACTTCTCTATCAGATATTTCAGTAAACTGATAGATTTGTTTTAAATTTTATGAATATTGTTAAATATATGGATTTGTTCTAAATTTTCAATTTTATAAACATTGTGAAGTATTTGTGTGTATGAACATGAATTATAATGATAATGAATAACCTATAATTTATATAGAATTTATTGAATTTATTTTTTAGTTGTAAATTATTTATTATAAGAATATCTAAATAAAAATCGAAAAATATTTTGTTTACGATAATGAATGTTATTTAAAATATAAATAATTGTGACAGATTTGCGACGGATTTTATAAAAAAGTTTTAATGCTTCCGACGATTTGTGACGAATTTAGATAAAACGGTCTTAAGATTGATTTCCAACGGATTTTTTCGTCGCTAATTATTTCTGACAGACTATCGATGGATTGGTTATTGGATTTTTTCGAGCTTTAGCGACGAATAAAGTTGGTCGCTAAATTTTCCGGATCATCTGTCGGAAATCCGTCGCAAATATTTGCAATGGATTTCAGATTCTTCGGAAAAATTAGCGATATGACTTTAAGCGACGGGTCTTAAGCCGTTGGAAATCCGTCGCTGATACTTTCAGCGACGAATTTTGGACTATCAGCGACGGAAAAATTCCGTCGCTGATAGTCTGTTATTTTGTAGTGTTTAAAATTATAATTATAATATTACAAATTTAAATTTTCAATTTTTAAACTTTTAATCTTTAAATTATTGGCTACAAATTACTAACATTTAATTATCATAATTAATATTCCTTCAAAATCTTATAAAAAAGAATAATGAATCGAATATATTTAGATAATAGATTTTATTAAAACATATTAAAAAATTTAGGTAATATATAATTATGTTTAGCTAGTCTTATTTTTAAAATTAATATTGGACAGATTTGAGTTTTATATACTGAGTATTTATATTTATTTTTTTATTAATAATTAATTAAATATAAAGTATATATTTTTATAATATTTATAAATTTTTATATCCAATAAACAAAAAAAATTAGAATATAAATGTGAAGTTACAAATTGATTTAGATTATTTTATTCAAAAAATTAAAATATAATTAATTAAAAATAAAAAAAAATTTCATGTGAAATGATAGATGGTATTTTTAAATTTTGATCAAAATTAATTTAGTTTCATGGATAAAATTGTAATAAATTTTAAAAATTTATTTTAATTATTTAAAATTAAAAATTTAAGATATAAAAATTAAATATTTAAATTATTTGGATTAACAGAGCGTAAATAAAATGATTAAGATTGAGCTTTAAGTTTTCAGTAGAAAGTGGACATTCGAATGAGTATTTAATTAGTACTTTTGGAATAGATTCACGTATAGATTCATCATTCATTCCAAGTTTCTGTAAACAATTAATTTATGATTCCGTTTTTTCAGAAAATAATTTATATATAAAAAATATTTTTCACCAGAAAATATATTTCATATAAAATATTTCTGAAAAAAACAAACTTTCTTTTACTTTTTATTGTAACTTAAAAAATAAAGGATCCTAACAAATTTGTACATAATATTATTAACAAGATTCTCAAAATTAAAAAAAAAAAAAAAAAAAAAACTCTATTTACCTTAGAGGTAACTCAATTTTTTCTTTAACAAAAACTATATTTTTCCAAAAATATATTCCATAATGGAGGCTTAAGCTCAAATTCCAATCCTATTGCAAAAATGAAAATACTACTAGAATTAATTAATTCTTTGAGAATATGCAAATTGGATAGTAATTTTTAAATATTAACAAAAAATATTATTAGGATATAGAAATGTTTGTATAATATATAATATAAGTTAATCATGATCAGTTTTAATTTTAAAAACTTCAATCAATGATTTTAAATTCATGAAATTTCAAATTTAAATGGTTCGATGTTAAATTTAAATTAAATTTAATTCATCTTAAAAGTTATTTTAATTTGTAACTCAAAATTATATTAGATTATTGACGTATTTATAGGAGGTTTAATATTCGTAGAAAAATTAAATTTGAATCAGATTTAATTCAACTAAAAAAATTCTTATAAATAACATATTATTTATTTTAAATTATCCATTTCAAATTGATGTGAGATTTATATATTAATTATTAAAAAAAAACTTTGAAAAGTTCACCAAATTGATTAATTAAGGATAACAGATACATTATCAATTTTTGAAAAGTTCACCAAATTAATTAAGGATAACAGATACATTATCAATTTCAAATCGATTTGAATTTTATATATTAATTATTTTTTAAAAAAAAATATCGAAAAAGTCAACCAAATTGAAATCAAGGGGAGGGTTAAAAGGTTTTAGCAGCCCATATGATTAAGAGGCATATATTATGGTAGGCCATCCCATTTTCTTGTATGTATTAAATTAGTGGAGTTGACAAATTATAAAAGCCAGAAGCCTTTCATTTTCATTTTGAAAATTCCTTCCACTTATTTTATTCTTATCTTCAACCATATGCTTCACCTATACTCATTTAAGCATATTTTTTTAAAAAAAAAAATAAAGACATAATTTTATGAAAAAAATAATAATTTAAATATTTAATTTTACTTCTAATAATTTCAAGTTCTTAATTAAATTAGTATGGGGACATTTTTCTAAGCAAATGAGATTATGACTCTCACAATAATTGCTTAAACAAACTCACTTTTCCCAAATAAATTAATTAGGTCAAATATTTTAAAAATAAGCAATTAAAATTTATTTGTTGTATTGAAAACGTCACACAATTAGTATAATGCAAGGCTTTCAAAACGTGATAGAATACTAATTTAATCTAACTTGCTAATTTTCTCTTTCTAGTAATCTTTCTCTTCCTACCAGTTAGAGAGACTTTTCCTTTATTCTTATTTTTCCTCTGAGGCATATTGAGCGTTCTCCACTTGTTTTAGAAGTGGGTTTACACTTTCCACTTTCTGAGTAAACATTTACAAATTTTTTTAAATTTAGTCAATCTGACATCTCTTAGTATGAAATTTTCTCTAAATCTATTTTTAACATTGTATATTCTAGTTTGTTGTATTGGTTTTCCTCTTTATATGCAAGGATGGTTTCATTAGATTGGCAACTGAGGGAGATAGTATCAAAAAACACTGACGAATGAATCTCCAACTAATTTCTTTAATGTTTTAAGCTGTTTATAGAAATATCTGTTTTAACTTATACACTACTCATCGAATCTTTTGATGTTTCATCATAAGGAAGACTCTTGCTTTATTGGTAAAGTTAGATATGTTGGTTGGCTATAATTATTATTATTATTATTTTCTTTTTCTCTTCCAATGGCAATGGAGATTTAAGTGCCCTGTAGGCTTAGTTTTCTTGCTATGTCTTGGTTCTTGACTTATCTTTTTTTATTTATTTTTTGGCTTGGCAACGATCATGGTTGAGGAAGCCTTGGTGTGTGCTCTCCATTCTCGCCAGCAGAATCACGCTTTGTGAATGCTGGTTGACATTGCTTTTTTTTTGGGCCAAGCTAGAAAACCTGATTCTAGGTTCTTTTGGGTTGGGTCATGTATGGATATAATAGGTTGGGCTAATGTCACATGCCTTTTATTTTAAAACTTTCTTTTTCAGATTGCAGTTGTTAGTGTTTGAATAAGTCTATGTTACAAGTTTTTTTTTTTTTTTTTATAAACCATTCGTTATTTAAAATTTATTGATTTGATTAATTTAGATTCGTATCGGACAGATCCATTAAGAGAGCAAAACACTTCTTTCCAAATTTTTAAAAGTATTATGTATTCAAAATTTAAATTCAAAATCTTAATTAGAGAAAAAAAATATATACCATTCTATATCTCTAGATAAAGGTATCAATTTTTACTAAAAGTAATATCAGTACTTAAGCCATTTTTACTAAAAAATTGTTCAATTCTGATTATGGAATGCTTCTATCTAAACATCAGAACTGAAATTGGAATACTTTTGTCTAAGGACTAGAATTGAAATTAAACTTACAGTTCTTTGATTTTTAAGAACTAAATTTGAAATTAAATTTGAATACTTAACCAATATAATTAGCAGTTTGGATACAGTTCGATTTCAATTTTAAAACTTTAATTTTAATTCTAATTTAAATACTAATTATTGCACACAAAATTATAATATTTATACATTTCTTTTAAAATACTAAATCTAATACAAAACCGTAGTAAAAGTAATAACACTATCATTTAAGTAATGATAAAATTAATATTAATATATATTATATATTATATATAATTCTCAAAAGAATATTATATTATTTTATATATATTTATTAATTATATAATTTTCATTTAAAGATAAATATGTAATTAATATATAAAGGAATATTATATTATTAATATGATTCACTTATATAACTAAACACAATATATAATGTAATTAATATATTTATAATTAAAATAAAAAATACGCACATATATGTATTTAAATTCTATTACTAACAAGAATATTAGATATAAATATACAAGCTATTTAGATAAAATAAGCTATAAAAAACCATTTAAATTATTTAAATCAAACTATATATTTACAACTAATTAAAATTATGGTTATTTTTTAAATATTATTAATAATATTTAATAATTAAGAGAGAGAATCATACTTAAATTATAACTCCTCTACTGAGTTCTAGATAAAATTATTAATAATCTCTCTAATTCATTTAAAATTATAAAAAATATACTAAAATTAAAAAATAAAGTAAAAGATTTAGTTAAAATTGATTTTAGCCTATCTAAATATGTAATCTAAATATTTCGACACAGTAATATTTTAATATAATTAAAGATAGTAAAAATAAATTCTAAAAAATAAAAAAAATAAAAAATTAAATTTATATCCAATGAATCACACTTATTAAGAAAAAATATTTTATTTTAATTTGATCAATAATTATATATGAAATAATAAACTATATAAATTTTAAAATACTATTCTCCAAAATTTATTGCAAAAAAAGATAATCTGAAATTTTGAGTTGTGAATTATATTTTTTATAGACTGATAAATCCATTTATATAAAATATAGCGTTAAATGTGTAAATTTTTTTAAAAAATAGTGATTAATTTTTTCTGCTTTTAACTTCCAACAAGCTTCGTTTTTGAAAAAATCAATTGAATAAATTTAATTTTTAATTTGAAAAAAATCCAATATTAAAATATTAAATTTATTTTCAAGTATTATCTTATAGTACACTCATTTGAAAAAATAAAAAATAAATAAAAATCCGTGATACGATGCTGGAGGAAGATTGAAGCGACAGATTAATTGTATGCGACCATTTAAACGGTAAGAGAGAGAAAAAAAAGAAAATGACATAAAGTTTGAAGGACCCTACAAAAACGACTTGACAGTTGTCGTTTCTGCCATTTGGAGAGTAGCTGGGCCCATCTCTTATAACAATTTCAGCTTTTGTTTTTTTTTTTAAACAATACAGATTGCATTTTCATCTCTTAGAGAATGGAGTCTAGTGGGGGATTATTCATCCTTTAATGCATTTCACTCGATTTCAAGACGCCGAGTTTGATTCCCGCTTTATTATTTTCAAAAAGATTTACATGATTAAAAATTATAAAATTAATTATTATTCTTAATCATTAACCACATAAACAAAATTTATTTAAAAATTACATATTTTAAAATAAATTTAAAATATTTAAGTGAAATTTAATATTATAGATAAAATTTTAATATTATATTAAATTTGTATAACATCTAACTCATTTAATTAAGACTCTTATAAGGCATATAATTTTTATTATAATTTTATTAATTTTTTATTTAGAATTAATTATTTCATTTATATTAAAATATTACATTATCAATAAATAATAATAATTTTAAGAAGTTATTAGTAAATATTGATGTGGCAAGTAAATAATAATGTATTATTTTAATATAAATTAAATAATAAATTTTAAAATTAAAATAGCAAAATCACACCATATTTTTTTAAAAAAAAATATTTTTAAAAAAAATTATTCAAAAATTATATTTTACTTGACATTCAATATTTTGAAATATAAGAGAATAATAATAAAATAAGTTTAGCTCGGCTGTAGTTATTCAATCCATCCCAACAATTTCTTAATAATTAGGCAAATCTACAATTTATTCTCCATAGTTTAGGGAAACATACATATTGATTTGTATTTTTTTAAAGTCAACTATTTAATTTTTATTATATTAAATTTTACCATGAAAATATAGTTAAATTAGCATTATTATATTTTTTTAAGGATTAATTAGTTATATGTATTTAAATTGTTGAAATATATAAAAAGACTAATGAATTATATAGCATAGAGACTAATTTTATCTTTTTTTTTTTTATAAATTACAAAGAACAAATAGCTAATTTTAAAAAACTATGTTTTAATTCCATTTCACAAATTTCTTTATAAATATTCCTAAAATTTGATAAATGTAATAAAAAAAGGAAACAGAAGAGCTCAGATGCGCTCGATTTATCGTCCGGTAAATCAGACGGAAGGTGACGGACCCCACCATCAACCACAAAGCACACGACTCATCACAGCTCTCATATTAACAGTGCACCAGCCGGGAATCGAACCCGGGTCTGTACCGTGGCAGGGTACTATTCTACCACTAGACCACTGGTGCCTTGCTGTCCATGATTTGACTAATTTTAAATTTATAATATTTACTTAATCTTGCTCGTTTCCTGTGCGAGCCTACTCTTTTTCAATATAATGTAATACATTTTATATGTGATGGATGCCGGGCCGCAGCCATCCAAGAGAAAATTAGATCCAAAGAAACGAATTAAGTGTAAAAAGACAGATCGGTTCAATATGTTTAGCCTTGATCCAAGTATGCGGAGTAGGTCAGATACTCACAATCACTGTAAAAATTTATTATTCTAAATTTCAGGATATCAATATAAATTTTAAATATTATCAAGGAATGATAAAAAAATAATTCTGTAGCATTTTGGCTATTGATAAAAAGAGTAATTTCACTGCAAACCAAACATCATGCAAATCTATGCATGATAAGGCAATCACAATTGCACTTGACTGCCTCGTAGAATCTATAAAAACTGCAGGAGACAAATATTCTTCAGCAACCATATTTATCAAAGCAAATTTTCATTTTATGGATCAAGAAAAGAATCAAATAGTAAGGTTCAATCGATATTTTAAAATTTAATTAAAAATAATATATACATATATATATATATTAAAAATAAATAAAAAAAATCTTATAATAGCATGTTTTGGTTAATATATAATTAGAAATATTTTTTTATAATAGAGTAATATGGTTTTCTATGTTTTATAGTTTTATATTGTAAATTATCAATTCCCACAATAGTTATTATGCCGAAATTCATTTAAATTTAATTAAATAATTAAATAGTAAAAATGCAGTAGATTTTAATATTATTAATATAAATTATTATAATTTTTATAATTAATTAAATAAATTTAAAAAAAAAAAGAAGAAAAGAATAGGTGGTGAAACTAAAATAGTGAAGGAAAAGTTTATGTACTCTTTTCATGAAAACAAGGAATCTTAAATTTTAAAAATATAAGATAAATTCTTTATAAATAATTCACTCACATATGTAAAAACTCGATGGATTCATATTAATTTACTTAATTTAATATTAATTTTAATGATGTGAAATTTGGTGAGGTATACAATTGCAGACACTTGGATAGAAAATTCGATTCAATAGATCTATCATTGATATGTGATCAGTCCGATGGGAGGTGGATATTTTGGAGATTTCATACGGGTCATTTCATGGTCGATTTTGAGGAAAGGGTCTGCAAGATCTGAAAAAAGGGGTCAGAGGTCTACCAGAAATTTCCCGGCAAAGACCCTTAGACTCTCAAACCATATTTGAAACCTTTTAGTAAAGTCGAAAGAAAATAAAACAGAGAGGAGAAGAGAAGAAAAAGTTCCCTAAGAGAAGGAGGATTTTAGGGTTCTAGAGTTTTTCCTTGAGTGTCTCCGAGAGAGAGTCCATTATTTTAGTTAGTTCAATGATATATATCTTATCACTCTAGTATCTCTGGTGTTGTGTCCCCATCGAATTGGACAGGGATATTTGTTGCCAGACGTGTGAGGCGGCACATTAATAATAGGCGATAAGACAATAAATGCATAGTTGACTAGTTTGTATTTTCTGCACGTACATTTATGATCTCAGTGCCGCATCAAAGAGACGTTCAATGTGGAGATCAACATCCTTACCCTGATTTCATTAGGTTGTGTCTTGTTCATCCGACCTATACAGAGATGAGTTCCTTTCGGTCACTAAGATCAGCCACGTCTGCATTTAAAACCTCGTTGTAGTTTTGAAGAGATATCTTCTTTCTCTCTGGACTTTGAAGAAATCTGTCTGTTTATTCCGAATTTTAGTTAATTCAGGGGTATTGATAATCTGATTTTTTATTAATCGAGTTTTCTACTGTCCGATTCAATTAGATAAAAAGATTCGCACGACCTTTTTAAATAACGTGTACACGTGTCATAATTTTAATGTGTCTTATTTTTTTTATATGTTATTAAATTCTTACAAATTAATTATAATTCAGATATATTTGTAATTCGCTCTATATTTGAATAGTTAGAATGTAGAATTCAATAAAAAATTATAAAATTCAAATAAAAATGGTGAAATTCAAATCAAGAATTTTAAAATTAAAATACATTTAAAATTTCTTATTGCGGCAGAACTAGAAATTAAATTCAAGATTCAATTTAAATAAATAATCAAAGAAAATAAGAAAAAACATATGAAATAAGATGAAAATTTCTTATAAAAGTTAACAAACTATTATAATTAAATTATTATATAATTTTCAATATAAACTATTATCAGTTATTCAGTATATTCCCTAATTCTATTATAGAGTTAATTTTTAGTGATATTTATTATAAAAAAAAACTCTTTCTGTTAAAGCATATAAATTTATAAAAAATATTATTAAAATAATATAATAATTCAATACACTGCTTACTAATAAAATTTATTTTTTTAAATATAAATATTATAAACTATTATCTATAAAATAACATTTTAATTTTATTTTTCCAATATTTTTAATAGTCTATCCTATTATTCATAAAAACAAAATTTGATTTATATTTAATATTTTTTAATTTAAGTTATTTAACATATTACCTCATTAAATTTTTTTCTAGATTTAAATTTTATTTTTCATAAATTTAAATAGTCTATAAAATCCATCAAATAATTTAACATTATTTATAAAACTTTTTTTCTAAAAATTTAAAATTTATATTTTTTACATTTGAAAAGTCTAATATATAACTTCAATAACATAAATAAATTAGCAACTAAATAAAGTAAAAAAAAAATTCACTTCTTAATAATAAAAATAACATATAAAATTAAATTAAGTAACGAGTGAATAATTTAAAAAAAAAATTAGATGAAGAACGGAAGTTGAAATTCAGAGTATAAAAAGCAAATATTTTTAGATTAAAAAAGAATGGTAATATTATAAAAATTAAATAGTAATTTTTTTTATTATAAAATATAAATTTTAAAATAAAAATAAATTATCATTTAAAAAAAATAAAAATAAATTAGTAAATTTTCTAAATAAATAGATACCAAATGATAATTTTTCCAGTTTTAGAAAAAATTACCTAAATACCTTCGAATAGCTTGGCCCCTGATTGGGGACTCCCAGCATAGGAGCATTCAAATTTCTAAAATACAAGTTTTTCTATTTGAACATTAAACATCATCCAAACATTCAGATGGAGAAGTCCATTAAAGCAAAGTAAACAAACGGTAAGTCTACCTAAAGCTTTGAAGATGTTAGCATCTAAAACAGCACTTTCTGTAACACCACTATATCCCCATTGCTCTTCCTTGGAAAAGAGGAGGAAAATCAACCTCATCTTTCAAACAATATGGCTGCACCGCAACCCTGCATTTCAAAATAGTGGACAAGCGAATGCAGATTCCAAAATGAAAAAGTTTACCATATGCTAGGAGAGTCTATTACCTTTCATGCTCATTTTCTGAAACTGTTTCAGACCTCTCGGCTGCTGTTGTTATTGGGATTGAAGTAGAGCTCGTTGTACATGAAACGCCAGCATAATTTGGGGTGATCCTTTCTGGCAAGGACTCTTCATGCAGTTGAAGAGACTGAAACTCGGAAGCAATACTTTCTGGTTGGGGAGAGAAGGCATCGGCACTCGAAGAACCCCACACAGATGACTGAGGTGTAAGAATCTTTGATGGTAAAGGCTTTGCATTCCCCAGATATGGGTATTCTGCCTCTGAAAGCTCATGGCTAGATTTAGAACAATTTCCCTTTTGCGGAGTTGCAACCACCCAATTATCATGAGTGTACCTATCCGGTTCACCATTTCTTCCTCTAGTCTGGTACTTCCATTTTCCTGAAGACGGCCGACCCCGATACGAAGGATAACTCTGCAAAATTTAGACAAGTATGGAACAGGAAGTGCATGGAAAATTGGGCAAACAAGAAAAAAGCAAATGCCAAAAAGTAACAATCATTCGAATAATAATACCATTCTAGGAATGTAGGTTCCTGTTCCTCTTCGTTTTTCCTTTCTGTCATAATCGACAGATGCACTAAATTGTGCAGGAGGGTTCAAAGAGTACTGTTGTTGTCTGAAAACACCATCTGTACGCATTTGAGATTGAACATTCTGTTTCAACTGTAAGTATTGACAGACAGCTGCCATGAGAGGAAAGAAGAGCGTGGGAGCGTTTTCAGCATAGAACTGGCAATATTGACCATATAACACACTCTTTAAGTGGCATTCATAATCTCCGTTGAGGTCTAATATGGATTTGAAAGTTTGAGAAGTCTCAGTAATGCTACCATATTCTCTTTCACCAACAGTTGGAGTTAGATTCTCTGAGCTGTTATTGACAAGAATTTTAGTTGCTGAACCCACAAGGGGTTTATCCTCATTATTAGCAGATGAACAGGCTGAATTATTAACCACAAAATAGTTCTCTTTGTATTCTGATCTTGATGTGCAGCCAAGTGCACCATCAAATTTTCCATTTTCTCCGTAGGAGTATGAAAGCTGAAGATGGGAGGTATCAGAGAGAGATGATAAGGATGAATTATCAGAATTTCTAGAGGCACATGCCATGCAAGGGTTTTGCATGTGAGTCCAATAATTGCTTCCATGTCCACACAATGTATTTTCAAAAAACCTATTAAGTTCATTGATCATTTTCTCACAGGGTAATGAAAGAATCCGGCCAAGCTTGCGAGCTCCATATTTGAAAGCACTCTGTATGCGATGGAAGCTAGCTGCAGAAAAACCAAGGTATCATCATTGAAATGAGATGGCATAGATATGATTAAAAAAATTTGAGATTTAACAATATTGTTATTAAACCTTTGTTTACACTGCGGCCTAGGTTGTTATTAGCTTTCAGAGGATCAACTATGTTCAGATGCTTCACGGGAAAAGGCCGTGAATTGATCTCGGGATTCGTTGACCATACCGAGAACATACCCACACATCTTCTAAGAAATTCATCACTAAGCAAGAGTTCACCCCGATTTTCAAGTGGCTCAACTGCAGAGAGGGAGAGAGAGGACATCAATAAGAAAAAATGCAACTATCAAGCCACTAAACAGCAAAACCACAAAGAATCTCTTACCGACAATATTGGGGAGATCAGATTGTGAAACTCTCCCATATAAACTAATACAATAATGCTTCCAATCAAACTTGCCGAAGTAATCCAGAAATTTGTACAGAACCTACACAGCATGAAAACACAATTGCTGGCTCATGGGTGCATTTGTGCAGACACTGCAATATTAAATTCATAGAACATAGCATGCATGCATCAATAATGAACAATACTTACTGCCAGGGGTCCACTTAAGGAATTGTGAAATAAATGGAGGATATACAAAATGAGAGTTTCCAGGGCATATGTTGAAATTAGACCATGATAGGAACCAAGAGTACGACTCTCAAAATAACACCAAGCTTTTATCAGAAGGATGCTACGTTTAAAGAGGTGATCTCTGCCAACAATCTGATCAACCTGTCACATAAGTTGCATCAGAAATACCAAGCCATGATGCTAAGGACATACATACATAGAATAATTCAGGTAAAAATTCAGAAAACATACCTGTTCAAGATAACAAAGGGTGGAAAGTCCTCCTAACTGATTGACGGATATATCTATCACAATATTTCGTACAATACATTTTACAAGCTTAACCTGCCAGAAGAAATCAGAATTAGCTAGAAATGAAGGGAAACGGAAAGTTACAAAAATTTATACGAGAGTAAAAATAACCTCAGCAGCATCAATAAAATAAACATCCTTCACTTCATATGGAGCATTCCTATTCTGCTGTTCTTGTCTCAAAATAGTATGAACAGCAGCAACCATCGCATCCTCAACAGCTGGATGGCAAATGATGGTCAAATCAATATCTCCATCTGGAAGATATGTCTTCAATGGAACTGACCCATATGGGAAAATCTGTAGAGAATGAGAAGGACAAAAATAGTTTTTAACTTTAAGCAATTTATCAGTAAGTCAAGTCATGACCAGTCAGTATGGTTTGCTCTCTTATACAACTTTAGAAATAATCACACATATGATTACAATACAACCCACAAAATCTTGTTCCTGAATTAATGTAGCAGATCTTTCAGAAAATATCAATGCTATGATTGCCACTCCATGAGTGCAGGGTCCATCATTCATTAACTTACGAGAACAAAAATTAATAAATTAGGAAATGTTTTAACTAAAAATCAAGTCCTTATGATTTATGTCTAGGAGAATTGATAAAAGTGTAAATGAACCAATTTATTCTTGAGTTATTTGAGGTTCGGGTCAATAAAAACTTAACTGAATTCGGTTTGTTTTTTAAATAAGTCTGAGTTCGATAAAAGCTCGACGAACCAAGCTCGAACTCAATTTTGAGACTCGTCTCCTAAACAAGCCGAGTTGAGCTTAATAGTATTGGATTTGTTAAAACTCGTGAGCTGGCTGAGATTCACAAGCTGCATAGGCTTGTGAGCATACTAGTTTAAATAAATTTGTGAATTAGTTTGTTAAGTAAGCTCGTGAGTTAATTCATTAAGTAAGCTCGTGAGTTAATTCATTAATTAAATTTATGAACAAACTCGTTATTTAATTAATAAGCTAATTAAGTAAGCTCTTAAATAAATTCATACATTATTAAAAAATTAAAATAAAGATAACTATAAAGTTATAAAATTTAAACTATTATAAATACTTAAAAATCACAAATAACTAATATAAACTATTATAATAAGTATTTTTTAATAATATTATTTAAGTAGTATTACATAATAAATTGAGTTGTGAAAATTAAATATTTTTTAAAATTAAAGTATAATTATAAAAATCTTTTGTATAATTATTGATAACTAAGCTCACAATATAAAAGATGATAATAATTATAAAAATATATTAACAATGATTATTTAGGCAGAGATGATGTGTATTAGATTTATAAAAGTTTTATAATTATAGTTTAATTTTAAATGGTATATATATTTATAAGAAGAAATATTAAAATATAAATAAATAATATAAAAAAATTAAACTAATATTTGTGTATAAACATCCAATAAATTATCCAAAAAATTAATATTATTAAATAATTAAAATAAAAATAATTATAAAATTATAAAGTACTATAAATAATATTTATAGGATAGAAAAAAATGAGAAAAAAAAAAAGAAAATAGAAGAAAGAAAAATAATAAAATGAATGAGTGATAAAAAGAGAGAAGATGATATGTGTTATATTTATAAACGTGAATTACTAATGAATTTAATAATGAATTTTAAATTCGTCACTAAAGTTTTCTAAAAATTATAAATTTTAAAAATAGAATGTGAAAATTTTATGGGAGATTTATTTTAAATTTATCAACCAATATAGATGATATTTATTAGTAAATTCAATATTTTTTTTATTTATTAATTTGATACTAAAATAAGTAATGAATTTTTAAATTCGTTAATAATTTTTTGAGTTGGTTAGTAATTTAAATATTTTTAAAATTTATTAATAAATTTCAATATGTTTGTATCAACGGATTTACTAATGGATTTTAAGTTTGTTAATAAATTTCAATAGCAATTATTTTATAAATTTATAAATTATCAATAAATTCTAAAATTTATTGATAAAATCTATTAGTAATTAAGAGATTTCTTGTGGCAATGGTCATTGTCTACCTTACCAGCGACAATCAACTTAAATAGTTTTCTCTTTTCTTTGATTAATTAACTTGAGTAGTTAAATTATTCTAATTTATCGTATTCCTTAACGAACTACTAATTTATCATATTAATTAATGAACTATTTTTAATTTGTTGTATTATTTAAAAAAACTATCTATAATTTATCGCATTCCTTAATGAATTATCTATAATTTGTAATTTGTCGCATTTTTTGATGAACTATCTACGATTTGTGTATTACTTGATGAGCTATCTATAATTTATCGCATTACTTAATAAACTATCTCTAATTTGTCGCATTTCTTAATAAATTATCTGCAATTTATAATTTATCGTATTTCTTGATGAACTATCTATAATTTGTTGTATTATTTAACGAACTATTTCTAATTTGTCGCATTCCTTGATGAACTGTCTATAATTTGTAGTATTATTTAACGAACTATCTCTAACTTGTGACATTCCTTAATAAACTATTTCTAATTCCTTAACGGACTATCTTTAATTTGTCGCATTCCTTGATAAACTATCTATAATTTGTCGTATTATTTAACGAACTATTTATAACTTGTGACATTTCTTAATAAACTATCTCTAATTTCTAACGAACTATCTCTAACTTGTGATATTTCTTAATAAACTATCTCTAATTTCTTAACGGATTATCTTAAATTTGTCGCATTCCTTAATGAAGTATCTCTAATTTGTCACATTATTTAACGAACTATTTTGTTCATATTTTATTTAAGTTTCTTATTTCTATAGCTTGACTAAGAGTTCCTTTTCCATGAGCAGCAGTTTGGCAACTGCAATCTTTTCTCAGTGGTGACTTGTCTTTGAGGAACATGTCTTTGGTTGTTCATGTTGATAACCACTCACTCATCAACCTCATAAATGCACAAAAATTTTCTCATCTCTATGCTATTCAAAACCCAATAAGAAATATTAGATATTCATCCTAGAGTTGAATCAGAATATCTCCACTTCTTTTTATGTTTTCATGGGATTTCACCACGAGCATAGGACTACAAAGAAAAAATCAAATCAGTAAACCACAATGTAATAACAAAGAAACAACCTAAAAGCATTAATAACAGAAATTCAAAGCAAATTAAAGAAATTAAGTTGATAAAATAAAAAGGGTATTTGTATAACCTCACACCCAAGGAAAGATTGAATGAGAGCCTGCAGATACTCTATGACCTCCTTTCTCTTACAATGGGATTCAACAGTTGGATGAATTCTATTAACTATGTCCATTGCAGCTTCCTCTACTCTCTCCCAGTTCTCCTGAGGAATTTGACTCTCTCCTGTTAGAATGACTCCCACACCATCCATCACAATGACAATAAATGGAACCTCAAATTAGAATGACAGAATGCAGAAGCCGGCGGAGGAGATTAGAGGAGGAAAATGGTGTCGTTAAATGGAGAGGGAAATACAGGTGGGTTCTTCGCAGGAGAATTCAGTTGGGATCATTCATGTAAATGAGAAAAACTTGCCTAGTTGCTTTTAGCTTTCTCAGGAGAAGAAGCAGAAGAAGAAGAAGAAGAAGGAGAAGGGAGGGAAAGTTTTCCTTCCAAAAACCTCCCAAAAGACCCTTCTTTCTTTCTTTCTTTCTTTCCTCCCACTGTCTTCTGAATTTTTTGTTTCTTTTCTGTTTATGTTTTTTTCCTACAGGGAGAGGCCCAACTGCAAGTGAAACAGAAACTTATTATATATATATATAATAATAATAATATTATTATTATTATTATTATTTTCACTCAAAATTTTAATTTTGTTAGTAAATTAATTAAAATATTTTAAGTTTTTATCATATTAAATACTTGATGATCTTATTTATTTTTTTAATATATCTCAACATATTTTATCAATTGAATTTGAATATTTAATATATATTCTTTTATTATTAAATTTCATTTAGAAAATAATTAAAAATTTCTAAAAAAAATAAAAATACATTCTTTAAATGTAATGTAAAAATAAAGAATAATTAATTAATTTATATATAATAATATTAATAAAATTATTAAAATTAAAAATATTTTTTAAACGGCTCTGTCATATTTTTAAATAACTTATTTTATTATTATTATTTTGCAATTATAATAATAATAATAATAATATTAGCCGAATAAGGTAATATGAGCTGGTGGTGTGGGCCTATTTTGCAGTCTGTCAGAAATAGTCTTACCGTTTCAAGTTGAACAGAAAAATACGGTTACATTTTCATCTGCTG